>NW_017729029.1:69632793-69633976 GCF_001723915.1 Gavialis gangeticus | reverse complement strand
AAAAAAAAAAAAAAAATCTCTGACTACCAGAGCCCGTCACCCGAGGACGTCACTTGGTTACACTATCTCAACTATTTAATCTTGCAGACTCATCAATCGTAATGGAACATGACAAGAGTCTCAGCTGTAGCCTTGCATTTTGGAGTCAGTCTAATCCTGGCTGAAGTGGATTAGAAGTGGGCAAGAGGAAGCAGTTCTGCTTCTTACCTGTCGTACTGGCCCAGGGAGCCAAGTGTCCGGCAGGCGCGTCTGCATGTTCATTATTGTGCCATAGTTACTGCGCATTAAGTTTTAGTACTTGGTTAACCAAGTACTAAATCAGTGCACAGTAACTTTTACTGTGCAGTAGCACTGGCACGTGGGTTTTTGGTGACACTTACAGCGCAGCAGCCTAATACTACTGGATGGTAATGTATTAGAGCGGGTTTTGCCCGGCATGCTACTGCTCCCTGTTATTAGGCTCCTGTGCAGTTAGCGTCTGGGGTAGATGTGTGTGCGTGTGTGTGAATCATCCAGAAAACATGTTCAGCAAAGTGATCCCCCCCGCTGTGTGTGTGCGACAATCATTCAGAAAACGTTCAACAGAGTAATCTCCCACACTGTGTGTGTGTTGAACGTAGCCGTGGCAGACACTTCGTGTGCCTGAAGAAGGGTGTCTGTGCCCAAAAGCTTGCGAAGAACAATTTCCCCAACTATGAATTGGTTAAAAGATGGCACACCTACCCAAAGACCCTTGTCTGCCTGTGTGTTGAACATGTTTTCTGAATGATACAAAGCCCCCCCCCCGCACAGTAGCCACGAGGGTGTACTTCTGTGGCCAGATTTGGTATAAAACAGAAACGTTTTTCGTTCCCTCCAAGGCGGTATCGGCTGGACGCCAGGGCCAGGAAAGACGCTGCCCCTCGATAGAGGTGATGCGGGTGGCCGGTGGGTAAGCCGGGCCGGCACCGAGGGGCCGTGAGGGCCAGCGGCCGTGCATGTGGAGCTCGGCTGCTGGGCTGGGGTCGGCCCCTTGCTGCGCCGCTTCCCCTCCCGGAGCGGGGCGTGGGAGGCGCGTGCGGCCCCGCGTCCCGGCTCCTGAGGGGCAGCCCGGCCCCGAAGCAGGGAGCGGCGCCCAGGTGCGCGGCCGGCGCCCGCATCCCGCCAGGCTCTGAGCATGGCAGGTTTCCACGGGATGACATCA
>NW_017729029.1:69631336-69632562 GCF_001723915.1 Gavialis gangeticus | reverse complement strand
GTTTGGGCAGCCCCAAGCGGGGCCGCCAGCTGTGCCCCTGTACAGGCAGTGGGGGGAGGGGGGCTCCCGCCGCGTCGCGAGGTGCAGCCCGGGGCCGAGGGCACTGCGGCGACCCCCCGGCCATATAAGGGGTCCCGCGGGGATGCTTCTCTCCCGCCCGGGCGGCTCGAGGGAGGGTTGGCTGCCGGCAGCCCAGGTTCCTGGGGCAGATGCGAGCTTCTCCGTTAGACCAACTCGATAGTTGCACACATTGTTCTCTTCAAGGTTTGGGGCACCGGCGCGCTTCTTCAGGCAGAGGGGAGAGTCCGGGCAGTTTTCCAGGAACCAAGTTTTGCCCCGGGTGTGTTTTGACAGGGGTGTGCGGGCGTTTCACTCGCTGCCCGGGGAGCCAGGGGAGGCGGCAGCCGCGTCTCTCCCTCGCGGCTGCTTCACTCCTGGCTTTTCTGCTCCTCAGAAAGTTGCCGGAGTCGCCGCCGCTGCTCCTCCCTTCCCTCCCGGGCTGGCCCTTGCTCCTTTCCGACCTGCCAGCCCATCATTTCACTCGCCCCTTTCCTCCCCGTGCCTTTTTCACCTCACCCAAGTGGCAGAGAGGGGAACGGCTGCAGTCACAGCTGGAGGCAGAAGGGCCCTTTTTCTCTTACCATGCTCTCCTGTATTCCCCCCCTCACCCACCCTCTGTGGTGTGAGCCTCATGTCCTGAGATCTAGAAACAATGTTGATTATTTGGGGGGTTTTCTCCCCCCCTCCCCAACTGAGTCTCTGTGATGATGACAAGAGTCTGAGCACAGTGTCCTGGGTGTGACTGGACTGGATGACTGCTGAAGCAAACAAGCTTAGTTGTCAGTACTAAAAGCGAAATACTGCAAGCTCTGTCTACACAAGACACGGGCTGCTCAGTAGCTCGTTAGTTAGAGTGGCCATCATAGAGGATGATCCGGTTGTTCTCTACTGATACGAAACTGGACGCGTTTATGTCCTCTATTGTTCTCTGTTAAGAGAAAAAAAGAGGCCATAAAGGCATCCGGTTTCATATCAATAGAGGACAGAGGAGCAGAAAACCAGAATGTCCTCTATGATGGCCACCCTGTCGTTACTACTGCGAAGTAGCGTCATGCAGCATGAAGCGTGATGCGACACTACTGCACGGTACTAACGAGCTGCTGCGCAGTCAGCATCACCAAGAAGCTGTGCAGGGGTGCTACTGCGCAGTAACACCAGTTCCTGCA
>NW_017729029.1:69594975-69626336 GCF_001723915.1 Gavialis gangeticus | reverse complement strand
AAGAGAAAAAAAGAGGCCATAAAGGCATCCGGTTTCATATCAATAGAGGACAGAGGAGCAGAAAACCAGAATGTCCTCTATGATGGCCACCCTGTCGTTACTACTGCGAAGTAGCGTCATGCAGCATGAAGCGTGATGCGACACTACTGCACGGTACTAACGAGCTGCTGCGCAGTCAGCATCACCAAGAAGCTGTGCAGGGGTGCTACTGCGCAGTAACACCAGTTCCTGCACAGTCATTTAGTACTTGTGTATGCAAGTACTAAATGACTGCGTAGTAACAACTGTGCTGTCAACGGCTTGTGTAGATGTAGCCTCTTAGGAACAGAGAAATGATGAGCTAGAGAAGAGGCATCAGAGGCAAGCAAGACAAAAGGGTACTCGGCATGCCAGGGCAAGTTCAACTGAGTTTGTATGTGCAACTTGCCGGAGGGTCTGTTTGCCATGCATTGGACTCAGCCACTCGAAGCTGTAGGGTCACCCGGTAACCCACCAAAGACACAGTCTCCATGGTCTCCCAAGACTGATGGCTGCCAGTGATGACCGTGAAACAAATGTGGACAACACCACCATATGTCATTAAATAGTAGGGAGCTAATTAGCTGTCTTACAGTTTAGTGACTGGATTACAATTAGTTTCCAGCTTCAAGGTTTGAAATCGATTCAAGCTACGCTCAAGCCAATGAACATTTCTCCCATGTTCATGGGGTTTTTTTCCCCAAAAGCAAGCACTCTGACCAAGTTTAGGTCTTCCAAAAATTGAAAATAAAATGATATGGGGGTCTGCTTTTGAGAAATAGGAGGGAGACGAATCATGTTGGAGCTTGAATCTGTTCTTGTGTTAATAAGAAAACATGTTTTTTTTAATAGAAAGAACGGGGCTGGGAGGGAGTTGGGATATGTTATATGGAGTATTGTGACCATTCAGGTGCATTGCTCTCTATTGCCTCTCTCCCACTGGAAATCCAATCAGTTTTTTTTAAGAAAAAAAAAGTCAAAATCTTTTTCCAGCCTATCACCTGTCCCTGAGTTTCCCAGACACTTTTGTAGTTGGTTGTTGTTTTTTGGGTTTTTTTAAATGCTTTTCCTTGTCCCCTCATTTTTGTATGGAAAAGTTTTGGAAAGGGAGAAAACTGACAATATAGGGAAACAGTTAAATTCATCCTGCCAGTCTGTACTTCTGCCAGAAGGTACCTGGTAAACTTTGGGCAGCTTTGTTTTTTTAGTAGTTCTTAGGTCAAGAATTTTTGTATATAACTTGTTACTGTATTAGATGGCCTCAAAAATGTGTCTGGCAAAAGGATCATTAACGTAGTGGTCTTCCTTTGAGACGTGGCTGTCCACCTTCTGAATGGCCATGAATAACCCCACGCCATTGCTGCGACCTCTGCAGGCCAGACTGCTCTGCCCTCAGGGGGAGTGGTGGGAAGCAAAATTTGGAGGAGGGAGAGAACCTTCGGAGGAGGTGGCAACCACAGATAGCATCAGCAGGAACAGTCCGTGCATAGAGAGAGGCAGTGACAGCCAGGAGAAGTGATGTCCCCGACTCATGGAGGAAAGCATGGGGAGCTGAGGATGTAAGGATGGCACGAATCTGTGAGCTGTAAGTTAAGCACTTGTAGGCTGCATGCAGCCTGTGAGCCACTAGTTGGACATACCTGCTTTAAGATATGTTCATGGTTCACATAAGTATTAGCTGAAACTTTGCAGTATTAGCTGTCAGGCCTAACCCTTGGAAATTGTGGTCTCAAATTCAGACAGACCAACAGTTTGTTGATCTTTAGGGCATGATGGAAAATTCTCTTGTTTACTCGAGCATTTAATGAATTAGTTTTTTTTGTAATGAGTTACCATCATAGCAAAGAAACGTCTGTACAAATACTTTAGATATTAATTTGAAATTATTAGGGATAATTCAAGCGTCTTGTTTTTAAATGAAATGGTGGCATCTACCTACTGTGGTTTCATGCGTGTTATAAACTTTTATGTAATTAAGCTTCTAAAAAAATACAATTACTTTTTTCCACTGTGAGTTTTCCTAATGTTTGTTATATACAGTGCACACCAATTAATACTTTAGCTGTGTCATGGTGGATAATGAAAGCTACTTGTCATCTCATTTTTATATTGTATGGCATTTGAATACATAAAGAGTGGAATTTACACTATTTTTAAAAAGCTTAGCATATCCAAGTCTGGCTTCAGATAGTCCTTTATCCCTTTTCTTATACTGAATTGGTTTTGTTGAATTTCAAAAACCTCAAGCAAAATTTAAGCACTACCACTGTTCTTGGCTGCATGGGCTAGTGGCTCATGTAAGCTCTCCTTGGGCCACTCTAGCCTAACTTAGGCATGATATAAGAGCAATAGTTGTAGAAATGCTGTTACTTCTGAGGGTCATGTTAAAAGAACCTAACAATGGGTGCATCTACTCATGAAATTAATGCACCTGAATAAACTGTGGCACAATTTGCACAGGAGTTTATTGGCCTTGGGTGCTGCATTTACCTGTGTACCCAGGACTGCAGTACATTGAGCCAGGGCAGAGCAGCCCTGGCTGGCAGAGAGCCCAAGGGGTCAGCCTGCCAGTCTGGGGCAGCTCTGACCCAGCTCCGTGTGCTGTGCAGGGGCTGACTGGGTGCTTCAGTGCAGAGCTAGCGAGCAGGTGATCCCCATGCTGAAGCAACCTCGGGTCCCAACCAGCCCCTTCAGCGTCTACATGTGCATTGCAGCACACTAAATAATGCCACAGCAGGATAGTATTTGTGTTTACAAGTGCTGTTCTATGGCAGTGTTTATTAGTTTACTGAAACCTAGTAGGGCCATATGTATAGACTCTGAGACTTTACTGTGGAGCTGAGTCAGCTCTGTAGTCAACATTTCATGTAGACATGATCAATGTGAAGTGAAGTTGTGAGCTTGGGGATTATATATGTGGGAAGGGACTTCATTAAAGGCTTTCTGTGGGACATAGAGTTTTGCTACTGGTCTGCCTGAGTAACCATTTAAATAATTACTCAGCATATTTGTATCAAGCCTCATCTAAAAAACTGTACCCTTTAAAAGGCTAGTATTTTATTTCTTTGCACTGTTTGTGGCCCTCTGTTGCCATCCATGTGCTTTTATTTGGAATTTAAACTTACTCCTTTTTACATTTTTTAGCATCTTTCTTGCATTGCTGCTTTAGCTTCTCTTGTCTTCCACATTGACCTTTACCTTGATTTGCTTTCTTACCTACTTGTTTTAACACATTAGGTTAACTTCTGAAAGATACAAAAATAAAGTGTGTAATTAATTTCGTTAGAAACAGGTTAGATATCCCTGGGATAAATTCTGGTTTGCTACAATTGTACAAATCCAGACAAATATCCCAAATTCTAAGGAAGTTAATTGGAAGAATGTGGCCTTTGTATGTATGAGAATAATCCTGGTGGTTGTATTACATGGGATAAGAGTTTTAAATGGAATACTACAGAGAGAGAAGCTGACCACAAGCTGAGGGAAAGAGAAAAACTTGCTTTTGCATAACCATCTGAAGAATTAATCTGTAATTTGGAATTTAAAGTATTAATAATTGAAGAACAGATCTAGGTTTAGGTAGAATGTCACTAATTCTACCTAAATTCTTATAGGATATTTTTATGGAACAGTAATAATCAATTGAAAGAGAATAGGTTAAGCTGATCATTTTCACTAAATTTCGTTGCTCCCCCTTCCCTGCATATTTAGTTGGATTTGCAGTGTCTCAGAAACCATATTTGTGCATATAAATACCAAGTATGTATTGTCTACTGAGCCAGATGGGTGTCCAGTCTCTGAAAATGTTGTTTCAAGGTACAGATAGGTTAGAAGAGATAAGGGACTTCATTCCATAATTCACAAGATTGTAATAGTACAGGGCTGTCCAACTTTAGTGCAGCCAAAGGCAGCACGCATGGGCAATCTGCTGCAGGAAAGGATTCCTCAGGATTCCTCCCACCCCAAGGGCTGTGCTGGCAGCAGGTGGCCTTCCCACGCCTTCTTGGGCCTTCCTACCATGCTGTACTGGGAGAGGTAGTTGTAGGGGCCTGTAGACGGCACGGTCACTGCTTGTGGGCCACGTTTAACCTGCAGGCTGCCCGTTGCGTAGTCCTGTAACAGAAGATATTTTACAAGAATGAAGACTTCTTTTATTTATATACACAGATTACCTTGTTATTGACAAGCCCATTTTATTTTTATAGTACCTATAAGTGTTCTAGATGCCTTTCAAATAAGTAGAAGAAATATAGTTTCTGCCCTAAATTGCTTGTGCTGAGTATGAGGCAAGAAAAATGAGAGCAACCATAACAATGGGGAATGGAGAAAGCAGGGGAGAGAAATTGCTACAAATACAGTTATGGTTCCTTGAGTTTGTGAAGTACACGAACCTTGATGGTGTCCTAACTATTCTATGGTCTTCTGTAGCATATTTGTGTGTCATTCTGAATTTTTACATAATAATATGTAATGCATTAATTTTTACATTAATATGTAATGCAAGACCCAGATATGCTTTAGGAGTAGTATTATGTAATGACCCTGCCTCACATCAAGGTATAATAATGATGACTCATGACACCAATATGTACATTTTTGTCATTTTTGAATAGACATTCCAAGACAGCCTTTCCTTCATTGAACCAGGGAAGGTGTGGAAGAAAAAAACAGCTGGATTCAGATGATGCCCATGCTGAGGATGGAGTTGGAGGGAGAGAAATATACTTTAACCCCAATAATATGTGACATTGACTTCTACAAACTATATTTCTAAAGTCTTTTGGTTAATGTGCACACTGCAGGGGTTGATGATGTCCTTTGGTAACTGTCATGTGGCTTGGTTGGGAGTCTTTCAGGATACTATTCTGCCCCATCCCATCTTCTGCCCCATTCCATCTTGCTAGATTTTCTGTCCAGTCCATGATTATACACTCCACAATCAAGCCATCTTCCTTTGCTAATGCTACTAGTTTATGGGCTTTCTGACATTTGGCTACATTCACGTACTGCAAATAGCAGTGATATTAATTTAAAATGCCCTGACTACACTGCACTAAATCCCTGTATGGATGCTTTTAGAATGTATTATGAGTGCCTTTGTAAGAGGTAGCTTACTCAGCCATGGAAGTGATGTAAGCTACCGTACACTAAGAATATTCACATGGAGAGGTAATTCACAGTAAATATCCATGCTAACTTGCTCTGTAATAATTTGTCTGTGTAGACAACTTCTTGGTCTGAGAATATATATTTATGTAGACTCGAAAACTGAGTTGAAAGTAGTGGGAGAAGAGTTATGGAGGGGATGACACTGGTAGCTAGAACAAGGGTTGTTTGTTCTGGTGGACTGAGATTGCAGGAGTGAAGGAGCTGACTGGTGGGTCTTGTCCAGGGATCTGGGTTTTCCGTTTCACATGGAAAAAGGGAGTAAACTGTGGATTTTACCTTTTACTGGAGGCACACATGGATTTCTCATTTTACTGGAGAAACCCGTGGATTTTGCAATTTTGCAAAAAGCTCCCTACAGGCTGGCTGAGTTCCTGCCTGCAAGGGGCTGGGAGGGTGCAGGAGAAGGGTGGTGAGGCAGGGGGCACCACGTGCATGTGTATTCACATGGCCCCAGGCAGCCTGGAGAGCAGCTCCTGCAGGTAAGTGGTGGGGGCTGGGGGTTGAGGCCTCCACAGCGAGAGAGTTGAGCAGGGCTGGGGGCTGTTGCCCATCTGGGCAGTGTCTGGGGCTTGAGGCCCAGGGCCACAATGTGTGGCCATAGGGCCCTGGCAGGGAATGGAACTGGGCCATGAGTGGCTTGTCCAGGGGGGTGGGAGTGGGGCCAGCTCCCTGCTGCTGCATGCACTTCTGGGGAGATGTAGTAGGACCTGCATCCCCCAGACCTGTGTGTGGGATGGGGGCTGCATGCTGCCCACTTCAGTCTTCAGCTGCTGCCCTGCTCCCCTCCTCCAGGACCTCTGCACCTTGGTGAGTGCAACCTGGCACTGCAGGGAACAGTAGAACCAGGAAGCTGCCTGCAGTTGCAAGCTCCACGCTGCCCTGGACCCTGTGCATATGCCTGCTGCAGCTTCACAGGCAGAGGACACCTCACCAGGGCAGCGTGGAGCTTTCAGCTTCCTGTGCAGCTTCACTGTGCCCTGTAGTGCCAGGTTGCACACACTGAGCTGTGGAGGCACTGGAGGAGGGCAGCAGAACAGGAGTCTGCAGTGCTCAAACCCTGCCCCATGCACATATGGGGGCACAGATTCCCCCCTGCTACCCCAGAGTGCATGTAGCAGTGAGGAGCAGCCCCCCACCCTGAGCCCACAGTGGCAGGCAGCAGGGATAGGGGGAGCTGGGCTCCACTGCAGCAGCCGCCGCTTCCTGTCAGGGGTAGGGGGCTGTGGACCTGGGTCCTCGGCCCCATAGTCCTGGCATCTAGGGGCCCCCTACAGGAGCTGTGGGGGTGGGACAGGGTGAGGGGAACCAGTAGGGTCAAGCGGGGTGTGTTGAGGGGCAGGAGCAGGGCTGCGGGGTTGTAGGGGGAGTGAGGTGCAGGAGCAGGGTCATGGGGGCTGTGGATGGGGACTGAGGGGCACCAGGAGGGCTGTGGGGAGCCTTTCATTTTAACCATGGATTTGGGGGGTTTATCAGAGAATTTATGATTTTTTTTATCAGGGAAAACCAGGACCCCTGGTCATGTCTCCGGGGGCCTGAGATGGAGGGCTCAGAAACTGCACATCAGGATCAGAACAAAGGCTGGGCAAAATTATTTTGGAATTGTCTTCAGGAAAGAGGAGGTTATAGCTCAAACAGACAGCATAAATGTTCTTCCGTTTCCAGTGAATATACTTGTTTTCCTTAAAACACTTATTTTGTTTTTATATATAATTTTATTGATTAAAACTCTAGTTTTAAATTGAAAATTCCTCTTGACAATATTTCATAGAGAATTCTTGCTTCAATGAAATGTGAGAGTTCATTTCAAAATATGAATTGATGAAACTCTTAACTGTCTGTATTTAGCATGCTTTTGGGGGGTGAGAGGGTAACTTGGAAGAATGAGCTCTCCCTTCACTTCAGAGCAGCTTACAGAATATTCTTGGTGTTCTTAGGGTTAATGCTGTATTTGGGGAAGGTCTTGCTGGTTTCTAGCAAGTATGCCTTCATTCTAGTGTATCCTTGAAAATGGGCATAACAGCCACTTTTCGGTCAGGCTAAATCTGCAATTAAATACCCTTTGATTGAGAGAGAGAGAGTGTGTGAGAGAGAGGCTGTGGGTTAAACACGTGGAGCAAGAAGCTATGACTCTAAACTGTGTGCATATATATGCAAGTGTACAATATTTAAAATGATGCAATTTAAATAAGCATATAAAACCTGGGCCAAAAGGTCTGATTTTCTTCCCATATCTCTGACTTCTCATGTTGTGTGAATATAATAATCAAGGTGTTTCTAGAGGCAATAAAAACAGTTGTGAAAGGGCTTTCTATTCTATGTAAATATTTTAGGTCGAGCAACTAACGTGTATAATTAATGTAAAACTCCTCTTTTATTTGCTGTTGCATAGTATGGGAGGATACATGCAAAACATTACTGAAGATCAGACCCAGGCAATCAGTTGTAGCTTGAAACTTCCCTCTGATTTATAGGATCTCATATTAAAGAAATATACAGAATGAATTTAGTCTAGCAAACTAAAGTAATAGTTTTATAATGTCTAGAGAGAGAATTGAGTTATAATTCATACTAGGGACAGTCAACCCAATTATCATTTAGCTTGGCTTTGCAGAAATGCACATGCTGTTCTCTAAGTCACAGTAGTATTATTGTGGGCTCTGTTAGTAAAATGAAAGTCTGGAGCTAGAAATTTATTAACATAGATCATTTCTGATTTCCAAGCTACCAGGTTTGAGAATGTTTTAGATTGTGCATTAAAGTTGGGTTTGAAAGGAGTTGTCGAATGGTTTTTGCCTTCAAACTGACCTTTAGTTAAAGGAAGTTAAATATCAAGCAGGATTTCTGGGAAAGGAGTCATAATATTTGTCTGTACTAACTCCCTGGATTGCTGAGAATTCAGACGATGGGAAATGTGAAGGTTTGGCACCTCTGAAAGTTAAATCTTCTTATTTAGGCTTCTGGGTTCAAGGTAGAAGTAATATTTTTTATTCCCAACAAGATTTTTGCAAAAATATTTCTTTAATTGCAAGCTTTTGGGCACAAACACCCTTCATCAGGCATCAGACAAAAGATTATAAAAGTTCTCCTGGGTAATTTTTTTGCAAAAATGTTGGTTTAATAATAGATATAACCTATACCGCAAGCCCGGATTGCTTTTTCCTCTAGACTAATACAGCTACAACCTGGATACCTGACTTATTTCGACTTCAGAATTTGTGTGTAGTGTATTTAGGTTCTGGAACCTGGACATTTTGCTTTTAATGTGTTAAAATATATCAAATTATCAAACTCCCTGTTTATATTGCAGTTGTCTGCTTAAAGAAATATTGTTGATGTACTTACATGATGCTTGTCTCCCTTGAAGTTATCTTTTCATGTCCCAATTATGTTTGTTTTCTGTATAAAATAGGGAGGGGGCAGGGGAAATAAGTAAATTAAAATGAATGCTGGCTTTTGTTGTGTTGTGATTGAGAACAAAGGAGTGCGGAATCAATGGGAATTGCAGAATTGGAGGATGGTGGGTGGCAAGGCACAGTGTGGTTCTACTACATGCATCTGCCTTTGTCTAGTATGTGTGAGATCCTATTCATTTTAATAGTAGTGGCTCCATGAGTTTGGGAGAGCTGTGTGTAGGAGTTGCCATTTTTGTGTGGCATAATCCCCTTAGGATCCATGAGATTCTGAAGTGACTATCAAGCAGATTCCCAATGTGGTATTCATTCCTATCTTGATAGAGGGGGAATGGAGGAATGGATGGGGAGTGTGTGTCAAAAGGTGAGGAGATTCAAAGTGAGAAATAAGGAGAAAAAAAAAAAGGGCTGCCCCTCCCCCCTCCCCACACAGAAGGCTGGGGGTGTGTCTACACATGCAATTAATGTGGCTGAATAAACTCTGGTGCAGTTTGTGCTGGAGTTTATTGCTCCCTGGTGCCATGTTTGCATGTGTGCCCAGGACCACAGCATGTTGCACCAGAGTGGAGTAGCCCCGGCTGGCAGGAGCCCCTGGGATTCAGCCTGCCTGGAGCTGATCTGACCCAGCTCAATGTGCAGTGGAGGGCCTGACTGGGCCTGGCAGGAAGCCACACTGAAGCATTGTCAGCATCAATGTGTTGCAGCCGAGTAAATAACTCCACTGTAGGATAGTACTTGTCTGGCCATACTATCCTATGGCAGAGTTAATTTACTCTGTCCTAATAGCACTGCACTTGTCGATGTTGATGATTTACTGTGGCGCTAATTAGTCAACTCTGCAGTAAACATTTTGGTTAGATATGCCGTAGGAGCAGTATTCTTAAGGTATTCTCAGATTCACTGGGCTTGGTATCTGCATTTTATGCCAACTCCCATTCCTAGTTAAGAATATATGAAGTGTCATCTCCACAAGTTCTCCCAGATGGAATTTTGAAAATCCTATTTAGGCTTCTACAATTCTCTTCCAGGTGAGAGGAACATAGGTACCATCCAGCAAACTAAATTTTCTATATCCACTATTGTATATATAGGTCAGTTGGGAGCTTCACGGAAGACTGAGATGCTTGGCATATATACTATTAATGTTTCATCATTTTTTTTAGAAACTTTAGCTATTGCTTTGGCCTTTCTTGACATATGTCCATGTTTCAGTAAAAGTCTGACTACAGTTTGCGCAAAGGCAACTCTGTCTATGTTAGCATGGATCCAGCAGTATCTGATCCAACTAGTCAAGCTAATTCAGGTATATCTAATGAACTACAGTCACACCTTTGCAGGAATGCAGGCATACTGTTAACAATGTATTAAGTGTTGTAAGCTATGCTGTGGGTAAACTTATTATTTTGAAAGTAATGAACTTGGTTTATTTACACTAGCAGATGAAGGCTGAGTAGGGAATACAGTTGCTACAAATACAAAGGGATCAGCCCAAAGAAGGGATACTTGTTATTTAAGGGTAAGGACAATGTTGGCCCAAGAATGCGCACACACACACTTCTGAGAGACTGACAGCCACCCATTTCCTTTGGACTGCCTGCTGCAGTGCATGGGCCACCCCCCTGCACTGTGCTCCTACCCCCATAGCACGCTATGTGAATACTCCCGCTGTGCTGAGTCAGTGTCCCTGGTTGCCTCAAGTCCCACCCAGCCCTGAGATCCCTTGGCCCCATGGGTCATGTCACCCCACCCTCCCCTGTCCCCAGGAACAGGGGCAGGCAGCAGAAGCTGGAGAAGAAAGTGAGCCCAGAGACTGGTGGTAGCAGCCAGAGACTTGGAGGGTAACTTGGAAGAATGAGCCTTCCCTTCACTTCAGAGCAGCTTACAGAATATATGGGAGAGCAGCAACTAGACCAGGAACCCCAGGAGCCATGGTTTAACTCTTCAAGGGCTGAATGTACCCATGGGCTACCAGTCCTGTAATAGAGGGTCTCCTGACCCTGGTTTGCCTTTGAACCTTGTTCAAATTCAGATGCTGGCATGAATATGTGTTAGCAGGGGTCATATATAGTGTAGTCTCTCAACATGAGGATGACAGTCTTCCAGTAGATAGGGAAGTCATCAGTGAGTAAACAGATGACTGAAGAGTCCAGTCTGACACCTGCATGTTTTATTGTAGACATGGCATACTGTTCCAGAAGAAAGGAGTGGATCATGGTGATGTTCGGTTACAGCTCTTTCCCTTTCTCTCTTGCCTATTCACCTCCATAGTGGAGTGAATTTGCTTGAAATGGTTAATGCCTTGTTGTACTTCATGGAAAACTCAGGATGATTCAGTGCTCAAGTCTGTCAGGTATTGATGTTAATATTGCATTTCTTTAGATTAGCCTTCCAGGTATCCTTGAATCTCTTCCACCTCTAGAGCAGCGACCATTGGTGGAGTATAGGATTTGTTTTGGGAGCTGGTTATTGGGTATCTTTATATATTGTCTCCTGTCCAATGGAACTGAGGCTGTATAAGCATGGCTTTCATGCTGTTAGTGTTAACTTGAGCCAAAACACTAGCATTTGCTCTTTTGTCTTTCCTCCAAATGATATGGAGAATTTTCCGAAGACGTTACTGATGGTAACATTCCATGACTTTCAGGTGTTTCTGATATATTGTCCAGGTTTCTCACTCATACAGTAGAGTAGGGATGATAACAGTCTGGTATGCAAGAAGTTTGGTTTGGGTCCTGATGTTATGTTCATCAAAGACAGTTTTGGAGATATCCAAAGGCAGCACTGGCGACTCTTATTTGGTGCTGAATATCGCCTTTTATATTTACTTGTTGGGAAAGGTGACTACCAAGGCTGGGGAATAGCTCAACATTTTCCATGGATTCCCTTCTAATTGTAACATGTGGGAGAGCAGCTGGTTGGTTTGGGGAAGGTTGGTAAAATATCTTGGTTTTCATGAGGTTGACAATGAGTCCAAGCATTTCATATGCTTCACAGAAGCAGTTGAGAGTGACTTGCAGGTTTTCAATTGAGTGGGCATACACAACACAGTTGGCAGGATACCGAAGATCAGTAATAGAGGTGGTGGTTATTTTGGATTTGGAATGTAATTGGTTGATGTTAAAGAGATTCCTGTCCATGCAATACTGGATTCTGACTCCAGATAAAAGTCTGTCAGCAATGAGATACAGAATAGCTGTGATATAGATGGGAAAAAGTGTTGGTACAATCATGTGTCTTTGCTGACTCAAGTTCTAACGGTGAAGGAGTCTGTTTCCATTCCATTGCTTAGGACAATTGCTGTTATGTCATTACAAAGAAGTCTGATGGTGGTAAAAAACTTTAGTGGGCGTCTGTGGCAGAATACCATCTCTATCTTTCCCAAAACTCTGATATCTGACAATTTGGTTATCATGGTCACTGCAAAGGGCAGGCACTTCTGCCCTATCGGCTTTAGGTAACCCTGAGTTGTAACCTGAGCTGGATACATTCCAGAGGGAGGGAGAAACCTGCTCCATCTGCCTACGTGACTGTCATCACATACCTGGGTAGGGGCTTAAGCTCCCTAAGCAATGCCAACCAGACTGGGAGGGGGCTAAAGACCCTGCCAGTCTATCTGGCAACCAGTGACGTATTTCAAATTGGTTGGCTGGCAGCCAACAATTGCTGGCCTTCATTGGATCAGGTAAATGAGATCATAAGGGCTATGTAAGTGACGGACTGCCCAGGATGAGGGACAGTAGCCATAATGAAAACTCACAGAGAAGCTGAACCATCTGAAACTCTCTCTCTCTGTCTTGAAACTCATATTCAAGGAAATGCTTGCCTCCAGAAGAAATCTCCACCTGCTTCTGGATGATACCTGAGTAAGCTACCTGAGATCTAACTAGATATATAGCTTGCAGTAACTCAAATGCATGATCAAAGGCTACCATGCCACTGTTTGCTCTGAGGTATTTCTCTGATATTGCTTTACCATGTACCCTATTCCAAACCTACTCCTTGTAACCAATAAAGTTCTCCTTTGTGTACCTAGCATGGGAGACTTATTGGGAGAGGGGCTTAGATTATGCCTTGGGGTCCCCTTGGTTCAGCTGACTAAGGGAGACCACTATTTGTGCTTCAGACTGAGGGAAGCACCGCAAGTGCTTGCAGTGTGTCAGGTACCCTCAAGGACTACTAGGCCTCTGTTTCCCAGAGGGCGCAGGTCCATGATCCTTCCAGACTGGGAGTGGTGGTGGCGTTACCCCCAGGCTTGCAGGTGGGCTCCAGGAAGGGGGTCGGCCAGATGTGAGGCACCCCCAGGGAGGCAGGTGGAGCCTGGAAGGTGGTCTGGCGCAGTGAGGTGGGTGGCTCAATGCAGGAGCACCCCCTACTGGCCCGCCCCAGTATCCAGATATTATCAGGATCTTCCAAAGGGCCTCTCCGTTGTTTGAATCAAAGGCCTTGGTTAGGTCAGTGAAGGCCACATAAAGATCTCGGTGTCACTCATGGCACTTCTCCTGCAGCTGTCTAGCAACAAAGATCATGTCTCTTCTACTTCTGAATGGTCTGAAAACACATTGGAACACAGGTAGACTCTGTTCGGCAAGGGGAGTGAATCTATTGAGGAGAATGTGGGTGAGGATCTTCCCAGCTATGGACAGGGGTGCAATGCCACGGTAATTCCTGCAATCTGATTTATCTCCTTTCTTGAATATGATTACAATTCTGGTATCTGGAAGCTCAGTTCAGAAGCTCTTGAAAGTGTTCCTTTTACCATGCATTGATGGTGGAGATGTTTCTAAAGAGTTTTGTCTTATCCTTGGATCTTAGAGGGATGTCTCCTTGTGGTCTTGGCTCATAGATATGATTGAGCTTTGCTTGGCTCATAGCTTTGATTGCGCTGAATAAACTATGCATATTATGGCTGTCAGCAAACTTTTTGATCTCTTTTGCTTTGTCTTCCCACCACTTGTTCCTTTGCTTTTGGATTTTCCTCTGGGTCTCTGCTTTAACATGGCAATATGAGTCTTGCTTCTATTTGGAGTTGGTCATTCTCCCAAGCTCTGAATGCTCTCCTTTCCCTGTCAAGCCAGTCTTGATGTTTCTTTTGGAGAAGTCTAGAGATTCTTTACATACCTCATGGATGCCTTTTTTGAGGCTGTCCCAGTGGCCAGTGGTGTCGAGATCGTGGGGGAGGTTGGAGAATTTCTCACTAAGGTACGGCTGGAAGTGATTTCTTTTAGCAAGGTCTTTCTAGTATTTGATATTGAACCTAGTGTACCAAACCCTGCAACCCCAGGAAATGGCACAGATAACCACCAAAGGAGGTTTTCACTTTTACATAGGGGATGCTGGGGATTAGGGTCACAAGTCAGCATGCTAAGGAGACTGGGAAAAGCACAAGTAAAAAAAACATTAGGGTACATGCACTTAGGATATATATAACAGATAATAAACAGTGTCACTGTGGTGAAACCACCCAAGGACAGATAATAGGTAACAGACAGGTAACACTAACAATGTGGTATATACACTTGAGCAACCTTTATGGCCTCCACAAGCCTGGAGGCACTCCAAACCAGTCTCTGGTCCCAAAATGCCTAATTGCTATCAGTCCAGGCTCTACATTTGAGCCACTGCTGCAGCTCACAGTCCTGGCTGTTTTCTGCTTTCATGCCGTGCACCTTTCTCTCTATCGTGGTGTTCTGTACCCCCATGCTGCTTCTTCTGCTTCCCTTTGTCTCCTGCAGCCAGAGCTGACCCAAGCAGGGTGTGGGGGTTGGGGCAAATCAACCCATATTGGGCTCTGCCCCTGCTCTGATCCCATGGGCCCTGGACCCAAGAAGCTGCCCTGCCATTGGTGTTGGTGGCATCAGTGGCAGGGGGTGTGTGGGGTGTGGCGAGTGGCTGGATGCAGAGCCACTGCTCGGCCCTGCTCTGCAGGGTCCCCCAAAGCATGGGGCCTGAGGCAGTCATCCTGAGTCATGCCCCCTGAGGGATGGCCCTGCCTGCAGCCTTCTGGAAGTTGTACTACATGCTACAGTTCCTTCCTCAAGACCCCTGGAAACTTCTGGGAGCTGTAGTTCACTTTATAACATTACAGTTCATTACACTGTTTTACCTTTGGGGCTTGATAAAATTTGGATGCTGATATAAAGTCTTATGTGCTAGCAGAGGGTCATTTATAGCAGAGATATGCCATCTTGCATGCTTTTCTGATCCCTCTTCCATTCCCTGAGTCCTTTTACACTGATGTTGGCAGGGGTAGTTGTGCTTCTTCCTAGAGTCACTCCTTCTGGAGCTCTTGAGCTGGTCCAGCTGCTGGGACTGCTGAGAGAACTTTCAAATTGTGCCCAGAGCCCTTGTGGAAGTCAGTATATGTTGTAGAGCCTTGGCACTCCTGAAAATCAGTCATTTTCATTTGGGTACCCAGGTTTGAAAAATTTAGATTGAACTCTTAGTCAGTTTTACTAATTCTCTTCTCATTTATGAACATGTGAATGAAAGGTTCCTGTTGGATTTTGATAGTGTATAAAAAATAACCATAAGTGAGAATACGAGCCTTTGTATTTTCTTTTCTTTACTGTAGTTGTACTCATGTTTACATCATCAGACAGAGTGTTTTACCGTTCATGAACAACAGTAACAAGCCAGCATGAGCTTTTTTCCTTGGCTAAAGAGCTATTAAAGATTCAGCAGACAGATACAAAGTGTTTAGTATGGACATTTTTTTTATCCCCGTCTGAACGTTTTGTAATCCCATGGAAGGAAGTTATATAAAATGCAGCAATCCATAAATGCCTGTACTGAAGTTTAACTTTGAATTGGGTCCAAAATTCAGCACTTGCAATTAGTAGAAGTTCAAAGATGGTATTTAGTTTTGAAAAGCAAGTTGAATGCCTAAAGAGGGAGCCTGGGGTGTGAACATGTTTGCCATGAAGTAATTTATTCTGGATTTTATTCTGTAGTAAAGTTGGAATGCTTGACTAAGACTCTGAACTTTGTATCCTGCAATAGGTGGCAGGGGAGCCAGTTTACACTGAGCTATCCCAAGATGAAATTTGTTAGGGGAGCAGACTAAAACTGGCACACCACTGACTCCCTGCTTTCTGAGAATAACTCTTTAGCATAGGTCACATGCTACTATTAGGCATCTTTCCATCTGGGGAGAAATAATCCACAACACACTTACAGGCTTGGCAGTGCTATGCTTGCCAGCACCACCACTGAATGAGACCTGGGTGTCATGATTGACAACAAAATAAACATGAACCACCAGTGTGGTGCCATAGCTGGCAGAGCTAATGCATCCACCGAGGCATCTCGAGGAAGGCAAAGGATGTCATCCTCCCACTCTATTCGGCCTTGATGAGACCACAACTGGAGTACTGCATCCAGTTCTGGGTGCTGCACTTCAAGAAGGATGTGGAGAAGCTCGAGAGAGTCTAAAAGAGGGTCACACACATGACTAGAGGCCTGGAAACCAAGTCATATGAGGAGAGGCTGAAGGACCTGGGACTGCAGCCTGGAAAAGAGAAGACTGAGAGGGAACTTGGTGGCAGCCTATAAGTATATCAGGGGTGTACATCAGGGTTTGGAAGAGCATCTATTCACCAAGGCCCCCCAGGGGAGGAGAAGAAATAATGGGCACACACTGATTGAAGATCACTTCAGGCTAGACATAAGGATAAACTTCTTTACAAGTTGAGTGCCAAGGGTTTGGAACAGGCTCCCGCTGGAGGTGGTACAGTCATCCACCCTGGCAATCTTCAAAACATGTCTTGACGCCCATCTTGCTGGGGTCATCTGATCCCAGCAGTCTTTCTTGCCCAAGTGCAGGGGGACTGGACCTGATGATCTGTCCCTTCTAGCCCCTAACAACTATGAAACTATGAAATTGGATTGTACTTTTAACTCTTTTGGATTGTTGCTGTAAAGTAGTTTGTAGGTTTATTCTATCCCTTACCAGAAATACAAACAAACAAAAGCTGTGTTAAGTCAGCAAATACTGAAAAACAGCTATTTTCTTTGAATGGGGAGAACAGTAATTTCGTTTATAAAGTGAAATGGCCTATAAATAGGGACCTAACCAAATTTAGGCAGTAGACAAGCAAGTTTGCAGACTGATCGCAGTGCCAGTCCCTATTTTTATGGGCTTATTGTGATGCCCCTTCCCCAGCCACTGATTGGATGAGGGGCCCTGGAGGCCCTGCCTCTGGCTGCTGTTTGGCACAGGGCTGTCCTGCATGTAGCCTGCCCCTTGCTGCTGATTGGCAGAGGGGGCAGGGCCACAAAAGGCAGCCCTCAGCCAAGGGATTGGCTGCCATCTTGGCTATTCCCCTTCATGCCAGCATGCCTTCCCTCCCTCCCCCATTGGATTGTGAGGCTGGGCTGCAGCAGCATCTGGTTCCCACTGTGGAGCCAGCATTTTATTTTTAGTATTTTTTTTTCCTGGTGATTCTGCACAAAATCACGGAAACTACCAATTTTTCTGGTTTCGGAGAAAACCATTAAATTGCAATTTGAGTAGGTTGCTACCTATAAAAATTTCAAAATAGCAAAGAGTAAGTTGAGATCTGTGGAGGAGGAAAGAGGAAGGAAAATGGGGTCAATGAATTAAAGGGAACAAGATCCAGTAGAATAGAGGGGCAGTATCTTAGAGGGGAGAAGGTGGAGGATGCAGACTGAAACGCTGACAAGAATAAAATGGGAAGGAGTTGACTTAAGAATGTAACACTATCCTACCTGTCCTAGTTCCACTGTTTATCAAGATCGGGGACAAGATTGGAGGGGAGGGAGAAGGAGGAAATGATTGCAGGATGAAGGAAAGATGAAGGAGAATTTGCACAAGATGGGGTGGGGGAGGAATGACTGCAGAATGAAGGAAAGATAAAGGAGAATTTGTACAACTTTTAAGATTAATTTGCTTCCTCTGTATGCATTGCCCTTTATGCTTGTTTTCCATAAATATTTTAAAGACTTAATATTTGCAGGAACAGCTGCTGACACAAATTATGTGCATGTTATTCAGGAATGGTGAATTCTGATTAGGTAATAGCAAGTATTTTGTTTAAAAAAAATAAATTTGGCCACCCTCGCATAGAATACAAAATATCCCTTGTGACCCACCAAGTCAGAATATTGATCTGCAGCCTTGGGAGTGCTAGTTCATCAGTTCTGAGGAACTGATGAATCATTGGCAATTTTATTTATGAAAGAATATGAGTGGGGTTAAATTTGACTGCTATTTCGTTGCGACTTCCCTTTATGCTATTATGTTTTATAGAACTGAATTATAGAGTTTTGAGAGACTAACAAAATGGTAATTATCAACAGTTAGAATGTGCCTCAGTTTTTTTTAATGCTTTCAAAGAAATGCTGTCATTACAACTATTGCTTTTGTTGTATTATCAGGAGAGTAGGAGTACTGTGAAAAGCTCTCATTATGTTGAGCTTGAATCCAAGGGAATGGATGTCATCTTTTCCCATTAGTACAAGTATACTGTTTTTCCAGTGTTAAAAGGGCAGCAAAGACAGAGACCAGTAGGAATAACACATGGAGAATTATTGCTCCTGCTTGATTCATTGGTTCCTGAGCTGGTGGAAATTATGCAGTGCTTGAGAGGCAGACATTTTAGATTAACCTTTCATATAAGAAAACTTGAGGAAATAATTTAATTAAAACCTATCTAAAACTAACAAATATAGGTATGGAGGGTGGGGGACGGGACATGGTATGGTATGGTAAATAACTAGAAGTAAAAAAAAAAAAGAAAGAAAAAGAAAAAGCTTCACATTAACTGTTGAGGGAAGATGCGACTACAGTCCTATTAGGAATAGGTAACAGCAGCAGCAGATACGGTAATCATTACCTTAAGATAACTGTGCTGAGGGAAAGTGAGGTGAGTGGAGAGAAGAGTTAACACTTCCTTTACTTAACGATTGTGCAACCAGTTTAAAGAAAAAAATCAGTCACCAAGGCTTCAAGACTGATAAACAAAACACAATATTAAGGAAGCTGAAACTGGAAGGAAATTAGGGGAAAAAAAATCCAAAACCTTGTTTTAATGAGAAGGGAAAAAAAATTTTTTTCCTAAAAATTTAATAAAAGTTATTAGTACTTGTTCTCCAGAACATGTAATGAATAGTCTGAAGTACCAGAATGGGTGAAATTTTTCTCAGGCTAAGGTCAGGTCTATGCACCATTTAAATTCTCTTTCAAGCTTGTGTTGGTGACTTAAAGAGTTCATGGTCCTTATTTTGGTGATGAACTTCACACCAAATGTATAAGCAGAGCAACCCAGTGTTATAATGTCAACCAGAAAACTCGGGGATTCAAAGTTCCCATTTCGCCAAGTATAGTTTTACTGCAGCATATTGTATTTTAAAGGGGAAAATGTTTTTTCTTCCTTCACACTCACAACTGTCCAAAAAAGTGCAATCTAAAAATTAGATTGTCTGTTTAGAGAAGAATTTACTGGAGCAAAAAAATGCATTAAATGTAATAACTCTAAGGAGTACGACTGGGTGCGAAACTCCTTCTATTTCATGATATGTGAAATTAAGAATTTTCTTGTTCTCAATGACTGCATCTACACAAGATGCTACTGTGCATTTATTTAGTACTTGTATAAGCACATTACTGCACAGTGGTATTGGGCTACTGTGTAGTTGGCATCTTGTGTAGGCACACCCAATCAGTAGGAAATGTATGTTTTCATGAAAAACTTGAGAAAGACCTACTGTAGAACAGGTTTGTGGCAAGGACATGGGTACTGCTTCTAGTCTTGGCTTAGCCATTTTCCACCTCTTGGTTGTGTCCTGAACATGAGATTGTCTATTAGAGAATGGGTGAAAATGTCAGTCCTTTGTTTTTACTAGAAATTCCATCTTGGATCTAGGAAACCTTATCCAAAAGTTACAATTTTTATATAATTTTCATTGATAAAAAGATACTATAGGGTGATCATGGAGAATAGCAAGGGGGAAAAGTTACTATGGGAATGTAGGGGCAACTACAGGACAGGCTTGAGGGTAGGATCATAGGAAGGTAAGGTTTGAAAAGTTTTATGAGCTCATCTGTTCCTGCCCCCCTGCTCAAGACAGGATCATCCCTGACTAAAACACTCCAGCCAAGTTTCAATCTAACCTGCTCTTGAAAACTTCCTGGGATGGAGATTCCACAACTTTTCTAGGTAGCCTGTTTCAATGCTTGACCACCTCACAATCATAAAGTTCCTCCTAATCTCCAGGCTAAATTTCACCTGTTGAAGCTTAAGAAACTTGTTTCTAGTCCTCTCCACTACCTCCACAGAGAAAAGACTATCTCCATCCTCTCTATAATTGCCTTCCAGGTGTTTGAAGATGCATCTTCCCCAGACTAAATATTCCTCATACTTTTGGCCTTTCCTCATAAGTCATGCTTCCCAGGCTTCTGATCATTTTTGTAACTTTCTGGTAGATTCTCTCCAATCTGGCCACATCTTGAAGTGTGGAGCCCAGTACTGCAGGTGAGGCTTCTTTAGTAACAAACAGAACAGTAAAATCACTTCCCTTAATGAAAGTTAACTGCATTGGATCGAAGCCTGAAGAACGGTGCCTAGAACTGCCTAGATATGGATAATGGGACAGAGGTGGTTTGGAGGAGATAGGGCAGAAGAGAAATACACTTTGAAGGGAGAATTGAGCAAAAGAGCCATGGTCATCACAGCGTTCCTCTTTTTCCATGAAAACCTGTAACAGAGCTAAAAATTCATGGTTTTTGCTATTCCTTTGGGATCAGCAAACACCTGTGAAATACTGGCAACGTGCCCCCTTGCTGCCTTCCCTCCCCTCCTTCCCTCTGTCTGCTCCTCCCACCTGGTCCATGGTAAAGGATGAAACCTCCTGCTATAATCTCAACAGAAGTTGCAGTGGTTTGTGCTTCAGATCTGAAGGTCCTCTTGTGAATATGCATTATGATACAACTTGTCTAAAACTAACTCAACCAAGGTGTTGGCCCACAAAAATCCTTGTCTCCTACATACCTTAAAGCTAAACTCTTCATAGCTGGTCACTAATTAGGGTGGCTTATTTTTTGAGTGAATCTTGAATCTAGGGTGTGGTTTGTAGGAGGAACTAGCTCTTACCATGGCAACCCAAATCATTGGGAAGCTGTGCCCAGCTCTTCATAAGTACTAAATATTCTGGTTTACTACTAAATAGCTTTGCTCTAAGTAGTGCATTGCTAAGAAATGTGGTCCTCAGTATCTCAAATGAGTGCCTCAAATTAGTGGTTGCTTTTTTCCACCCACCTTTTAATCTTTGCTTCAGTGGCTTATCAGTAGAAGGGGATAATCCTTTCTTTCACCTTACATGTGAAAATAAACAACTGTGAATAATGTTCTGCTGTACAGTATCACAGAAAAGCCCAAGAGGAAGTTTGGCAGTATGTTGTCAGAGAAATAATGTGTAATAAAAAATAACTCTTGGGCTGCACATCAAACAACAGACAGAAAGCAAAATATGAATGCTCATTCATTCATTTAGCCTAGTCCGATCAATACACAAAGTGAAACACAAATGGTATGTAATTGTGAAATTAAATGGTCATAATTTTTGCTGCTCAGAAGTTTGCCATCCAATAAAAGTGAGATAATGAAATTTTTGTTTCCCCCTGCTACCAGCCCCCATCATGATTTTGATAATGAAGTCAGTCAAAACACTCATCCTTACATGCTTTTATATTTTTCTAAAATTACAAAATGAAAGTGTTTCCTTTTTTATTTTAAATGAAAACCAAAGTTTTTCCAAAAATGTTGAAATGTCTTATTTTGTCACTTTAGAAAAGAAAAAAAACAAAAAAATTTCTAAAGTGAGATACTAGATTTTATTGATGCATGCTGCTGTTTTAGACTGCCTGCCTATTAAGAAATGTTTCTTACAGTATCATGTCAAAGTAGTTGATCAAACTCCTAGCATGCTATACCAGTTATATTAAGAATCTTGTGTGAGCTTTAATTTAATTAACCATGTTGAGAATTGTCTAATAAAGGTTTCTTTCCCTTCTGCTCAAACATGTGGATTGTATATCTGTTGCATTTTTGTTTCCCCTTTTTAGAATGTTTAAGTGGTTAAGAACAAGAATGATTTGCTAGTGTACTTCTTTTGACAGAAGTATAGTAGAATAACCTAATGCTATAGAATTGCATATTTTTAAATGATCTGATTCTTAAGGAGGATGGTTTGACATTACAGAATGGTTTTTCTCTGTATGAATAGAAACAGAACAAGGATCAGCAGTGTATTTATTAATTTTTTTGTAGTTTTAATCAGTACATTAACTGAGTTGTGTTGGGTTTTATTAATAAAATTAACAGTCATCAAATGACAGGATTTTTGTGAGAAATTTCGTTTCTTCAAAAAGAATTTTTAAAAGGAAGGCTGTTTTGATGAAATGTAAATTATTTATACAAACAAGGAGTGGACATTTCTAAGCCTTTAATGATAACAAGGCCTTGTGGTCTAGCTGTTTTAGGTCTGCAGGATGACTTTGGCTGTGAACACATGTTCAAATGATCTGGAAAAACACTCCCAGGTTCATTTTCCTGATATAAAAGCTGACCCTGAACAGATATTTGTAATGCCAAGCCCCTGAAGAATAAAGAGCTTGCATTGCTGATGCTTTGCGGCCAAGGTGCTTTTGGCCACACACTTGTCTTACTCTGGAGGCTCCTTCAGTCTGGCCAGAGAGATAGGAGCAGCGCATAGGGCAGCCTTGATTGTGCTGCAGTTTGATTGTGAATAGTCTGCATCAGCCAATGTAGGATTGCGAAGAGGGTGTGTTTTACTTCCTGCTTGGTTGGAGCTGTAGACTCTAGACTGAGTGATACACTGTCTCCCTGGACCTGGTGCTGAAAGCAAAGCATGCAGGGATGCTGGAGGACAATGTTGTAGCTTCTCTCAGAAGGTATATGTACAAAAACTTACTCTCCCAGGAGGCAATCTCCTTGGATCCATTTAACACTGGTTGTTCCCAGGTTATTTTTCTCCTGAAGTAGCCATTTTTGCTCTGGGAGAAAAATCCTGAACACGTCATGGTTTCTCCTGCAGCAGCTCTCCCAAGTGAAACTGAATGTTGGTATATGGCTCTAGTTAGTCAAGCATCCTCTTTAAGGGACACAACATTGTAGTCCTTTGGCTTACAGTTTAAAGAACATGTGCTTTAAAACCTTTGTGAAGCTTGTGTGCTATCTGCTTCAACTACTATAGTTATTATTTACCTTAGATGGTATAAGAAGTGTACAGATTGTGAATGGGGTAGGAGGAATAGTGTGCATTTCCCTCCTTCAGCACTCTTAGGTGCTCGTTGGACTTATATCTGATGGAGTTTTTTAATGTCACCCTTATTTTGGAGGTAGCCACTGCTTTGTGTTCTTTTTGCTCAAATGGCTAGCAAGAGACCTTTCTCTTTATAATTACAAAGTAGCCAGTGTCAGGTGCTTCATCTCAGTTTTGTTAGGTGATCATTTCTCACACTAGCTGAGCACTGTTGCTTGGTTACCAGCCTATCAGAGGAGGCTGGTTCTTCTGTGTGGTAGCTAGTTTGTCCAAGGCTGCTCCATAGGAACAAAAGATCATCAAGTATTTAATGATCTTCTGTTGCTAGCCTTATTTCCTGTCTTTTCAGAATTTCAGTGCAATATGAAGATAAAAATATACAAGGTACTGATCAACCTTAGCTTTATAATGGCATTTACAGTTTGATACAAGTATATACAGTGCTTATAAGGTCATGTATAGACTTCCCAAATGGCCACATCACTATGTGAAGGCACTTGGTTACAAAAGTGTTCAGGTGAAGCATGAGAATTAAATAGACCTGCATTGTTTTGTAACAATCTTCAGGGTGCAGGATGAAGACAAGTCAAGATAATTACTTAATCTGTTTACCAGATCTTTTTGTTTATCTTTCAACTTTACATAACATAATCACCAAGCAATGTATTAATTTATCATACATGCCCACACATTAACCTAGATCGGTGATTTTCAACTGGGATCCTTTCAGAGTTGCTGCACAGTATTGCTCAATGTTAGCTTTGTTGGGTATGGAAATGTCTACACTTCATTCACAAGATAAGCCTAGAGATTTCAAAAAATCATAGTGTCAAAAACATTCTGACCTGTTGTGTTTTGAGTTCTCTGCAATAGAAGAATTCCTCTATTATTTTTCTGTTGTCAAAAAATGAGTGAAAGCTAAGAGCTAGCATTTTCTCAGAGGTACCACAAACCCACAAAGATTGAGAACCATTGAGTTAGGTAAGTGGACTCTGAAAATATGACTTGTTTCTTCCAATGATGGCTTTTCCTATGGTGATTTTATATTTATTTTATACATGTATGGTCATCCTGTGTTTCTCTGTAGCACAATGTGGAGACTGTGAAGGGGGTGTGTTCTGCTCTCTGCAGCTCTCCCAAGTGAAACCACAAGTGTACAGATGTTCAGGCTTTTCCTCCCAGGATAAAAATGGCTGCTTCAGGAGAAATATAACCTGGGAACAACCAGGGTTAAATTGCACCTAGGAGTTTCTCCTGGGACAGCAAATGCCTGTACATGCCTCTCTCAAAAGAGAACATAGTCCTCCAGCTTCTTCTCGTCCCTCCAGGGAAACAGTGTGTATCATTTACTGGACACTGCTGCTCCAGAACACTCGCCCCTTGCAATTCCCACATTGTACTATTGAGAAACACAGACTGACCATGGGCAGTCTGGGTTATGCAGTCGGGGCTTCCCTGTGCACTTCTGCAGTCTGTCACCAGGCAGACTAAGGGAGCCTTCAGAGCACAGTGAGATGTGTGGACAGGGCGCCCTGGCTGGACAGTGTCAGCACTGCAAGCTTTCCATTCTTTAGATCCTCAGCATTTGAATGTCTGTACCCTGACAAGGTAAGTTTCTCTACCCAGCGAGCAAACCCTTGGAGAATTCTCCCAGGTTATTTGACTGTGTGTATGCAGCTTCTGTTCCCTTCTGAAAGAAGCTGCAGCACATAAGACATTTGCTTTTCTAGGAGAAACTGTCCTAGGAGTAATTTAACCCTGGTTGTTTCCAGTTTAGTTTTCTCCTGCAGTAGCCATTTTTACTTTAGGAGAAACACTGAACATCTGTATATTCATGGTTTCTACAAGAAGAGCAGTGATTCTCCCAGGAGAAACTGAATTTCTGTAGAAGATGCAAGTTTATGTAAAATACTTCAAGAATTGGATTGTCTGTATCTTCTCTTGAAGCCAAAACAAATCTTGCTGCTTAACTATAACTGCCTGTTTGGATATAGTCTGTTCTTGCTAAGAAATAAAATGAATTTTCTTTTTTTAAGTCCCTTTTTAACCAGGTCCTTTAAAATTAAATAAAACTTTTTTGGATGTCTGTATTATCCCCATACACTTTTTTTATTTGTATGCAATTTTTCTCAGGTGCAGAAAACTCTTCCTTGTGACTGCAGAACCACTAAATTATATTCTTCCCTTGTACTATACTTGGCTAAACAGCTAATAAGGATTTCAGCAGACAGTTCTGCCTTAGGGCTGATAATAGGAGGGTTTCCTGTGTCTGCTAAAGAACAAATGGGAACATGGTTGAGTTCTAAGAACAAAATAATTAGACTCTTCTGAGAAAAAGAACTCTGTTCAGTGGTGTAAACCAAAAGAAAAACAGTAATAAAAATATTCACTGCTGTTAAAGTGAAATGAGCATCTAATAACTTATTTACGCTGTTGATAGAATGTTTTAAATTGCTCAGCTGACAAAAAATAAATGCAGATAATGATTTGCATGAAGGGAGAGGGAAGAAGTGGCTAATTTATGTCATTTTTAACTGAGTGGAAGAACAATAGCCCTCTGAATGTTCTCTTCACCTCTACAAAAATGCAAATAGAAGAACTTTTCATATTCAAAAGTATTAAAAGTTGCTCACAACTAAAGCTGAAAACAGTTCTTGTCACTTTGTAGCAGAATAAATAAAGCTGACATCTTCTGACAATAATATCAGATACACTACTACAAGCAAATGCTTCCAGGAGTAGAAGAACATGTTGTATTCTCCTTCACACTCCTCTAAAATAGATTTTTATGAGAACTTATCTTTTTTCCTATTCTTGAATAAGATTACAGTATGCAGTACAGAACTTCTGAATATTGTGTTCAGATGCACACACCTTGGATGGTAAGACTAAATGGGATGCACTTTCAAAAAAATACTTTAAACAAAAGAAGTTCAAAATTAAGGTGGGAAATTCTGCCTCCTAATCACTAGATTTGCACTAGGTTCCTATCCACCTTTATTTGTCCAGGAGGAAAAATTAGTGTAGCCCATGAAACATAAAACAAAAAAAAAATTTTTGAGTAGATCCTTGGAACAGACCAAATATTAAAAAGTTGGCCACAACAGTAATGGTATTACTGAGACCTTATATTACCGTTAACTTCATCAAGTGTATTAAGCATAATTTGAGAAATACAGCAGACAATGATTTAGCAGCTAAAATGGAGCAGCATTCTTTTTCTAAATCCTGCAATTGTGGGGCTAAAGAATCATGACATGACAAAAGCAATACATGTTATGAACTTGTTTATTCTTGTAATTTTTTTTTTATATCAAGGTCTTCATGAAAAGATTTTGAGCATTGTCCAAAATTACCACTGTGTTTTAGCTTCATTAGCTCTACCTGGACAGGTCCAGGGACTATATAGATTGTATATCTCCATCAGAGTTATGTATGTTCAGTGAAGCTAGTTTCAGAGGGCAGTGGTTAGTCCAGGGGCGGGCAATTATTTTGGGCAGAGGGCCGCTTACTCAGTTTTGGCAGGCTGTCGAGGGCCGCATGGGTAGCCCTGCCCCGTGACAGGTGTCCCACCCCTTGACAGGTGCTCCGCCCGCTGGTTGCCATCTTGGGACCAATGTCCCAGGGCCAGCACCGGTGGGGCCCAAAGTGGGGCACAGGATGGCAAGGGTCTGTGGAGCTGGCCTGGGCTGCACCAGCAGGAAGTGGGGAGCTGGCCTGGCTCCATAGAGCCCCTGCCAGCTGGGACCCCACACTCCTACCAACCTGCTCTGGGCCCCACTGGTGCTGGCCCCGTGCTCCCACTCGCTCCTCCTAGTGCCCCTCAGCCCCATGCTACATACAGGGGGCAGTGCTCAGCCCCGATCCCCTGCTCGCCAGCAGGGAAGAAGCTGGTGCCGAGCATGGGGGAAAAGCGTCCCCTCACCTGCCCCATGGCTGGCGCCCCACACTGCAACTGCTCGCAGCCCACGCAGGGCTGTCCGGAGCAGGCACAGGCAGTCCCAGGCAGGCTGTGAGTGGCTGCAGCGTGGGGCACTGGCCATGGGGTGGGTGTGGGGCCACTTTTCCCCCTGCTCAGCACCAGCTTGTAACCTGCCCCACTGACAGCCTGGAACCATTTTTGACAGGAACCAAGGGCAGAGAAATATTAATTTTTTACCTTGCTTTAGGGGCTGGATAGAATGGCCTTGCAGGCCAAATCTGGCCTGTGGACCATATTTTGCCCACCCCTGGGTTAGTTTAATACTTGGGTGTTCCCAGCATTGCAGAGCAGAGTGAGAAAACACCCTGGGCAGATGTGCTGTTTGAAATGCTCCAAACACCTTTTGAAGCTCTCCAAACAGTGAGTATACAGATGTGCACATCTCAAGAAGTGCTTCATAAATGGCCACAGTACTTCAGATATGATCCTCAAAAAGTGAGGGATGTTTTTGATGTGGCTTTTTTTTTAAGCATTTGTACACACCATAGAGAGCAAAAGGAAGTAGCTTTGTCCTTGGGCATCCAACAGTGCTCTGCTTCTTCCTCTTCTCCCCCATGGGGGGAAGCAGGGCAGAGCAGACAGCTAAGCAGTCTCCTGCATGCTCAGTTGTCTCTGGGAGTCTCTGGATGCTGAGGCAGACAAGGCTCTTTGGGTGACTGATGTATTTTATTAGACCAATTAGTTGGTCTAATAAAAGATATCAGAGTCACCGAAAGAACCTTGTCTGCCTATGTCCTTAGTCCAACACAGGTACAACCTACACCCCTGTAACATGGAGGCTAAGGGACATTCAAAAAAAATCCTTCCCTCCAGCACTCCTGACTGGATAACAGAATTCCCTGCATGATTCTTGGCATCCAGTATCTGGAGGCTCTGGTCTCTTTGCTCATTGGCTCTTTATCCTGTCTACCTGTCCCCAGGCAGGTGGATTAGCAGAGTATTGTGGTGGGGATAACAGAGGACCAAGCAATTCCATATCATGTCCTCTGGTTGGAGACCACTGGTACTGCATATTACTGTGGTGATTTTGAAGTGCTTTAGGGGAATATGGTTGGGAGCTGCAGGTATGTACACCAAGGAAGAACTCCTGAATATGAAACAGAATTGAGCACTACAAATGTATGGTCTGAGGGAGGGCTCAGTCATCTGGTCCACTTGACTTGGTACTACTCATTGAGACAAGAGAGATCAATATGGCTTCCCAAGGGAGACCAGCAGAGAGGACTGTGAGTATTACAAGGGACTGGTATAGGATACAAATGAGAGCTGGTCAGTTGTTTTTTTTCAGCTGAACAGCTCTCAGTCAAAGTGTAAATTCAATGATCTTGAAACTTTGTGTGGGATATGTCAGCTCAGTAACAAACTTTCAATGAAAACAAAAGCATTTAGACTGGTTGGCTTCCTGCCTGCCTAGCAAGCAGTTCTAGCTCCAAGCTTAGCTCTGTTTTCTTGGCAAGCTTCCTGGCTTACTTCTGTCTAACTACTAGCTGCCTGAGCTTGCTGTCCCATCTTGCCTGCCATATTGCCATGACGGGTTCTCTGGATTGTCAGCCTCTACTTTTTTTTATCTGCAGACTCCTCAGGCTGCTTACTTTTCCAGGCAGCCTTGAACTCTGGATTGTCTTTTTTATCTTTGTGCCTGCTCACTTTGTAGCACAATAAGAAAATAATAAAACACAATAAATACTAGTGGGGACCTGTGAGTTCTTTTGAATCACCCCCTCCCCCTGCCCCACTTTCTTACAGTAATTACTTAAGAATTGAAAATATGTTTTTGGTCTTGAGAATATATATTTTTGGTCTCATTTCTTTTGTTAAAACTCCTTCCTTTGAAACCAGTATTGTTATAACCTACTCACTTTCTGTAGGAATTAGGACAGTAGGACTGGAAGGGACCTTATGAAGTCATCTGGTCCAGCCCCTTGCACAAGGCAGGAGTAGACCTGACTAAACTATCCCAGCCAGGTTTGTCTAACCTGTTCCTTGAAAATTTCCAAGAATGGAGATTCCACAGTTTCCCTAGGTCCCTGATTCCAATTCTTAACCACCCTAATAGTCAGAACATTCCTCCTAAAATCCTACCTAAATTTTCATTGCTGAAGCTTAAGGCCATTACTCCTAGTTCTGTCCCCCTACAATCACAGAGAAGCCCATCTTCACCATCTCTGTAACTGCCCTTCAAGTGTGTGAAGACTGTTATAGCTCCCCTAGTTCTTTCAGCCTTTCCTCATAGACCAGGCTTCCCAGGCTCCTTACCATTGTTGTTCCTCTTCACTGGACTCTTTCCAAATCGTTTGCATCCTTCTTGAAGTGTGGGGCCCAAAACTGGACAAAGTACTCCAGGTGATTTCTCATCAGTGCTGAACAGAGTGGTAGAGCTGCTTCCCTTGATTTGCAAGTGACATTCCTTTTAATATAACCCAGTATGGTGCTGCCCTTTTTTTTGCAACAAGAACACACTGTTGGCTCTTTCAGGTTCTGGTCTACTGTTAACTCCCAGGTCCGTCTCTGCAGTGCTCCAGCCTAGCCAGTCATTCTTCAGTCTGTATTTGTGCATGAAGTTATTCCATCCCAAGTTATTTCACTGACTCTTATGGAATACAAAATCTTTTTAATATTTTTACATGATACTTAAGACTTGTAATAAGACAGTGTTCTGTGTGGGTAATTCTCTAGTACAATGGGTAATTCTGTACTTTAAAACCAAGCTGCTGAGTTAAGTGGGATACATATATCTAACAAATTTACTGTAAAGAAATAATTTTGGTTTAAACACAGAAATAGAAATCAGGATCTTCTCTGTCCATCTTCGTAATGGTAGCCAGCCACATATGATCCTGGCTAATACTGCTAGCCACTGCACCTGTGCCCATGAAAATTTAATTTAATCTCTGTGCTTTAGGCATCTCCCATTTTATAAAATGTGGTAAACTGCTATCTGGAGGGTATTTATCTGCAAGTAGAAAAAGATCAAAGTCTTACTTCTTAATATTAAAGCATTTGTACATTTGTATTTTGGCAATCTTAGGTTTGGTAACCATTCTGAATAGGGATGTATCTATCCCTGTGGGATTGTGACTTTCTGTGGAAATGTGACTGGGAAATGTGTATATATATTCCTCATATCCTAAGAGTTGCAGCAGTAAGAATCACCAATAAGTCTACTGAACTTCAGCATATCAAAGGGCAGTAGCAGGACAGACATCCATTCTGTTAGCAAGATCTCTCAAAAATTCCTAGGGATGTAAACATTTAGTCCATGGCTCTGAAGTGGTATACACCTTTTTATATTACATATATCATATATGTTCTATTATAATGTTATAAAATAATAACATATATTATAATATAATACATATAAAAGCTTCCAAACCACAAATTAGTTGAATGTATTTCACTCATCCTTCCAGGATCCCAGGTCAGGTCTGAACTAATAACTGTGTGTAGTAATGGCATAATTACAATTACCATCTTCTCTTTTTCCACATTGCTCAAAAAAAAAAAAAAGAGAGAGTGAGAGGAAAGTTTGGATTCTGCCCTTCTCAAACTAGGGCTTTGTGGACCCAGGGTTTGGATTCCCTATGCCATATGAAATTTGATTTGAGAACTGTAGTTCTAAATGGCCTTTTAATGAGCCTGGATTTTGGTCTTGTATAAGGCTATAAATGGTTTCCATTTCATTAAGTTATTTTTCATTATATGTATTGATATGGGAATTTAGGTTGATGACAATATGGTGAATCTTGGGCAAAATTATTTTTGGTACAAAAGTTTTTGGGGTTTTTTTATTTTAAAATTTTAGTGCATTCAGCCATTTGTGCCTTTCTCTTGGGTGACTGATATTCTTGTGGGATTTTGTAAGGGCCAGTAGCAGCTCCAGAAACCTTACAATTATCATCATGTATTTTCAAAGTAGCCATTTGCCCAAGTATAACTTAAAAATTTGAGGTTGACTTACTATCAGAACTGTATGGTACTGAACAAAGTGATGGTGCCTTTCCCTTTAACAGGGAGAATTAAGAGAGTGCTGCCTGTATCTTAGACAGCTTTATCTTCTTGCCTAGGGTCTTGAATCTTTCTCTGACCTTCTCAGTCTTTCCCAACAGTATCCATGAAAGTCTACATGGGGGAGTAGAAAGGTAGTGATCTGAGGACCTGATGAGCAATTTCTCTGACATATTCTGAATTTGAATTCTAGGCATTGGAAATGTTGTTTATCACTTGGGATTCCAAATTTGGATGTCAGATAGGTGCCTTCATTCCACTTAGTTCCTGACTGCCACTACTATCTTTCTTCAGCCTTGTATGTGGTGGTTGTAGATTTCCCCCCTTCCCCTCCTAATATATCTTAAGAACTATAAAATCTTGCCTTTTGATCAAGGAGGTATATTTTAATCCATTTCATCAAATGAATCCTGAAGCATTCTTAGCAGTAGTACCTGTGCTAAGAGCCTGAAATGACTGCTTGCTTCTATCTGTGC
>NW_017729029.1:69580953-69589975 GCF_001723915.1 Gavialis gangeticus | reverse complement strand
TCTGAATCCAAAGTGAATACTAGCCGCTTTGCATAGGCCTAATAAATACCATAAACCAAAACTAAAATTTCACATCATAGTAGTATGCTTCTATCTGTGCCTGAAATATTCTGGTTCTACTTCTTTTGGATAATATATGCTGCCAAATACAATCCCTATTCCTTAATCTCTAGTGTAATTTTGGAAACTTTGGCATCCTGCCTCTGGATTAACAACCAGAGATTTTATGTTTGGCATGTACAGTTCTTCAGACATCTAACCTACTTCTAGATTTTTTGCTCTTCAGAGTAAAGTAATGGGCAGCACAGTATTTTGAAATTGTTATATAGTTATGAATAAAAAGCTAGCTGTTTCTATTTCTTTTTTTTTTATAACTTTGAAGTAAAGATGAGCAAATGCTCCATGGATGTGAAGAAGACCCAATTTGGATTCTGGAACTGCATGAATCTTGTTTGCATTGCACATATACTCACCTCCTCTCTACAGCTCTTACCAAATTCTTTACACTGTATAGTTGCACACTAACACTTTCTGACATGTAGAACTGGTTGTAAGATTTTTAAATCATCATTAAATCATGTGTGCATGAAAAAATGAATTCTTAATATGTACCAAGATCTTAAAACACCTTTTTCTTTTTCTTTTTCTTTTTCTTTCTTTTTTTTTTAGTGTTGGAGCCTACTTTTGTTGGATGTTGTCTTCATAAATGTCTGACTTACTACGTAGGTAAGAAATTATTTAAAACTTGCTCCTGAAAAAGAACTCTTCAGAAATGTGATGTGCATATGTGACTTCAATTGGGATGTGGAAAGATCTATCCACATAGCTATCTTTTATGGATCTGAGCCCAAAGTAAATCAACAGGATGTAAATATAAGCATCATTACAGAAGAGAGAATCGGCCGTCCAAGCAATCTGTTGTCCTGCAGGTATTGTGTTTTGTCCACTTATTGTTTGAAGTATGTTTTTTCATAGCTGCGTAATCTTTTTTTTCTATTGCAGTGAAAACCCAGAATTTCACTGTATATTGAAAAATGATACCTGCCATCTGTTGGCATGAGAACTGGAATTGATGTTGATGGGACAAAATAAACCTAATAAAAAAAATCCAGGATATGCAAGCTGATACTTAGCTCATTCTCCTGCAAGTTAGCTACAAATCCATGTACAAACAATGGGGAATGGATTTCAGAGGCTGAAGCTCACCCTCTTGTCATGGAAACAGAATGCTCCCTTCTTTTTACTGACTCAGATTAGCAGCTCTTCTTCCTACAATTATACAATTAGTCTGGGTACAGATATTTAGAGAGGTTAGATTGAGATAAAATTAGTGACCTGATCTAAGGTAAGTTAGGATGGGGCTAGCAGGGGTATTGGGGAGGTTGGGGGGCAAGCAGGCTCAGGGGGAATTGGGGATCCACAGGGGGTTCAGGAGGGCAGGCAGGATCTGTTGGAAGAATAAGGGGGGCAGACAGCATCTGTGTGGGGGATCCCTCCTGCATCTCTCCCCACTGGGACTTCTTTTCTTGGTTCTTGGCATCAGCAAATGCTGGTAAATCTGGTACCAGGAGCAGTTTGCAGGATGGGGAGGGATTGGCTGATCTGTAGCAGACAGGTAGCTAGGGGGCTAAGTGCCAGAGGAAAAGCACAACTCTGGGGCTAGGGCTATCAGCTGTACTTTCCCAGTCCTGATGCTGCACTGTGAACTGTATAGAAGTTCAGGAAAGTTAGGTTAGTCTACAAATGGCCAACCAAATCTAACTTAGACTACTTAAGAGGTAGGATTGATTTAGATGAGATTGGCCATTTTTAAACCAATCTAACCTTCCTGGAACTTCTGTACAGTTTGCACTTAGATGGCCCTTACTAGACCTCTAAGTTACCTGGGCAAACTAAGTTAGATCAGGTGTCCTTTTTAATGCAGTCTAACTTCCCCCTAACTCCTACAAATGTCTATATGTATTCCTAGCCTCCTCCCCTGCTGGTGAGAATTCCCTTCCTATTTCGATCCACTTTACTTGTGGCTGATACCATGTAAAAAATAACCTGTTATTCATCCCTGTCTATATTTTTGGTTTTGTCATAAATGAGCTTGTTCTCATTAGGAAGATTTACTGTCATCTCCTGTTCTCCTGGTTAGCTCAAAAGGTGGTGGGTGGATAGGCTTGCCTGTGCTACTTCTATAATTTTCCACAAGATGGCATTGTTATTGAAAGTTAGAGAGCCATGCAAGTACTACTTATCTCTTAGTTCAGTGACTCCAGTATAGCGGAATGCTGCAGGTTGGCTTCAGATACTTAATGGCATTGTTCACTCTTTTAAATGAGATCTGAAGTGTTTTATGAAGCTGCAAGAAACCTAGAGCTCAGTGCATAAAAAGTTATTTGGCCAGTTTCCAGAGAAATCTGGCATATTAGAGTAAATTGGAATACGTTTTTCTTTTCTTGACTTGCCTGATCTATGCTAAATTTTTAGAAACAAATTTCAGCCCTTGTGAAAGGGACCAGATTGTCAGGAGTAGAAACCAAAGTCTTCTGTTTAATCATAGAACAAGTACAGCATAAGCAACATCAGTGCAAGCTGTCCTCATCATGTACCTCAGACTTGTAGGGCCATCTGTAGAAGGTGAAAGAGTAATTAATTCTCCACGGCTATCAGTACTTGGCTTCTTTGCTGAGCCCTCTAGGACTGCCAGTTGGTGTCATTGTGTGGCTGGACTTACCCTGCTAACTCATTTCACACTAAAATGAGGCCACTGAGTAGCAAGCAGATGGAAACAACTTTCAGTCTCTGTCAACCAGTTTCATATTCATGCCAGTAATCATGACATGAAATGCTTTATATATGAATTATATCTAGAAGGGATGACTAGAGCCATACATATTTTGCTAATACTTGGTAGCCTCCTGTTTAAAATCCATCAAGTCTCATTTTTTACCATCTTTAAGAAAGGGTTTCAGATAAAAATGAAGCCCTTGAGCCTATGTTGTAAACAAAGGGCATTAATTATAGAGTTGCTATAATGGGGGGAGGCCATGAGTGTTGGTTACAACTGGTAGGCACTAACCTTCAGGACTGGCTTAGCTTGTACAGTGTGAATCTTAGCATTGTTTTACTACGTTTTTTTCTCATAGTTGAATGACTGTCATTGCAGGTCCTTCTAAAACTAAGAACTAAATTTTTGTGTACCATATTTTCTTGCATGTTACTTTCAGTTTTTTTCCCCCAAACCAACTGGGGAAAATCAAGAGTGTAGATTACTTGTGAAGACAAGGCTCCTCATACATCCAGACTTCGGTGGGGAGAGGGGGAGAGCAGTGGCAGAGTTAATTTCCATGGCTCCCAAAGTCCCCTGCAACCTCCCTTCCACCACCAAATGTCTGACCCCATGGGAAATCTTTCCTCAACAGTGCACTGGATCAAGCTGGTCCTCACACACCGATTTTGGAGCCACATGCCAGTTTGGACTCGGTGTGCTGAGTCTAAGACCATGTACTGGCCCTAGAGCCAGTGCACAGGGGCAGACTTGGCATGTGACTCCTAGTGCTGCTGTGGCTGTGTCAGGTATAGCCTCAAAGTCACCAGCTCTGGTGTGTGGCCTGTGACTCCCAAGCTGTCAGCTCTGGTCCCCAGTCCTTGCACATTGTTCCCCACTCCCAAGCCCCAAAGCCCCCTCCAAGCTCCCCTCCCAAGCCCCAAACCCCCAAGCTCCCTGTGCCAGTATGCAGCCTTGAGTCCCAATGCAGGGCCCTTGACTTTTAGTCTTTTGACTCCTAGTTCAATGCCTTAACTCAAAGGTAATTTCTTATGAAAATGCTTCCCTTGCAAAGCAGACTGTGCAGCATATCCCGATATTTGGTGAATTTGCAGTTGATTATAGACCTTCCTGTCCCCTTAAACATCTAGAATTATGGTGATAGTTTTGTCTTTATTAAACTTCAGTGCAAAATAGGGAGAGGCTAATGATGTTTTAGGATTAACTTGAGAGATCTTTTATAACCCTTTATTTTACAGGAGGATTCCCCATTGTGGAAGAAATCACATAACGTTTTCTGTGTGTGTTTTATACAAGAGGTCTCTGTTTGTATGTACAAGATGCCTCATTTGCAAGTCTTGGAAACACTTATTTTTGTAGTATTTGTTTTTAAGAAAGGAGAGAATAATATCTTACTTGGCCTGGGGACAGATAAAATAAAATAGGACTATTATGGAGGGATGACTGTCACTCCACAATTAAGGCTTGAATATTTATAGTTGAAGGCCAGAAAGGAACATTTGATGGTGCAGTATATCACAGGCCACCAGTTTTCATCCATTTGGTCCTCATAACTTATCCTTTACTTTGACAAGGCTTCCAGCTTTGATTTGAAGACATCAAGAAATGGTGAATCCTACAGTCCCCTTGGCATTTCAGTCTCTTGTTGATACTTCTTGGTGCCAAATTAGTTAGGACAATTTGTTTGGCTCCAGTTAAGAGCTATTATGTTTGTTATGCCTTCCTCTGCTAGAATGAAGAGCTCTTTAATACATAGTATTCTTCTACATTTTCTTCCAATTATACATAACAATTAATTTATCTCTCAGTCAGGTTATTGCTGAACTTCCCTTATAAATCAGACTTTAGCTTTTAAATTCTGTAAAAAATCTTCAAGGAATTAATCGATTAGTTGTGTTCAATTCTAATAACATTTGTAATATAGTTATTTCAGTAGGCATTATCCTGAGGTAGTGAACTTCACAAGTGGGCCAAATATTAAAATGAGAGAAGGGGTAAGGTCCAGGAAAGTCACAAAGGAGGTGTGAAGCACATGAACAGTGATTTTTCTGAGCTCATCAGCATATCAGTGTGGCTCAGGATGGGATATGGCCATTATTCCTGCAATCCTGCCGTTACTGTTTGCACTTAGACCTGTAGAGAAACTTGGTAACATTGTAAAGAACAGCAATAGTGGTGGGAGAAAGCAAAAGAGGAGAGAGGCACAGCAAGCTATGACTTGGAGCAATTTCATTTGGGTTGTTCTTTTCTGTTTCAAAGAAAAGGCCAGGAATTTGTGCATGCCGTACCTCCCTAGCAAAGCCGAAATGATGCTGTATGCAGGAAAGCAGCCTGGTAAAAACTGCCCTATGGGATTCACTGTGAGTGCAAAAGATTCTCTGAGGCAGCAATTCAGGAGTAAGACAAAGATGTTTGCTTGCTCCACTACTTTTTAATGTATTCTTGAATGATCCAAAACTTGCTAACATGGAATCAGTTCCATGGAGCTATGATATTAAATGATTCTGACCCTACCTTGATTTATGCAGATGATGTGCTATTAATGTTATAATTCCATATAGGCCTCCAAAGGTTATTAGATACTTTTCAGCAGTTTTGTGTCCCAAATAGCTTGGAAATCAACATGGCTAAAGCCGAAGTACAGTACTGGATTTGGGGAACAAAAGGAGGAAATGAATGTGGTTTTTACAGAAAAAAGAAATTAGAGTTGGTTTCTTCATTTAAATACTTTGGAATCTATCTTAATACAAATTTGAGCTGGAATAAGCATATTGAAGTAAAATAAGCCTTGATTGGAATTTTATCCTGTACAACATGATGGGTAGAAAGGTAGTACTGACAGAACTAAAGGTCTGTAGGTCTAATGCAGTGTCCATTTTATTGAATGGAGCAGAACTAGGGGATGTGGACCCCATGCTTTATTCAAAAATAGAATTTGGTACAAATAAAATCCAAATAAAAATTAGGGATTTTTTCTATCATGGGGAGAGAGAGGAGCTCATATGCTCTGAAATGGTTCTGCTTCATGTAAGCATTTTAGCTCAATTAAGGATTCTAAATTATTGGGTAAAAATTAGAAATTTTGCTCCTATCAGATACCCTAAGAAGTGTGTTTTACAAACTGTTCCTTTACCAAGTAAGTTCTTGGTTGCATGGTTAAATAACATTAGTATTCCACTCCACATAAATGGCCGAGAAAATGTGCTGACTGTCACTGATCGAATATTTCCCCTATATTTAAAACAGAACTTAAATTTAAAATTAAAGGGCACTTTTACATATGCTCTGACATGTTCTGATTCAAATGCATCAGAGCAGACAGCATGCTGCAGCGTCTCATATTCAGTGAGCGTCCCATGTTTCAAAATGGTTGTGGGGGCACTTAAAAGCTCATTGAATGAGCTTTAGTTAAAGCACCCTGCTGCAATTTTGAAATGCAGGATGGTGAATACACAAGATGCTGCGGGTGTTTTAATTAGAGCGGCTCCAGAGAGCCGCTCTAATTAAACGCCCTTCACCCAGACCCCAGAGCACATGTATAGGTTCCCAAAGATGTCAGTGCGCAGACAGATATGCAGGCAGTGAGATTTTCTGAAACCTCCCATTTTTAAAGATTAAAGCACTCTTTTGGGCTAGAAAACTACGTATATGAAGTATAAAACTACAAACAGCTGAAGCTATTACTAAACTGTGATTCCTTCTGAGATCTGCCTGCATTCCTCATGAACAGCTGGTGTCAGATCCCATATATGAACGGGATATGCTCTTGTGGGAGGAATGAGATAGGTAAATCACTATTTATGATTGTCTTTGTTATTTGAAGAATGAATAGGAAAATAAGAATTAGTGAAAAAATTTAAATACTGGTCTACTAAGCAAAAAGCAATATGGCTCTAACAACTTACAGGCTGTCCTATACTTCTTAGGTGTTTCTGTGTTACTTGTACAAATAATGGCAAAAATAAAATAGAATTCCCTTGTTTTTACTTTTATTCTACTATTATATATAACTTAATTTTATCTATTTTTTGTATCATGCAGTATGTACTATTTTAATTTTAAGATGGGGAATTTGTAATCCTATTACATGCTTTTAGCAAAAATATTTTATTATTATATTGACTTAGCAAAAACTATACATATACGACCAGTGCTGCTACTACCAGAAATTGTTAACTCGCATTGTCTGCAAAAAGTGGACTAACATGGGTTAAAGTATTGGTAAAGATAAGGTAATTTGGCATTAAAATTTAGGTGGATTACAGGGCTGTACTAACGTTGAAATATAATTTATGTGCTTTATTCTTTAGTATATGGCTTCACCTCATCTTCTCACTTTTCCTACCTCTCTCCAGAGGAGACATGGATTTTAGTTATGGTGCTATCTTTTGGTACACATGCAGAAGGCAGAGCGTTATCAGTCATTTAGACAGTCCCAGAAAGATCTAAGAGTAGGGTCCCACAGTTAATGACATGCTCAATAGCCATTTTTGAAGCTTTATATGGAAGTTTAATAGTAGCCAATTCTCTTAGCAATCATCCCATTTATCCTTTATGGACAATCTCTAAAAACACATCAGAGAGAAACATCTATAAGCGGGTGCTTAAATGTAGAAGTATAACATTACTTGAACATGTATAACAGCAATAAAGCGAGGAAGTCTGGATGAAGGACACTAGCAGATTTATTACCAGTTGCTTTTGTTTAAAAGGTAAATATGTCAAACTGTCTCCAACATATTTAGCAGGGTTGGAATGTTGTAACCATGATGGTTGGAAATGTAGAAGAGGCAAAGGTTGTCTTGTGATATCTTTTGTTGGACCACTATAATTGGGAGAGATTTTTAGACAAGTTTTCAGGCATAGAATTGTCTTCTTCAGGTAACCTTTTACAATAAATGATATCATAAAAAAACCCTTTCATTACGTTATATCTTTTTGCAGTGCCTGTTTCTTTGTCTATTAAATATTAGAAACTATAACAATACTTTTTCTGAAGCTGAGTGGGAATTATTAACATCTGTTTATCAGACTCTTACATGTATTTTTTCTGAGGTTTAACTTCGTGTAATGCTTTTTTATGCAGAACTCTGGCATATGCTTCAGCAAATACTTAAGCAGAAGTTTAGGAAGGTGGAGAGTGTAAAATCTGTTTTATGCATTATTGTTTTAGCTTCTTCCACCTCATTATAAAGGCATAAAACTATTTATGGGTCTAAACTGAGGCACTTGATCTTGAATATTTTGAACTCATTTACCGCCTGCTTCTCATCAGAAAATTTAAATAATTGTGAACATTAGTATTTTACTTTTGAAAACATCATCTTTTTTTAATCTTCATGGGTGTTGGGAAATCTTTCAGAATAAAGTGATCTAAAAAGATACTTGTGTTGCAAAACATGAATTCTCCTTGGCATTTGCTTTTTCTGTAATGGCATGCATAGCAGATGTATAGTGTGCTCTTGGGTGTTCTGTGTATTTCTAGATGAAGACTTTTAGACATCAGTGTGACAGGAAGGCACCTGAGGGCAGCTGCTATGCCCCCTTATAACTGATTCAACCCTGTCTGGCTCCTGCTAAGGCCTCTCAGGGTCTCACCCTACCTCTTCACCTGCCATGCCTTGATGTTAAAAAAGAAAGAGGGGAGGCTGCCCTCAGAGGTTGGTGAGCTTAGGATGCTCACTTTCTCTCTCTGCCTTCATTTCTCATGCCCTGCTTGCCTTAAGGGCTATATTTATGGCCTCCTTCCACCCCTACAGTCACACCCATGCCTCACCAGTGTTACTCAGTTTACAGGCTGGTTCTTTTATAGAGGCCTCAGGCCTCTTGGTTTTAGCTCCCCTTTTCTCTGGCTGTAGGCTTCCAGCCCTGGCCCACTGATTCGGGCCCAGCTCCCTCGGCCTCAGCCAGAGGCAGATTAAAGTGTAATGGGGCACTGGGCAAACGCAAAATTGGAAGCTCCCCTCCCCCCATGGGAGCTGGATTGCAGGGGGAGAGGCCCCTTCCTCTCCTGGTGTTGGCAGGGGAGGCTGGGTGGTAGGGTTGTGTGAAGCTTCGGTAGCCAATCGATGTGGAGGAGATTTGGCCCAATTCGGGGACCAAATCTCCAAACCCAAATCGAATCAGGAGACCAGTTAAAAGCTCTGAATTGATTTGGAAAAGATTCAGCGATTCAGCCATAGACTAAACAGGCAACTGACACAGCTGCCTCCAGCTGGTAACTCTGTTGGGGTTGGGGAGTGGGGA
>NW_017729029.1:69563026-69580706 GCF_001723915.1 Gavialis gangeticus | reverse complement strand
GACCTGCCTCTAATGAACCCATGTTGGTTGCCCCTAAGCATGACCTCCCATGCCCTTTCCCTCCCCCTCCCCCAAACCCAACAGACTTGCCAGCTGGAGGTAGTCTATGGCTGAATTTCCAAAGAGGCGCCAAATTTTTTGGATCCGATTTGTCCAAATTGAATTGGGACAGTGATTCAAATCTTTGAATCAAATTGCTGTCCTCTGAATTGGCCGAATCCAAATCCAAAACAAATATTTGCCGCTTTGCACAGGCCTACTGGGTGGACCCTGCCAGGCTGGGAATGGTGGTATAGGCCTGCCTCTTCTCCCTGCTCTCCACCCTCCTCCCCCACTATGGCCAAACATACAGATGCACATACACAGGCATGCACACAGACAGGTACACACTCTACTTTCACTCACTCTCTGCACATGGACACAGATGCAAACAAACTCTCCCTGCCATGAACGCGCACACGTGCACACACACACACTTGCATACCGAGCCTGGCCACCCTGCGCACTCTCTCTTGTTCACTATGAGGCATCCCCCTCCCCTCTCCCCTGTTCTGTGAAGGGCAAAACTCACAGCAGCTTGACTCACAGCCAAGAGCATTGCTGTGAAAGCCAGCAGTGCAGCTACCCCACCTGGACTACACCTGGGGCTGGAGTGGGATATTCGGATGCTGCCCATGGGCTGCTCCATCGGTGGGAGGCACCGCTGCCCTGTGGGCCATCCTGGGGCAGGTTTCTGATACCTAAACCCCCCACAGCTATGAGCAAGGATGGAGCAGTCCACCTGGCCTAGGCCAGTTGGCAGGATGATGTGGGCAAGCTCCCTGCAAGGCCCTGGGGCCCCAGCTCCAGCTCTTGTGCATGGGCGAGCCATGCTGCGCACTGGAGCCCTCTTCAGCTGTGGCCAGGCAGCCCCAAGGGGGCTGCTGGACCCACTCTAGCAACTGGACCCATCACATCCCTGCTCCGGGTGGTACCGACGTGGGGCAGGTAGGTGGCTCCCAGGTCCCCTCCTCCCCCCCCTGCAACTCTGCGACCAGAGGGCCCTGGGGGACCTCAGTGACCTCCATGCCTGCCCACAGCCCTGTTCTGGCAGGAGTGACTCAGCCCTAGCACATGCTGCAATGGCGGGGACCCAGCAGCTGTCCTCTCCCCAGGTAGAGCTTCTCTGCCTCAGCTCCTGCAGCGCCACACTCTTGGGGGCAGTTCCCAGGGTCTGCACAGGGGGCTTCCCTTCCCCACCCCTGCTCCATGAGCCACCTGTGGCTCTTTCTCGCTTCCTGCCTGGCCCCTGCACTGACCTGCATACACCCGGCCCTGTCTGTGCGGCCACACACATGCACGAGGCCAAGCTGGGTCGGGCCAGGAGTGCTGTGCTGCACCTCTGTAGGTGGGTGTCGGCTCTGGGAAGGGTGGCTACAGGGGGCTAAGGTGAATTCTGGGGGGGGGGCTATGGCCCCCCAAGGTCCTGCCAATGCCACTGCTTGCCTGCAGAGGTGTGACGCTGTGTAGCACTCCCAGCCAGTCTGGCTTTATTGGGGGAGAGGCCCCACTCCCAGCTGCAGGGAAACAATGTGAAAGCTGGGGTTTTAAACTTGGCACCATTTTTGTATCCCTGCCCAAAATCAGTAGGGACCCCTGAGCTCATGCCCAGCGGCCCATGCATTAATCCACCTATGTCCTCAGCCTTCTCTGGGTATCTGATATCTTGGCATTTTGGCCTTGTCTCAGCCCCTACTGGGCAAGGGCAAGGCTGCTCTTGGTTTCTCTCAGCCTCCACTGGCATCCTGGACCCAGGGCAAGGTTGCAGCTCTGCCTCCTTCTAAAGTGTTTGGGCTTCTGCCCTGTGCAGCCCAATGGGTCCCAAACCCTGAAAAGGCTCTGTTGGGTGCCCCTGCAGCACCCCTTTGGGCTCCAGTCCACCCTTTACAGCCACACTCAGTCCTCCAGTAATACAACAAACATAAACAAACATATATTAGTACAACTGAACTCTACGCATACGGCCTTCCAAAAGTTTGCCTCCCACAAACTAACTCCCAGGGCTAGGCTCGTTTTCACCCTTATGGGTAGCCTTGGTTCAGGCACTGTAAGATTCCCTGTGGAACCTCCTCTCTCTGTGAGCTGCAGGCCCTGACTCTCTCCCTTGGCTCAGGGGTGGGTTTATGTGCCTGGGCGCTCCACCCCTCTTGGTTACCTGCCTTCCACTCCTACCACACACTTGGTTTTACTCTCATAATTGAGGGTCAGCCTGCCCTTCTGCTGCTCCATCCTGTTAAAGTGACAGGAGCCTCCTGATTCCCTGGTGTGGATTGGCTGCTTGACTGGCTGCTTCAATCCCTGGTCTCACCCTAAATGTGTTTCACTGTTCTTTTCATTTCTGAATGCTGTTTGCCCGGTTTCCCACATCCATGTGGACCACTTTGGTCCATGCCCCAGATGTGCTGATTGGGTCTTCCTCCCTCTCTGTCGTGTTTGAGTAGTAGGATCTGGGTCCCCTGTTACAGTCAGTAACACAAGAATGTAGCCCTTCTGTTCAGTGCCTGTTTCTTAGAGTTTAACTTTGTAATGTTTAGAGGCACTCCAGCTTTCATAGGTGCTTATCAGCATGCTGATCTGAACCAGTATGCCAGAGGAAACAAGAAAATTAATGCCATCTTTCATGTCAGCAAAAGTGGTGCCACAGGTGAAACTGACTTCTTAACTTACATGCTGGAGCAAGTGATGCGATATAGATACTGATCTTGGAATTAAATTTGGGATAAAAGGTGAGCAGATGAAAAATCTGTCAGAAACAAGTGATGGACTAGTGAGTTATAGTTCAAAGTATTAACGAGAGTCTGTTAACTCCTTTTGGTCTCATAATGCTTGATTTCTTGTTGACATGTTTAATCAGAGTATCAAAAGTTCTTGTCTTTTCTGTCACCCAGAGTTTCTTGTATGATTATGCTCATATTCAGAAATACATGCAAATAAGGTGTTCTTAAGGTAGGTTGGGGCTTCTGAAAGCAGTGCAACTTGTGCAAATGGGGTGCCTGATTCCTCATGAAATAAGTCTAATCAGGTAAAAAATGATAATTGTCATTAATCAGTTCAGTTCCAGCTGATCCTGGAGCTATTATTCTCATCCCTGTTTCTTAGCAACAGGAAACTCTCTCCTTCTGCAAGATCACTATGCAAGACCCTATTCTCTCTAGAAGCCCTTATACCTAAGGAGGAACAGATGGTCAAAGGGAATGTTGTTGTTGTTTGTGGCATATATATGGAATATCTATCAGTTTTTTCATTTTGTACTGTAATGCCCTGTAGCTACAAACATATAGTGGCCCCAGGATGGTAGCCATCAACATTTCTGATGCAGAGAGAATAAAACATTTGATGGCCTGCTTCTCAAATATGTGAAATTTTGTAACTAAGTTAGAGGCACACCTAGTTTGATTTTCACTCTCGTTCTACACCAGAATGTAGAGAGCAAGATTATCCTGTCTTCATCTAGAGTAGAAATTACTAGTTTTCAGCTCACTAATAAGCATATACAATTGCATTCACTCTTATCTTCTTCAGTCTCATTGGTCGCAGCACAGATATAATGGAAGAGCAAGCACATTTGTTGGCTCCTAAAACTAAAGCTTAATTTATTTTACAAAATATGCCAGAGCACATTTAGTAATATGCTGGAAAGATGTGCACTCGGTTTGTCAAAATAAATGATGAAAGTGCATTCCTTGATGTAGTATCTAGAATTATTTTGTTGATCAAGTATTTGCTTACTCCATGATTCCCAAAATCTGTAATATGAAATTGAGGTCTTGGTCATGTAATATGAATTTTTAAAGCTCATTTATGCTTCCATGTGGAGAATCTTCTAAAATATTTTTACCTGGATTTAGTTCTTGTGCAAAATAGTTCAGGACACTGAAATCTGTTAAATGTAGGGGCTATGGAGAGTGGTAGTACTAGCTTTCTTGCCCATGTGCCTCAAAATTGATGAGGAGAAGAGGCTTTAACTTTGTGGACAGAGGAAAGGGCAGATTTTAGAGATGCTGTGCAGGATAAAGCACTGGCTTCAGGCATGGTCTTAAGGTGAGCACTACACAGGACAGAATAAAAGGTGACTCAGGTTGAATCAGAGGGTATAGGCTCATAATGAAGTTACTGTGAAATAGAGGACAATGATTTATAGCACGTCAACTGTCCTGCGGTAATTCTCCCAGTGTGCACTCATGGTAAGCTCCTGTGAATTAGCTTTCATTAATAGCAGAAAGAGCATGCATATGGGTAGTTACCATAGAAAATATTGTATGCTGTAGCTTGACTGTGCCCATGCCTTGAATAATGTAGAAAGAAAATTTGGGAGGTTAGTGGGAAGGAATGGGAAAGCTTGGCAGGTATGAGTTGAGATTAATTGGGCCACATATGAGCTGAAGTTGATGGCTGGAAAGTTCTTAGTTTAGAGAACAGAAGGTAGACCCAGTATGGGTAGAACTTCCTAGAGAAGTCAAACCAAATCAAGGGATGAACTTAGGGAGATAAGCAAGGGGAAGGAGAACTGCATGCTCTTGACAGGCATATAAATTGTTCATCTTGGAAAGTAGCATTGCCACATGTGCCATCTGACTATTGAATGAATTGAAAGTTAAAATGTAGTCTGGAATGCATGCGTCTGTGGATAGATTCAATTTTGTTTCTTCAGCTAGAAAAATGCAGGGTCCTTTGAGTAGTATTTATGTTGTATACACAAAAAGGATTTTGGAACATAGATATTTGTTTTGTAAATATTGTACTGTGCATCAAATCGTGACAAATTGCTTATTGTTGGGGTTATACCAAACCACTAATTTGTAATTGAATGGTTTCAAAACCAGGGTGCATATTCCCAAGATTCATATGGAATTCCTCATCAGGATTTTGATTCATACAATACCAGTGGCTTCAGGCATCCCTGTCCACAGAAGCCTGTTTGCTGAAGCCTTCTGGGAAGGGAACAGTAACCTGCAAGAATTTTTTTCCCTTCTGATTCTTTCATAGTCATTGCCTGGCATGTCCTCATTTTTCTCATGCTTCCTCTTATGAACTTTTCTATAGGAGATGCTTTCCATGAACATTTGGAAAATCACTCCAGTACCCTTATTGAAACCATCCTATGATGGGTGTGATTAGATAGTGGCTTGCTAGATTGCAATTTATTGTGCTGACAATTTTTTTGTGCATTTCCTTGTACTGCATTCATCTGATGTCTCAGCCTTGGGTTTATATACTTGCAGTGTTGGGTGCTGTCACAGAAACAGGGTCTGTGTTTCAAAGGACTGAGTTCCTCTTAAAATTAGTAAATGGATTGGTCTTGAGCCCCCTGCCCCACCCTGCCCCTCTCCTCCCCCTTCCTGCCCCCAATTTGAAAGAATAAAGATACTTTCCTGCGGCAACTTTAACTGTTACTGGAGAATTTGCAAGTTGAAACGCAGATGTTTAGCCTATCTAACCTAATCCCTTTTTAATTATATATTGTAATGAACTGAATCAGCCTATGTTATGGAAGAAGACTTTGACTTTCTATCAGTCCCCTATGATTTCTAACTACAGTATAACTTCATAAATCCGTATATCAAAAATTCAGAATTCTTGAAAATCTGGCACATTGGGGAGTAGTGGCAGCCAGTCCCAGAGCAGTGGAGGGGAAAGCGGTGGCCAGTCCCAGAGCAGCAGAGGGGGAAGCTTGCACGTGGCAGCTGCTGCCACCATCCACCACGCCATGCTTCTGCTCTGCTTATGGCCACTGCTCCAGGACCAGCTGCCACTCTGGTTTCAAAAATCCGGAATTTTTAAATTTCTGGCAGGTGCTCAGTTCCAAGCATGCTGGATTTATGAGGTTATACTGTATTATGTACCATTACCTAAAAAATAGTGTTTAAGATTTGTAACCCACTGGGATAAAAGATGGGGTGGTAGCAACATCTTTCTTTTTAACGATTCTTTACTGTAAAATGAGTTGCAATGGGAAGTAATCATTATGAATCTAGGCACATTTTGCAGGTGTCCCAGATTTTTATTTGGCGATTTTTCTAATGCTCTAGTCTTCCCCACCATTACTGTGGGTTTTTTAAAATATTTCTTAGGGAAGTAGTCTCTCTTTGAACTACTAAGAGAGAAGTGAATTTTTCAGTGTTACTGCTTTGCCATCAATTACTGGGGAATCTTAAATCCAGGAGCTGAGGGAGGGAGTTTACATAAGCACTAAAATTACTTAAAAACATAAGTCTGGTTCAAGGTCTAGTGGGACATATCCTTCTATTGATATTAAAGTTAAATTGTGTTCCTAAAATATTTTTGAAAATGCCACCCTGGAACTTAGTTGCGGAACTACCATGGAAGTCACAAAAATAATGTGTGAGTATTGGTCACCATAGAATATTTTATTAAACTTTCTGAATTCTGTCCTACTTAATTTAGGGGCCAAACTAGATGTTAAGCCTATGAAAGACTTCTTGGGAATAGTAACTCCATTGGTCATTTAAAAATTCTGGGCAGGAATTGTGTGTGAATATTATTACTTCAGTTGGAATCTATTACACATTCCTCGTTAATTATAATTTTACACTATTAACCTGAACTGAAAGAACAAAAATAAAATTTTGGACATGGAAAGCAGACACTCTCTAATACCTAGATAATATCCATTGCATATAATAGGATGTTGTCCAGTCTTGTTCCCCCTCCAGAGCTGTTTCCTTTCTTTGCAATATTTTTTCCTCCCAGTATTTGGTTGAGTGAGGAGCTAGTGGCCATAGGCAGGAACAGCAAGTGCCAGTACTGAATAAGCTAAATCTTTCATAATTATTCAATGACCTCTGTTGGGTTAATACTGGGGCAGCAGACTGGATCAGAAGCAGATGTGTTTGTAATTCATTTTGGATAGGATTATAACTCTCTGACTAGATGTAGTAAATGCTTCAGTGTGTTTTTTGGAACTGTGGTGAGCACCAGTAGACTTTCTTACCTTCATTTTCTTTGTGCAGTTGCTTCTGAAATTGTCCAGTAAGTGTCTTAACAGTCCATCAAACCATAGAGAGAAGCTGAATGCATATATGGAATAGTATATCCAATTAGCAGAAACCCATTTAAAGGATAAGGATGGAGTGTCTTTTTTGTGTCCAGGTGTCTACTTGACTTACCCTCAGAATACTGGTAACTTTTCCAAAATATGTAGTCACTTTTCTTAACTTCATGATTCTGGAAACCTGTCACATGCATTTTAATGAGCAGTTTCCCAGCATCTTCTGTCATTTGTACAAGAGCATCTGGAAAATAGATATTTTGTCAGGTCTAATTTGACAGTTTTGTGGTGATTCTCCCCTCCCCCCCCACATCTCCTCTTCTGTGCTTATATTTTATTCTAGGCATTCAACAGTGAGCACTATTATACTTGACTTCTTTATTTCCTTTCCTGCCTCTTTCTATGTTCTGTTCTCTGCAGTCTGTACAATGAGACAACCCAAACCCATTTTCCCTGACTGCTCACCTCCTTCTCCTGTCAGATTTACAGGTCTGTCACTAACATTACTGGACAGATTTTCATTTTCTTGTATTTTTGCTCCACAGAATTAATTTCATGAGTAATTATTTTTGAGAAATTAAAGCTAGTTGACTTCTTAAATTATGAATCTAAACCTGTTGTCTTTATAGATTCACCTAAATGTTTTCCTCCTTGGAGATGTGTACTGTTTGAAAATGTCTTCCTCTGTGTCTTTTGCCCTTTGAGCAGCAATATAATTATTTTTTCTGCACCTCCTAGCATTCCAAACCCTCCAGCCAAAATTTACTGTTCCTTGTTGTAAATATAACAATTTGGCCTTCCAGGGTTGCTGAACACATGGTTTATAAATTTAAACTTTTGCTATGATATTTTTCTGTTCTATTCCTACACCCACATAAAATTCCTTTTTAAAGATACTTTTAAGCCTCCCATAAGGTAAATATTAAAGTTGCAATTTGGTGAATTCAAATAGTTCGGAAACAGTTATATAATTCATAAATCTAGTTTTCTTCCCGTTAATAGGCATAGTGATCCTGGAGTATTAACTAACATAATCATTTGAGGTCTCAATATTCTGCATACATTTGAATGTTGCATGTTTTCAAATGGCCTTCAATTTACCATATTTACTTGAATAAAAGATGAGGCTTTTTCAGCATGGGGGAAAAATATCCCCCTCATCTTACAAGACGTACAAGGACACTTCATTAAAATATACTGTCTATCAATAAACTACTGACAAAAGCAGCATGTGCTCAGTAATGGAAACCAGCTAGGAAGCTGATTAAATGTAGCCAATTCTGTAGTATTTGGGAAAAAACAAATTGTCAAATAAAGAGTGGTTTGATGCACACTTGGAAGAGATGCCACCATTTGTTGAAGCCAAGAATGGCCTACCTGAAACACAACCAGAATCCAAGATTAAGCTGAAGCATGGCAGGGGACTGCTACAGAAAACAGCTAGATGCTGTGCAAACCAGTACTGGACTGATGTATGTCAAGTGATGCCGTTTGCCCCAGACACAGGAAATCCATGAGTTACATATGATGGCCTGAAGAAAGCTCTTGGTCCTACTGTCACTAAAGTTTCCCTCTTCAAGATGGCAAAGTAAAAATCGCTGACAGATGTCACGCTGGGTCAAACATTACTTAGAGCTTTACTCCCATGAAACAAACATTTCAGAAGAGGCAATGGTCTCCACCAACTGTAAGTGCACTGGCACAGCTAGTTAAAGAACCTACAGCTGAAAAACTTAGCAAGGCCATAGACTCTTTAGCAAGTGGAAAAACACCAGGTGAGGATGGCATCCGACCTGAGGTTCTCAAGTTTGGGAAGGCTATCTTGCTAGCACACCTTTATCAACTCCTAGTATGCTGCTGGAAGGAAGCTCAAGTACCCCAGAACATGTGTGATGCTAACATCATCACTCTATACAAGAAAAAGAGAGACAAGGGTGACTGCAACAACTGTAGAGGCATCTCTCCCTCAGCATCACAGGCAAGGCTTTTGCTAGAGTCATCCTGAAATGCTTGCAACAATTTGCTGATTACATCTATCCAGAATCACAGTGGGGATTCAGAGTAAGGAAATCAATAGTGGACATGATATTCTTATACCAACTGCAAGAAAAATGCAGAGAACAAAATAAACCATTGTATGTAGCATTTGTAAACCTAACAAAAGCCTTTGATACCATCAGCAGAGCAGGTTTGTTCAGGGTCCTGGTAAAAATTGGACACCCCCCCCAACATTGCTCAGGATGATATGTTCTTTCCATGAAAATATGCAGGGCACAGTTCGGTTTGGGTCAACCTCTGACAAGTTTGAGATGAAGAGTGGAGTGAAGCAAAGTTGTGTTCTGGTGCCCATACTCTTTGGGTTCTTCTCTATGCTGCTGCACTACACTTTTGATGGCTTGGAGAAAGGTATATACCTTCACACAAGATCAGATGCCAAACTACAGTCTGTCACAATTAAAGACCAAGACAAAAGTGAGGCACCACCCATGAAGAAGGCCAGCTACAAATACTTGTGAATTGCCATTCCCATGCTTGCAGGATATTTGCCCTGGCCATCAGCATCAAGAAGACTGTGGTCCTAAGACAGGGTGTTTGCCAGTCACCATGTATCAGCCTTGACAACACACTTCTCGAGGCAGTGAACAAGTTCTGCTATCTTGGATCCACAGTGAATGACAACCTATTAGTGGATGAACAGGTAAATATGAATACTGGAAAATCAGCTACCACTTTCAGTAAGCTCTCCAAATGAGTCTGGAACAATACAAAACTCACTATCAAAACAGCTGCTTGTGTACAAAGCCTGTGTCCTCAGTGTCCTTATGTATAGCAATGAGACACGGTCAACATATGCATATCAAGAAGCTGAATAGCTTCCACCTACACTGTTTACAGCACACCCTTGTCATTAAGTGGCAAGAAAATATCATCAGCGCAGAGGTCATCACCAAAACAAACCTGCCAACCATCACTGCACTACTCAAGCAGCACTGCTTATGCTGGCTTGGCCATCTTCACAGGATGGAAAATGGGCACATCCCAAAGAAAATCCTGTGTAGGCAAATTGCTGGTGGGGAGAAAAGAGTAGGATGCCCAAGATGTGCACTTCAAAGACATCTGCAAGCAGTATATGAAGGCTTTTGGAATTGACCCAAACCTTTGGGAAGGCCTAGCAGGAAACAGGACAAAGTGGTGCTCCCTTCTCAATCATGGGGTGCATCCAGATGAGCATGCAAGTGCCTCTTGCCCCACCTCAAACCCCTTGTTTTGGGGCTGTACCACTTGTTTGGTTGTTGAAACCCCTGTTGGGGGGACAAACCCCTTGTTTGGGGGCTGAATTCCCTGTTGGGAGGCTGTACTCCTTGTTTGGGGGTTGAACCCACTATTGGGAGGCTGAACCCCATGTTGGGAAGCTGAACCCCTTGTGTGGGGGCTGAATCTCCTGTTGGGGGGCTGAATCCCCTGTTGGGAGGCCAAACCCCTGGTGTGGGGGCCATCTCCTTGTGGGAGTGCAGCAAAACATGTATTTAGAGTTCACTTTATTATTATAAGATACTTGCTTCACCACTGTAGATATATCAATAAAACATTGTCCAACTGATTGCTGTCTCTGTCTTGCTCTCTCTTTCTCGTTATAGTAGTCTTTTGTTTTACTTGTGGAGGAACATGGATTTGGGGGTATTTTACAGAGTGACTTTGGGATTTTTTTTATCAGGGATTTTCCAGTTTTTCAATAGGGAACACCAGAATTCCTGGTAAGGAAGCCAGTGGCAGGACCCTGCCTGCTCAGAGCTGGCACCTTGGACCCATCTGGCTGTGGTTGACCTCCTGGTCACGTGGGGCCAGGAAGACATGCTTTGACAGTTCAGAGCAGGCCACCACACCCAGAACATCTTCCGGGCGATAGCTGCCCAGATGGCTGGCTGGGGGCACACATGGCAGTAGTGCCATACAGAGGCCAACCCTGCAACCACAGTCCACTGGCAGCTGGCCCAGAGGGGCAGATCCCTCTACTGGTTCTGCAGTCCCCATCCGAGTCTGGCAGATGCGCAGCAGGTCACAGCCAGGCAGCAGCCCCCATTGCCAGACTGCTGCAGTGGGTAAAGGGTGCAGGGAACTCTCAGGGCTGCTTCAGCAGTCCACCTGACACAAGGGGTAGTGTCCCCAGGTACCAATTAGCTGGGCCCCAGAAGCTCCTGAGAGCTAATAGCCCTGAGCTACTTGCCAGGGTGGCTTTTTATACTGCTGGAGCCAGGACAAGGCAGGTTTTTATACTGCTGGGGACGGCACAGGTGCTGGCCCTGGACTCTAGCTACCCCTGGCTGAAGATCTGGGAGGAGCCAGGTAGGGTTATTTTGCTCCTAGTGGCACGATTTGCTCCACATCAAAGTGTATGTCCGTGCATGTGTGCTGAAGCAAAAAGCTCCGGCTAAAATTTGCACCACTTCTATTTGAGCTGCTGCAAGTGCACGTGCTTGCATGTGTGGATACGCTCATGGGGTCCAACATCATGACGAGAAATGGTCACTCAAATTATAACAGAAATGTGACTGAAGCCTATCAGTACAGGAGCCCCTAACACTAGGTGTATTTATGACCACTGTGGCAGGACCTACAAGTCTAACCTCGGTGTTCAGAGCCACAAGAGAAAATGCACCACCAGTCACGAGAATAGTTGCAATATCTACCATCACTCACTGATGACTGGATGCCATATACTGAGTATGACTATAAAACCCATGGCTGACATGGAGCAAATATAATACTGTTTTTTTTAAATTAAATTTTGTGTCTCAAGTCAAATCAGGTCCAAAACTTACTGAACAAGCAGAGCTCAATTGTTCAAATCTCTGTGGTGCTACCATTGGCACATATCTTATCTCCTAGGCTCTTCAGTCTGGGGCTTCAGATACTCCCCAACCAAGGTAGGCATCATACATGAGCCCTTTGGATTTTAGATGACCAGAGCCCCTTGGATTTTAGATGCCCCCCTACTCTCACTTGCCCCTAGCCAGAAAGGGGCTAAAGGAGCAAGTTACATTTAAAAAATAAAATGAAATTGAGCACACACATCTAACAGGCCATCCCCAAAACCAAATACAAATCAACCTGCACAGTCTCATCACTTAACCTCTTATACTTCTATACTAGCAAGCTTATGCTCTATTTATATTCTAATTACTATACACTTAACACTTAAATAAGCATTTTAAACCTTTTCCCTACCTTTATCTTCTTTGAACTTAAATAACTGTCTCCACTCTTTCTTCCTCCACAATCCTCCCCCTTTATGCGGCAGTAGTCAGGCCACAGTTGGAGTACTGCATCCAGTTCTGGGTGCCGCACTTCAGGAGGGATGTGGACAACATGGAGAGGGTTCAGAAGAGGGTCACTCACATGATCAGGGGGCAGCAGAGCAGGCCGTACGAGGAGAGGCTATGGGACCTGAACCTGTTCAGCCTCCAGAAGAGAAGGCTGAGGGGGATCTAGTGGCCTGTTACAAACTAGTCAGAGGGGACCAGCAGGCACTGGGGGAGTCTGTGTTCCCCCGAGCACTAGCAGGAGTGACCAGAAATAATGGTTATAAGCTGGCAGAGGGAAGATTTAGGCTAGATATCAGGAGGCACTACTTCACTGTCAGGGCAGCTAGGATCTGGAACCAACTTCCAAGAGAAGTGGTGCTGGCTCTTACCTTGGGGGGCTTTAAGAGGAGGCTCGATGAACACCTTGCTGGGGTCGTTTGACCCAAGTACTCTTTCCTGCCATGGCAGGGGGTCGGACTTGATGATCTGCTCAGGTCCCTTCCGACCCTACTATGAAACTATGTGATCTCCTCCAATTTCCTTACATTGTACTTTAGGTAATATCTTAGTTTGTGGAGGGCTAGCTACAGACATTTTTGTGGTGTGAACTCTAGTAGCCCCTTTAAACACAAACATAGTTTTCACTTTCCGTATGGGTATTTTGACATACTTCAACCAGATCTTTACTCTTTGCTTCTCCAGCCCAGCTTGGACCAGCCCATACATAACCATTTCATAAGTGATCTGGGAACATATCTTTGTTGCACTGAAGACCCTTTGCACTCTTTCCCATACCTCTTTTGTATAGGTACAGTCCCAGAAAGTGCACCCCACTGACTCCTCATCTCTGCACCCCTCTCTCGGGCACTTTGGTGTCTTTGCCAGTGTCCATTTGTATTGCATCCCTCTCACCTGTAGGATTATTCTTGAGGCCATCTATAGCACCTCCAAGTGATCCTTTTTTATATCTTTCCCTGACGCTGATCTCCACATCTTTTTTAAATGGCTCTCTGTCAGACTCCCCACTTCTGTGATTTTATCCTTCTCTTTCGTGATTTTTATCATCTTCCCCTTCTTTTTCAAGGCCCAGACCCTCCAGTTTCTGAGCCCGTATATAGTTTTCCATCCTGGCATAATGCACGTAAGGTTGCCGTGCCCATGGTTCTTTCCAGCTGCTGCCATACATCCTATACCTCCTTAGCCTTCCTGCCCTGAATCAACAGAAGTTTGCTTTCTTCCCTTTGTCTCACATTGCTTCTTTAAACACCATTCATGCATAGGTTGTATAGAAGAAGACCTCCAATTCTGGCAGTTCACACCTTCCCATGCCTCATGCCTTAAACAGTTCTTTTCATGCCACTCTCTCTCTCTTTTACTTTTCCAAAAGAACACACACACCTCTCTGAATCCTCCTGATTTGATTCCACAATGGCAGGTACACCACCCCTGTGAAGAGAATTATCCACAATAATACTTTCTTAATTACCATCACCTTCCTTGAAAGGACAACCCTCTCTTGCTCTACAACCCCATGATCTTTCCCACCCTTGCATCATCTTCCTCCCATACTGATCTCCCTTTTCCTTTGATGTCCATTGGCACACCTAAAAATCTCATTTCATTTTTAACCACTTCTAAACTATATTTCTGCAGTTCCATCCAATTTCCTACCCCCATCCATGTACCTTTTTGTCTTATTTAATTCAGTTCTTGATGCTTCCCCATATTCTTCTGTATGCTGAAGGAGCAAGCTAGATACCACAAGGATAGATTAGTGCAGCACATTTGAATAAGATCAGTGACATTGCCCATTGTACACAGTCCCTCTCAGCGCTGACTCTTTTTAAAGAGTTGAATACATTTCAACATCATCTTAACTCCCACAGCTGAGCTGTGCCATTCTTTCCCATTTTCAATTATTGTTGTTTCTTCACCAGTTTTAAAGGTTTAGCAGACATCACCAGAATCACTCTGTCAGTGCTTCTCTCAGCATGTCATATGTGATTAGTATGGCCCTACCCTCAAAGAGGTACAGCCTGGGTCAGGTTGCCCAGCACATTATCTGCATATAAATGTTTGGAGTATTCCAGGGCTCATGACAAGAATACTTGGTTCTAGTCATGAGTGGGCAACTAACTAGCACATGGATACTTTATTGGGGTATCTGGAATACATACACATATGGACCAGTGCTGAGCAGTGGCTTAAAATGCTGTTCACTCTTCTGGGGCCCAGCCCAATGAACCCTTTGGTAAATTATAAGCTTTATGGCTTTGGACTAATATCATGCATATTTGTACGTACTATATATAAGTATAAAAGCACTGCTTAAAAGTTTGTTCATGGAATACCCATGCTAAAACTTGCAACAGTGTCAACAAGGTAAAATGCATACATTTGGGATTTACTAAATTTTCTAAAGTTACGGGTACCTAAAGTTGTTTGCCTATATGCAAATGATTACAGGCATGTTTATTTCAAGGTCAATGTTTTCAGATTTTCTCTTCACTTCCATGTGTTCAGGGAGAGTAGGGTCTGACAATAAGGAGGTGTAGAAGAGGCTGCAGGGGGCAGAAGTTGGAGGGTCAGAGGGCATAGGAGCTACCTGACCCCTCAGATTTATTTTCTATGCTGTAGTAGGGGAAGGGGGAAAATTCAGGGCAAATCCCCAATAATTAGATTCTATACCTGGAAAATTATAACAAATTAAAACATTTTCCCTATATAGAATCTAATTACTGGGGGGGAGGGAGTTGCCTTATATTCCAGGTTGTGTCATATTCAAGTTAATATAGTAGTCAAAGTAACAGTGGTATAAATTATTACAGCTATTATAATATTTTCTATAATGGTTTTTATGAAAGTGGATGTGTATAGGAAGCTATTTTTCTCCTGAGATGTCTGGTGTAGGAAGACATGTAAATCCAGTGTTCAGATAAATGAAAGTAATGTGTATCCAAATGAGCAGTTGTAGTTTATATTGTTTTTAAAAAAAATATTGTCATACTCTCATAAAATGCCCAGAAATACCAGAAGAAATCCAGTTGTTCTGTTGGTCTTCTGATTTGATAAAGTAGAAGTATCTTGTTGGCTTTTGGCCACTTAATTTGGACACATTGACAATTATTCCTTGCTCACCCATCCCTCAGTGTTTGCATAGGAGCCATTTCTCTACCTTGGAAACCAGGATTCACTGCTTCTGCAGAGAATCAACACTTTGGATAATTTTTCAGGACAAAGGGAGTTGGGATAACTAGAATTCCCCACTAAAATTATGCAAGTTTCTGCTTTTGGTTCATGCATATGTCCTGTTCATCACAATGGGAGCTATATGCAACTGAGGGCAGGATTTGGATCCCTCTTGCTACCAGTCCTGGAGAATGAGACTTTTGAACAGAGCTCAGACACCCATTATCTCATTTGGTATTTTGATGCATTTCTAGCATGTTACCAGTTGGTCTTGCTTTCCTATTTTTCCTGTTCAGTGTCCTTAATTATTTCACAGAGAGAGCAAACTGTAATGCACTTTCTGCATATTACACAGATTTGGAATATTCAAGTCTTAAGGATGTGGATATTTTGAAGAAGCTGTTTATTATTCTTTATAATAAAATGCTAACAGAACTGCAAGCAACAGTGCCTCTTCATCACAATTGACTAGCCACTTCAATTCAATCACTTGTTTACAAATGCAGTAAAACCAATGTGCTACATATATAGCAGCGGTAATGATTAGAACCTAGAATGCAATTTCCTGATAAGATTAAACTTTTTTTCCTCAATGCTCAAGGGAAGTTCTCTTGATTTCTCTATCTACTGTAGTATTTGTGCCCTTAACTACAGTGTATAGTATATAATATTTCTAAATTATTCATTCAACCCTCTAAATTAAGTTAAATGTCTCCACTTAACAAATTCTTTGGTATTATTTTAAGCAGTGATAAAATGGCAAATACACCTGCATCCTAAACTATACCAATCCATATAAGTGGTAATGTTAAATGTAAATAATGATATTGTAATTAGCTGATTGACTTGAATATATCTTAGGCATTGCTGTAATCCAAGTGACCAAATTCTAATCTTACTCTTTGTTCTAATGCAAGGCAGGCAGGCATACCCCTCTCCTGTTCATGGACTGTTTGGATTTCCTACATAGGAAGTATACTTCATGGGCTTATTACCACATTTTCCTGCATACTGCACATCCCCAAATAAGCTATGCACCTTGTTTTTGGGAAGCCAGAAAAAAAAGGACTTTTCTAGAGTTATACCAACATAATACAGGAACAGAGCCTGATCTTAGACTCACTCACTTTCCTAGGCAAAAGCTACAATTTTAACTATTTCACAGTTGTATTGTCAGCAATTCTTGGCTGTTCAGCCAAAATCTGAAACTGTAGCTGTTGCTGAAGATTGGATTCCATAGGTGGATCTAGCTAGAAACAGTCCGTAGAACTATAAAATAGGAGAAGAGAGACTAGGAGTAGCTAACAAACAGCAAAATTCCTGAACAGATCTTGATTAGTGGAACATTACGACCATTAAAAAGGAGAAAAGATCATTGTAATAGGGTGGTTTGACCCTTTAAATGAGACAGACAGGCTTGGGGTAGGAGTCTAGCCATGGGTGATTAGCTGGCAGTTAAAAGCCCCAAAGAAAAACCAGCTCAACAAAGAAGCAGTCCAAGGCCAGGAGGCAGACTGCAACAAAAGAGAGCTTGCTTCTAGAAAGGGTCAGAGCCAGAGGGCCCTCTCTTGTTGCCTGCAGAAGGGCCAAAGGTTTTGTTTTGCTCATTTTTTGTTGTTTTGTATTATGAGGGCTGGCTGAGGGGCTCCCAAGGGAACAAAGCTAGCCAGCAAAGCTGTAGGCACCCAGCTCCACTTAAGGACTTTTTTTTTGACTGGCTGAGGAGCTCCTAAGGTGATAAAGCCCATCTGCATGGATGCAGGCAAACCCACCTGATTATAGTCATTAAGATTTGTGGCATGAAATGCAATTAGCAGGAATCAGGTAGATTATAATGAACCAGGAAGTCAGTTGACTCCCTCAGTACTGCCTGAAAAGAAATGCCACCGGTGTTGCCAGCAAGTTGGTTTTAAACTTTGGATGGAGCAAGAATCAAAATGGAAAATCAAAATCAAAATGTGACCACTTCACTGCAGCCTCCCTGGATCTGCTGCTGCTGGACTATAAACTTCCATCTGGACAAAGGTGGCTTGTTCGGTCTTAGTTTTAGTACAATTTCCAAGTTATTCCACTTTCGCTTAATCTACATTCAGGAGTGGATTAAAGTAAACTTGAACAAAAGCATCTATACGTCAAATAG
>NW_017729029.1:69528893-69558026 GCF_001723915.1 Gavialis gangeticus | reverse complement strand
GGTGGCTTGTTCGGTCTTAGTTTTAGTACAATTTCCAAGTTATTCCACTTTCGCTTAATCTACATTCAGGAGTGGATTAAAGTAAACTTGAACAAAAGCATCTATACGTCGAATAGAAGTATATGCTTAACTTGGAAGGCAGAGCATGAATTTTAACTTTCAAGTATAGAAGTCAATTAGTATTAACATTTTGCTGATAGGTACTAGCAGAGTTGGTTCCATGTTTCCATACCCAGAACATATGTTGAAAGGCAAAACACTGTGTTATCTGATACACCAAGATGTTTGAAGTTATAAATTGATGTTTCAAGATGGTATATTTACTTCATAAGAGAGTGACCTGATAATTGTATTTGGAACATCTAAAATGTTTTTATTCGGTTTTCAACATAAATCTAAATTATGTGACTCATAGAAAATCCTGAAGAGAACTTCAAAAGGTCATTAATCCCATCCCTGGCTCAAAGCAGGATCACCCCTATCTACATCATTCTAGACCAGGGGTTTTCAACCTTTAAAATAAGATTATCCCCAGCAGTCCCCTCTTTAGTAAGTGTACCCCTGGGGAGGGGTGGCAAGTGGATGCCGAGCAGGGGAGGGGGAGTGGTGAGCAGCCAGATGTGAAGCGGGGGCATGGTGAGTAGAGGAGTGGCGGCAGCATAGCATCTGTGTGGCCCTGATCTTGGCTCGCCCTGGCCCTGCTCCGGTTAGTCAGTGGAGCATGGTGGCGGCACTCTGTCCCCACCTGCTCCCACGTATCCCCTGGGACCTTTCAAAGTACCCCCAGGGGTTACTTTGACAACCCCTGTTCTAGACAAATGTTTGTTTAACCTGCTTTTAAAGAGCTGTCGAAGATGGTTATTCCACAACCTCTCCTAGTTAATATCTTCCAGTGGGTAAACCCTTATAACGTGTTTTGGCAGCCTGAAGCAATGTCTTTGCTTTCAGGACTGGAAAATGTAGAATTCAGATGGATGTTCAGGCATTTTCTATCTATGTTGCTTAAAATGAATTTTTAAAATATTAAGTCTAGACTAGGTATATATAAAGATTTCTTAGCTATGATGTAAAATGAGGTGGTGAAGGGAGAGGGCCATTTTATTTGGGATTAGCCACAATCTGTGGATCTCTCCTAAGCAGTTCTTTACCTGTAGTTTGTTCCTGAGTGGCCATATTGGGAAATTTTGAATTTGCACATTTCTTAAAAAAAATACTAAGCAGGTAATATTAAATTTAATCTGAAATATTCAAATTTGATAGTGGTTATACTATGATGTAAGTCTCCAATAGTAGACAGTCTTTACATACTTTATCTTTTAAAGTTGTCTTGAAGGAGAATTGAATAGAACTCATGTTCAAAAATTCAATTTTAATGTTGGCACTTTACCAACCTACCTGTGTTTTGTCTTTTTTTCTCCCCCATTTTGCAAAGTGTTCTCTAAGATTGGACGTTGTCTTATATCCTGTGCGAACAAAGTGTCTTTGCTATAAATCAGGTTTGAATGCATAAGAGGAGCAATATGTTGCTTGAAATGCTGTGCCATGTATGGCTGTTGTTTGGAGCTTCTGTAAAACATAACCGTTCCAACAATATCAAATCACAGCTGCTCACTTGTAAAACTTCCAGACAAAAGAGGTCAACAGCCCTTCTTTTGTGTTCTCTTTTGAAACCTCAGCAAGTTAATTATTGCCTATTTCCCATGCCATAGACCATTCCAAAATATTCTAATGTAGTTCCTGCTATCCTCTTTTTAAAATGGCAGATGAGGAGAATTAATGGTATAATCTTATTTTTTGTATCAGTTTTTTCCCCAGTTATCTTAAGTAAGCATAGACAAGTGATAAGCTGTTGGGTTTTGTTTTGTTTTCATTTTTAAGTCTTGATACATGATGCAGGTTTAGTTTTAGTGAATTCAGTTGGGTGTTAGTTGTATCCCCACATTCTCCAGTTTGTCAGGGCATGGGGAGTAGAACAATTTGCTGTGCATAAATGTAGGGACATTGCCTTGGGTTTAATCATAATAGTTACACAAACAAACTGGGTAACTCTGGCCCCTCTGTGCAGTCAGTGGTTCAGCCCTCCACTTGCCTGTGGCTCACCACTCTTCCTTCACAGTAGTTGCTCTTCTCTCTTAGGTTTTTAAGCTCCCAGTGAGCCACTATCTTATTAACAGCCTTCCCATAGCTGCAGCTACTCAACAGAGTTGGATGCCCCCTCTTAAATGTACAGGCCACTCTGTTACAACCACATACTACATGTGTAGCACATGTGGAATCCCCTGAATATAGGTTCTAAAATATGCTTTTTTCCTCTTAAAAATATGGCCAAGTCTTAGAGACATGTCAGTCCTTGGCTTTTTGCCAAAATCATGACCTTATGTCTCTTACTAAAGCTCCCACCTATAGTTTTTGGTGTGATATGTTTCAGTTGTTCCAGCTGTGATAATTATGCCACATGTAAAGCAAAATCTGGTCCAGGATCTAGGCATTCGTTGGGGATGGGCTGCTGTGTGGGGAGGAGAACAGTATAGGGGATGGTTTAAGTATCAAAACGATAAACAAAAATGCAGAAATGGAGATGGGATCTTCTGAGGGAGTTTCTGAAATCACCAAAGTCTGTTGCTCCCTCAGCAATGGACCTGTAAAGGGGTGAGAAGCAAATGAGTCACCCATGAAACTGCTACTTCATGAATCAACAAAACAAGCTTGTCCCCACAATGGAGGAGGGATAGTAGCGGGAAAAGCTACTACTACGATCTGCTCTAGGATGGGGAGCAATTTGTTCTGTTAACCTCTGCATGAGATCATTGTTCATGTTTTTTCTAGAAAAGATGATTTGGCTCCCAGAATATTTGTGCATATTTTGGAGCTACCATATGTTGCGGCTGGCATGTTGTATTTTTTTTCTATCCTGCATAATCAGACATATAATATTTAAAGAATTAGCATTGTGCTTATTTCAACTGTCTGCTAAAATTGACATGACAGTGCATGTCAGGAACCATGCATCTCAGTGTAGTCATAACAGTTGGCTTTCTGCTTTGGTATAACACATCTCCTGAAATTGGCCCTACGTGCTTTAGCTGGATTCGAAAACTTAAATTGATCTGGTATCACAAGTCTTCAAAAAGAAAGTATATATCATCTTCAAATGTTGTGCATTTGGCATATGGATGCGCAAGTGTCCCTTTTCCTTTTTTATCCTGTAATTCGAATATGCTAGTAGACTATGACTTAGTGTATTTGAGTCTTTTGCTACAGGACTGGAGTATAACACAGAGCATTGTGCTTTGATACACCAGTTACATTGGTAACTATTTTTGTGTAAGTAATATATATTCAACTGCATGTCTGTTTTGATTATTTACTCTTAAATTATTTGTTTTACAGCCAGGGATGGTACCCCCAGGTGTACCATCTCGTATATGCCAGTCATCAAACAGAATGTTGCATGTATGGTGTGTAGCTTCTTCTTCCATATATGATTGAGTACACATTTAAAAGCGATGCAGTTTTATGAACAAACTCTAAATGTGTGTAGGAGAGTTAGTATTTTTCCCCCTCCGCACTCCCCAATGGGTAGTAGCATAATGTGGAGTGGGCAGGCAGAGCCCATGCTGTCACCACAGGGCTACTTATCTTGCTTGTCTCACTGCCTGTCTGCCAGCTTTTTGCCTCGCTGCTTACCGCTATAATGCACATTGTCAGCCTTACGGAATTCCACTTTGTTGTTGCAAGTTGCTTCAAATATTATAAATCTATATACTTTATTTACCACTTAGTAAATATTATGGCTTTTTTCACTTAAGTGTTGAGAAAATTATTTGAGTAGATTGACATGTATGTGTATATTTGCAATTTTTTTTTAATTGCTTTTTCACAGCTGTTTTGCCTTATTGTAACACCACTGATTTATTTGTTATATTATTTGACCACCATTGTTCTCTAATGGCTTCAACTACCCCTAGTGCCTGGCTGTGATTAAATATATATATTATTTTAAAATTTGAAATTTAAAAATTTGGAATAATAACTTTAGAGTGGGAACTATTTATTCCAATATTTATAAATGGAGGGTTGATCACTAGAGAAGTGACTTTCCCTAAATTGTGCAAAAAGTCTCTGATATAGTTGGTACTTGTCCTCTGATCTTCTGAATACCACTTGGGTGTCTTGAGCTCAATATTATTCTTCATTTCCATATATTTTGGTATTGTGGAAGCAAAAAAGAACTTTGGCTCAGATCATCTGACTTTAAAAGACAAAAGCTCACCTTGAGTACTGGGCTTGGAATAAGTGAAGTATAAAGTTCAGTGGATGACTATTAATTGCTTGTAATATGTTTTTTGAATCTTTAATGAAATATTTTAAAAGACTTGTTCTACAGTACTGCAGATTAATGGTTAATAATAGCCAGTCAGATTTGCTTCATAGATCTTAGAGTTGAACTTTTTTTCAATTCTTAGCTGTTCTTCCATTCTGTAAGTATCATGCAATACTCTTTCCCCCTCCCACCCCATTTGGCAGGTCTTCTTCTGAGAGGCTACAAACAACAACCTAGAGTAACTGGCAGCACAGTGAACTGGAAGTTAAAACTCACATTTAGCCCCTCTGGTAATTTATAGGTTAAGCATTTATTGTTACTTTCAATGCTTAATAGTCCTATTTCTTATTATTCTGAATATGCATACTGGAAGTGCTAACTAGAAAGATTTCTGTCTCTATACAACTATCTTATTTAGTCCTAATTACTCTTAGTATAATATCTGAGCAAGTCTAGGACTGGCTAGTAGATTTATTCTTATTTCTTGGTATTGTAAAAGTAACTATACAGCACTTGATGAGGGAAAGCTTCTGTTCTATGACTAGTTTTTTGTATTTGTCTAAATAAAGTTAATGAGCATTTAACATCTGTTGATGTTGAAGCAGTCTGTTTACTAGTTAGTTAACATTCCTGCTGAGGCTAACAATAAACACACAAAAGTCATCTTTGCATATTTGTAAGGGAGGAACTAAATGTGTGAGCACAGCTGTATGAAGAATAAAACATCTAACCACCTGTCAACCAATAGTGGAGCATTCCAAAAGCTTAGCAGCTGTAAATTGATTAGAGGCTCTCCTAATAAACTGGGATGGCTCTTTCAGTTCAGATCTATTAAGCTGAGTTTCAGTCTAGAAAATGTTAATGTTTCTGTCTATTAAATAGAAGCAAACACTGGGGCCTCTTACTGAAAGTTCTGTTCAAAGAGTGATAATGTTTCAGGATAGTGCAAGCTGTACAGATGCTTGTCTGCAAAAATGGGTTTTACATACAAATATGATTTTGTTTTAAGCATATAATAGGAAAAGTATTTTATCCTCAGTTTTCACTTCCTTTCTATCATTCATGTTCCATTCATGGATCCATGTCTGCTTTGTTAAAGACTTCTATGTAACATTTCCTGGTATCTAACAAAACTGATAGTTATGTAGAGCTAAGCATCTGGGTTGTATATATGTAAGCTACCAAATCTTCAGAAACTTATAGCAGTTCTACTACGGGAGCATGTAGCATAGTTTCATAGTTAGTGGGGTCAGAAGGGACCTGAGCAGATCATCAAGTCCGACCCCCTGCCATGGCAGGAAAGAGTGCTGGGGTCAAACGACCCCAGCAAGGTGATTGTCTAGCCTTGTCTTAAAGACCCCCAAGGTAGGAGCCAGCACCACTTCTCTTGGAAGTTCGTTCCAGATCCTAGCCACCCTGACCGTGAAGTAGCAACTCCTGATGTCTAATCTGAATTTACCCTCTGCCAGCTTGTGATTGTTATTTCTAGTCACTCCTGGTAGTGCTTGGGGGAACAGGGACTCCCCCAGTACCTGCTGGTCCCCTCTGACTAGTTTGTAACAGACCACTAGATCCCCCCTCAGCCTTCTCTTGTGGAGGCTGAACAGGTTCAGGTCCCGTAGCCTGTCCTCATAGGGCCTGCTCTGCTGCCCCCTGATCATGCAAGTGGCATCCTCTGGACCATCTCCATGTTGTACACATCCCTCTTGAAGTGCGGCATCCAGAACTGGACGCAGTACTCCAGCTGCGGCCTGACCAGTGTTGCATAGAGGGGGAGGGTCACCTCCTTGGACCTGCTCGAGATGCATCTGTGGATGCATGACTAGGGTGCGGTTGGCCCCTCATTGGGCTTCTCTGACTGTGCCACTGCAGGGCAGCTAAAGCCTGAGGGGCTACTTCCATTGCTCCAATCCTCCCCTACACCACACCGTAAGCCTCATAGTTGTTATTGTAATGTTGTTCACTTGTTGGGGCTTTGGCCTCCTCAGCCCCCACCCATTTACTCTCCATAGGCCTTCTAGCCCAGGCCCTGCATGGGACCTGGCTTTGAGGCACTAGCTCTGGTTTAGCCCTTTTGGGCACCAGGCCCCTAGCCCCTGCCTGCTGGACCTTTGGCCCCAGTCTGGTTGTGCCTCTTGGGGTGCTGGGCCCCTGTTTGGTAACACCTCTCTTGGGTGCCAGGCCCCTGGGCCCTGTGTGGCTCTGTGGCCTTACACTCTGCCCACTCTCAGCTCAACAGTTGCTTAAGCCTTGAGCCTGCCCCTGGCAGGACTCAAGGTGACCGTGTGCCCACGGGCACCAATGGGACCTCTGTATACCACCCCTACAGTTCCAGTCTAAACCACCAGTATAACTGTAACATAAACCTAAGCCCCTGGGCATCAGTGTCAGCCATTGGGGGGGCATGTGCACCGCCTACCAGTCGCCTATGCTACCAAGTCACACCTGTTACCTCAGTTGTAATAAACTCACTAGATGCCTGACTGGCACTTGATCACTAAAATGGTAGTATGATCTCCCATATCTTGAACTCAAGAGCCTGGGAAGGCATCATCAACAATGCCTCTGGACAATACTCTGCCTCAAATAGGAAGGTCACTGCAAACATGCCAGTATCCTTGTGGAAGGAAGTGTTACCAGCTTTGCTGGACCCAGACATTATGTGTAATTTCCCAACTCTTGACTTCCAAAATAAGTGCTCTGTTCCCACCTTAATTGTAGCCTGAGATCTCGCTGTGTCCAGAGGAAACCTTCAAGGACACATTGAAGGAAGAAAACAGATGCTGACATCAAGAGCTGGGAGGAGCTGTCTGCTAACTGATTCCAGTGGTGCTGCAACCTCAACCAAGAAGCAGCCTGCTTCAGGGTAAAACATCTTGCCTTTGAGGCAGAGAAGAGAGTGAAGGAAGGTAAAATAGAAAAATACTGGCCAATGGCCTTCTCTCCCCTTTGGACAGACCTGCAACTTCTGTAGGTGGACAGATCTGTGGCTCAAGGATTGGACTCTTAAATCACCTCAGGACCCATCAACAAGCTGTTGTAGAGATCATCTTCAAATCAAGGGATTACCAAGCTGAACACAATGCTTCTGTTAATGCAACCCAAAATTGAATCTCTCTTTTTTTTTTATGACTTCACATTGCTTGTTTGCATTGGGTTTGTGATTCAGCAGAACTTGCAGATCCTTCTTGGAAATGCTATTTCCAAGCCAGTTACCTCTTACGCTGTATTTGATGTAACACCTTCCATTTGTCTTTGTTAAATTTCTTTTTTGTAGCGGTAGCCCAGTTCTCCAATTTATAAATTGAATTTTGATTTTAATCCTTTCAGGTGCTTGTAATTCCTCTCAGTTTTTTCATTTGCAGATTTCACTCTTCTACTCTCTCTTATTGAATCAGTCATTATTGGTTAAGCATTGGATCCAGAACAGAGTTTTGACCAAAGATGTCATTGTTCTACCGTTTCCCCCCTCCAGCCATGCTATCTAACAGATTAGTTAATACCATATTTATTTTCTCACACATAACACTCCCCTTTATATAATGCAGACCTTGGGGGGGTTTGTTTGTTGTTTTGGTTTTTTGTTTTGTTTTGGTTCATTTCTGAAAGGCAGCATGAAGAAAAAAAAAGATTGTTTCTTATAGCTGTGGCAGCTAAGGAACTGAGACTGCTCCTGAACCTGCTTCCAGCCCTACATGCCAGATGGGGACCTCCAGCCAACCCTGCACACTGAATCTGGGGCCACATTCAGCTATGGACCAACCCCACATCCTAACTCCATCTGGCACATAGAGCCATGTCATCTGGCCCAGACAGCTCCCCATGGGTCCAGAAAATTGGCAGTGGGATAGCGGCTCTTGAAGCCGTGGCAATTCGTGCTGCCACTGCTTCTCTGCCACCAAATTTCTAGACTTGTTGGGAACTCCACAGAGCAAGTGTCTTAGCTCCATGGGCTGATACATCCAGCGGGCTTTTTGAGTACTCTTACTGTCTTATCATACATATAATGTGCACTCCACTTTCCACCAGTTGGTTTTGGGAACAGGGCATATGCTATATGTAGGAAAATATGGCAGTTATTTTTTGTGTGGCGATTATTCAGTCAAATGTATATGTGCCTGCCCACATTTCTCCAGTTTCCTTTTGAGAGTATCATATGGGACTGAATTAAAAGCTTTACTAAAATCCAGGTATGTTAGGTATATCATATTTCCCTCATCCACCAAACCAGTTGCACTGTTAGGAAAGGAAACCAAATTGTCTTGACATGGGTTCTGTCTCATGTTAGACCTCTAGGCTTCTGATAGCAGACTCGGGGGTTTAAAACTCTAGTTGAAGCCTGGCTCAAGCTAGAGCTCTTATGCTTCTGGTCCAATGGCAGTATGCATGATGAAGCTACCTTAAGACTGCTAGAATCTGGCCTCAAAACTATTACCAATTTCTGGTAGACACCCCCCTGACAGGCAGTCTTCAATTGGAAATTTGCCTATGATTGTCAAAATAGAAACCTTCTTGCACAAGCTTTTTATTTCAGCAAACTAGCATTTTATAACAAGGGCAATTTGTGAGAACATTCTTGATTACTTCTAGTTAATACTGAATAGTCAGAAGAAGGCATTGAGAGAAACTTGCAAAGAGTGAAGGAAGAAAAAAATGACTTCAGAGACTGAAATGAAGATGTAATAAAGGAACTTTAGATCAGTCTGAATATTTAGAGTTAGGCTTCATGGAGGAGTAGATTGAATCTAAAGTGGAAAGAGAGTAGAAGCCAGTGAAGGAAAATGAGAACGTGGAAACTGTAGTCAGAACATTTGTGCATGAAGGTGGAGGATCTGAGGCAGTGCTTATGGATAAACAGGAGGAAGGAGGAGCAGATGGAAGATACAGTATTCTAAGTGTATTCAAATTAGGATTTGACAAAAAGGAAAAACATTTCAGCTGGAAAAACTGAGAGGAGGGATGAATTTTTAAACAAAATTATATGATTTCATGGAAACATGCATGCTGAGGAGGAAAGTGGAATAATCAAAGATGATGTAGAGACTGTGAGTGTGGATAACACTGACAGGAAGGATGGTGGGGTTGTCTCCAGCAATAGAGGAAAGAGAGGAGTTAAGATGGAAATATTTAAGACCTCAAATAAATATTTCATGGTTACACAGACAAGAGAAATCCCTGTGATTTTATTTTTTGGCATCTTTGCCTGTGGGGAAAACTGTGCTGAAAAAAGTTCATACTATGCAGTTCTCAAGATGATAAATTGTGGTGTAGAAAGGCAGAGACAAGTAACAGTTGTGAAGGGCTGCGGTTCACTACAGTATAATTGAGCGGAGCTGCTCTTTTAAACTTATTTTCAGAGCACTCAATCATCTTGGAGCCTGGATTCTGTTGCCAATTTAACTGTTTGTGTTGAAATCATTAAACATGCTGCTAATGGGCCAATGTATGTGCTCAAGCAGTAATGATGAGTTCAGTCTTAAATCTGAGGGAATAATATGTTGTATACAATACAGCAGGAACTCAAATGGCTTGAACTAGCAGAGTTGCTGGTCCTTTACTATACTTGATCAATTTTCTGGGTAGCCAAAAACTTAACTTCTACTTGTGCAAGTTATTTTTCTCTGTAATATGTCTCATTTAATTATTATTCATAGCTTAAACCTGTATGTAACTACATATAGAAATTATTATACAATGGCTTTGTACAGATATTACACTTAGATTACCTAACTAGGGTTAGGTAGACCTAAATGCTGAACAGTACATATGTTCAGAGAGGTTAGACAGAGCAAAAAATGGCCGCTAAATCTAACATAGTTCATCCACTTGAAGATGTTACACTTAGATTGACCTATGGTTGGGTCAATCTAAATGCTCATCCATAGATAGACAGGGTTCTTTGGGTAAATATAATATATTTTATTAGACCAGCTAAAATACAGTATAAGCTCCATTATCAGGCTTGAGTGGGGTAACAGGGGTGCCAGTTATCTAAAAATTCTGGTTATCTGAAAGTTTTATATCAGCCCCAGCGTGCAGCGCCACAGCGGTAGCCCTGCCCTATGCAGATCCCTTTCCCCTCCCCTGTCCCTTCCCCCACAGACTTTTCTGCCTGGGGGGGCATGCGCACACATGCACACTCCACCCCATTCCCCAATTTTTTTCTCCCTCCACCTATGAGGATATCAACTAGAACAGCTCCTGGCAGCTCCTCTATCGGCAGCATCACTAACTAATGTAAACTACAGAAATACTTGATGCGCATGCTGGATAGATTCAGCAAAGATTCTGGTTGCTAAGGTGAGGATTTGTATTGGGGGATATTGGAAATTCTGGTTAATAGAGTATTCCAGTTAGTAAAATGCTGGTTAACACAGCTTTTACTGTACTTGGAAAAATTCTTCTTTGCAAGCTTTTGGGTATAAATGCCCTTCGTCAGGCTGAGGAAGCATCTGCAGTTGGTGTGTGCTCTTCCTGGATGGAATGAATAGTAAAGAAACCAGAGGCTGGTATGCATGCAAGAAAGCATGCATACCAGCTTTCAGTCAACCTGTGTTAAGGAAGGTTGATTTGGACAAAAACTGGCGGGTTTGATCTAACTTTAGTTCACCTAGGATGTAAACTATGTAGATCAGCCTAACCAGTGCCTGATCTAACTTGAACATGTGTTCCAGTGCAATCCCAGATGAACCATCCCACTCTCTCCCCCGCCCCATGGACCCACCAGGCCCCCTCTGGGTTTGCTAACCTCCCTTCCAACGACCTGCACTCCCCCCTTCCTCCTCCCCCCAACTTAATTAAAATGAGCCACATGATTGTAGGTCATATTCACAACACAGCCCCATGCTGGGAAAGCCCAGCCGATCACTCCAGCCCCAAGGCTGTACTTTTCCTACGCCCCTGGATGGACAACCCCTCCCCCAGAGCCACTAGTCCCCTCAATCTCCCCCACAGACCCTCTAGCCCCCTTGATTCTGCCAACACCCCTACTACAGACATGCTAGGCCCCACTGATCCTGCCCACCTTTCCCCAAACCCCAACTTAGATTGCACGCCTGGCACCAGTGAACATCTTTGCAATCAACATTCAATCTACAATCATACCACTTGAAGTGGCGTTAATGTTAGTTTAGTTGCATCATTATCAGCAGTGGTCCACAGATTGCATTACCAATAGATTATGTAAAGCATAGACCTATTGGTTTGTACTATGATTGTAGGTAAACCGTAACACTCCTCTCTCCACAATTCAACCACAACATAGTTACTCATGAGGCCACGACTGGAAGGAGAGCTAGAGCAAACATTGTTTTTACTTGCAGGAAAACCATCCTGTAAACTTCTCATTACCTTCACTAAATTTTTACATTTTCATGCATTAATTGCTTAAATCATGCTGACTTCACTGTCTCTGAAGTTGGAAAGTACGATATTTAGGTCTTGCTTGGTGCAAAGATTGGGAGCTTTGTTTGACAAAAAGGATGTAGTTTGGTGGAAAGATATAATACATTTTTGGGAATGCACTGAAGAAGCTGCTCCAACTCACACACCTGTGGTTGCTCTTGACTCCTCAGTCTAGCATGTTTGAGTGTGGTTATTGAAGGTGTGGCCCTGTCAGCATATTTCCAAAGATGAAGCACGCAAATGAATATAGAGAGCTCAGGGCTGTCTTAGGAGGGCATGCTGCTCCTCCCACATAGACCTGACCTTAGCATCTCAGAGAAGAAAAAAGCTGTAAGTTTAGAGAAGCTTTCATTAGATTCTTTTGCACTGTGAAAATGGTTTGGGATGAGCTGGATGACTGTATATGGCTGTGAAGGAATGGGTCTTGGTCCTCCTTAAGTTTAGAAAAGTCTTGATATCAATGTCAGTTGTGTAATGTTGTTGCTCCAGAAAGTTGTTTAGCGGTTTCCATTTGAATTCCTGCCTTTTCTCTTTCAGTCTGGACATACGTGCTTGCTTTTTTAGGTAATTGAAACATGAAAATGTTTTCAGCAAACTTAAAATGCACACATAGGGACAAATTCTGATCTTATTTACACACATCTTTAAAGATAATATAGTTTTTGCATTACAGCAAAATACAAGTAAATGACACAAAAATGTAAAAAGTAAAACTGCAGAGAGTAATACAAAGTTTGTGCAGTCCTCCATAAGTGCTTTTACATTATGAGCCACCCCTTAGTGTAATAATCACTCTACTCTGACATAAATGGAGGCTCTTTGATTTATACCAGCTGAGGATGTGACCTTATTGTCTACATTATTATTTTGCAGGTAATATGTTAAAAAGTTAAATTTGAATAATCCTTGAGTTTGGGGCCATATTTTGAAAGTAAAAATATGTATGATCCATTTTATTTTAAACAGGGACTGAAGGGAAATCTACATTATTATTGTTAAAGGGAAATGTGCTCTTATCCACATTTTCATTGTAAATCCAGTTTTCCTTTTACTTTGTGCTGCACAGGTGAAATTCCTACCCCTCTACAGTAGAAGTCCCCAAGTTGAGCCTTGGGATATTATTTTCATGGGGATCAATATTGTTCAGTGGAAATGGTAAATATGGAATGACAGTTAATGTAAATATGCATAGGTGTATGCCACTTTTTGCCCAAGAAGAGAAGTTATCAAGAACAGTTTGGATAGCACTGGGAACATTTAGTGGAGTAGGGAAGTACTTCAATTGTAATCTGTGCATTTTTTGATGCTGAGGTGCTTGCAAAGTATGATAAGAGCACTTGTTGCTAGGGTGAACAGGGGCTCTTAGGACTTCTTTACCAAGAAATGAAAGCTTAATAGCAGGTGAAAAGGAGACAACATCTCTGACTCATGGCCTTGATCCAAAGCTAAGTAGAGCCAATAGAAGTCTTTACATTGGCTTAAATGAGCTTTAGATAAGGCCTTAGTTTAATAATAGTTGCTTTATGGCACAAAAGCTTTAAAGAGAAATAGTAAAAAATCAGGAGAAGAAAGAAAACCACCTGTAATGTGCCTGATACCAATAGAGGCTAGAATACTTTGAGTCCCTAGGGAATTGAATACAGGTGGGGAACTTGAATATATTTACTGACTTATTTTATGCTCTAGGAAATAAAGGGAAAAGACATACGTGTAATGGTGTTGGAAGTTTATCTTTTCATGCGCTGTAAAACAATATACCCAAATTGATTGGTTGTGGAAGAGGTCTTATGCTTATATGTAGTGAAATGCCAGCTTTGTGGCTCACCACAAAGTCAAGTAGCTTAACTTAACTACGTGCCGAATAATTTTGTTTTACAGTGGTAGCAGCAATGTTGTGCTACATTGCAAAGGTTTCAAATACGTTAAATAATTGTGCTTTAAATCCTGAAAAATGAGATGAAAGCATTAAAAGTACAGTACACTTCTTTTATTCTAGGGGACATCTCTGACATTAGTTTGAAGTTTACCTTTTTCTACTTTATTTTCCTTGGATGCACTAAGGAAAATGAAATTGCTGAATGGGATGGTGTTTAAGACAAAGGTTTGTGTCCCCTGTAACTTGAGCATTTTACCTTTGGTTTCATTCTTTTATTCTAATTCTATTTCTTAATCTCCCATGACATTTGACATTTTGATAGCTGATGCTCTGAGAATTGCATATAATAAGGAACACTTAGAACTTAAATTAATATATTCACCTTGGCAAATTTCTCTGCCTTTTAACATCCTGGCTATTGATTGATATCCAGTTAAAAATTATAGTCATAGGTTTCAAACAGAGCCTTCATACTGTTTTTCTAAGCATATATATGTTAGTATTACAAAGAAAAGGGGAGAGCTCTTTTCCTTATTTTCTTATGGAAAACCATATTTAGAAGCTTCTGAAATAAAATATTTTGAATAAACTTAAAATACACATATTGAAGACATCTAAATTTGTGGCAGAAATCTTAAATTGAGAACCTGCCCTGCAATAGAGTTTGTTATATCCACAAAGTATAGTTAAAATGTAGCTTGAACTCTCTCAAGTTCTAATGCTCCAAACAGGAAGGATAATTATAAAGAAAGAAGAGAGGGAGAATAGAGGGCTAATTTCTCACAATGCAGTTTTAAATGTCAAGTGTTTTATCTACTTGTCAGAAAGACTTTCATCAGTGTGAAGTCAATATTAAGTCATGACAAGTTGTTAGGGAGTTTGAAGAACTGGAAAGAAGACAAAGACTATGAATCAGAAACATTTTATTCATCAAGTTCAACAGACAGTCTCTAACATTGGAGATGGCCTACTTAAGATGTCACTGGCTTGCCCCTGAGAATCTTGATGTGCCATGAAATTGGTGGGTTTAAGTCAACCGTTTATGTGTATACTTTGAAACTTTGTCAAAACACCTATTTTACTTCAGGGTAGGATTATGGGATGTTCAAAATGTGCCTGCCATTTTGCTGCTTAACAAAGAAATATAATTTACAAATTCATTCATTACCCAGACATAAAAAAGCTACATTATCAGGAGAAATTCTAATATATTAACACTCTTCACTGTCACATTAAGGCTGTAATTGAAATACATTTTTCTAACCAAGTGGAATAATATTGAAATTTGGTTCCAAATACGTTTTCTAATAACTATTTATGTATAATATAGTCCTTTAACTGCCAGTTTCTTTTGCTTATTGGTATAAATATTCTTGTTACAGAAACATGTGTTGTGAGATGCAGAATATTTGTTCTCAAAGACTAGTAGTGTGAAGACAGCGGCCAAGATTTACAACTGATTGACGAATTTGAAAATAAGCCCCATTTAAGATTTTTCAAGTTCATTGTTCAGGGAATGAGTGCTACACTGCTCAGTAGTTAAAATTAGGGTCTGGAAAAGGTCTCTCATTAAGCACCAAGCAAAGGTCACTCTGTAAAAATGTGACTGGCATATTAATTTAAATATATTTTTTTGTGTTGAGAGAGGCAAGCAGGATGGGTATGAGCACAGAGCTAGAAGCTATACATTTCTGAGTTCTCATTCTGTTATGAATTCTGAGTAGGTAATTTCGGCTTTGATTTCTGCTCTCTCACCAGTTTTAACTCTATCGACTTGAGTGAAGTCATTCCTGGCATGTACTGCTCTAAGTAAAATCGGAGTCTGGCTCTCAGCTGTTCCTCAGTTTTGCTATGTGTATGGTATAGGTAATACATCACATTAATGTTGTAAGAATGAATTAGATATTTTCTTCCTAATGGTGTCAAGTTGAGAACTGTTAGGAGAGTGTGTGTGTGGGAGTGTGTGTGTGGGAGTGTGTCAGTCAAAGGTTCTCCCTGCTTTATAATAATGAGTGGAACAGGAGTTTCTGACCTTCCAGCATCACAGTTCAGACCAGATATCTCCAAGGGATGCTAAAACAGAGAGAACCTGATTAGACTTTTGCTGCCAGAGAGCTTGCCTTGAAGATAGTAGTTTCATTACTTAGTTCATATTTATTGTACCTGGGAGACTTTTGAGGTGACTGAGTGAAAGAAGTCATCAAATATACATTTGTCATTCAATCCCAGGAGAACTGGATTATAAATGGCATTCACAGCAGGACTGTAAATGAGAATCTCTGACCACCCACTCTCCCCAATTTCTGTGTCTGTATGTTTCCAAGGCTCCATAGTGAATGAAATAGGGCTCCAACAGAGCAGAAAAATAAGCTAGTGGGACTAGTAAGTCTTAATATGAGAGAGGAGATACCTGAAGAGGGAGTCCAAAATAGTTATGCTACATTATGGGCCATTTTCAGAGCAGTAAAAAGTTGCATTGGTAGATTGGTTATTAAATTATTTTGAGCACCTAATTTGATTCTAGCATGTGTTTACTAAGTTATGGAAAATAGTACCAGATGTTGGTATCCATCAAGTAATTAATTTAGAAAAAATTGAGATGCAGTCATATTCAGCAACTATTTACATAAATTACAGCTGAGTTGAAACTCAGAATGTCCATTCCAAAAGACTTTCTGAAATTTAAAATTTTTCTGCTTGTGCATTTGAAGCAGTCACCCTTTCCAGCAAGACAAACTTAAAAATAAATTAAAAAAAAGAAATAAGAAATATTCAGTCATTCTGAAGATCTCATTTTGATTTCGGCTATTTATATTTTAAATGTATTTCTATTTAGGAATTTTGATTATATGTTTAAATATAGATGTCAACAATTTTTTTATTACAATAAAAGCACTTGTTGATTGTTATCATAGTTAGAGCTAAGTAAGAAAACGTTCCTGTTTTATGAAAAAATTGGATATTTCAGAAGTTTTCCCATTTTGTATTAGCATAAAACAGATGGCTTTTAAAACTTTTTGTGAAAGGGACATAATCCAGGATAGCCAATTAGAGTGTGGACCTCTAAAGTGGGAAATGAAAGCTATGCATCCAATTCCCTTCTCCAAACAGCACAGGGATATGAATCTTACTCTCTTGTCAATTCGCCATTTTAGCAGCAGCATTTCTAGTTTTGACTAGAATTCCTGTCTTGAACCAGAGAGAGTTCTTCTAATGGAAGCTTTGAAGCTGGTTTGGTTTCACTTGGAGTAATTAATTTTAAAACTTAAAAAAATATTTCCTCATAAGCTATAGTAGTTGTACTGTATAATTGTGTTGGGGATTTGTTGTTCTAAATAATCATTTTACTTTATATTCTAATTTGTACTTCATATAAATATCAAAATAAAACCAAGTTTGGTTGCTATGCTCAAAATTCTTTTATTGACATGTTCTGTTATGATTTTTTGTTAGCATAAAAGTTTGTAAATATTGAAAGTGTAAACTGAAAAGCATGGATTCCATTGGTCAGCATCATATTAATACTTCATACTACATTCAACAATCTAAACAGATATTTGTGACTTGGTCTAAATGAAGAGTATTTGGACATTTGTCAGTAGGTTAGATATGTGATGTCAGAGGAATGCTGAATTCCACCCCAGACCTTGAAGGGGCATATATTCTAGCGGGAACATCTGATATCCAAGACTGGCCCTTCAACCAGCTCATGTCCCAGTCTCATGTCTTTCCTACCACTGGCTGCTACTCTCAATCCTGTTTTCCATTACTCATACAGTTTCAGACTATTCAAACGTTTAATGGCAGTTCTGATCTCTTTGTCTATTAGGTCCCAGTCTACAACCCATTCAGAATTTCAGTACCCATTCTTTTCTCCTGGTTATTTGTCCAGTCTTCTGCTCACTTTCTTTATCTCCATTACTCCTTGCCTGATTCTCCATCCAACATTGGTGTTCCCCCACCCCACCATCTTTTTGTTCCCTTCTCTTTTGCTCAGCCAGTCCTGTTGTCCTTTCTCTTCCCCAGTCCTGAGTCCTTGTCAGATCTGTCTTACTCCTACCCATTTCTTTGTCCCTAGCTCTTATGATGCACATTGGTGCTGTTCAATTAGCAGCCTGCAAAGTGGTAAATTGTGGCTTCTTGGTCCTGCCTGATTACCATTGCTCCCATTGCTCCAGCTGCATAAGCTCCAGGCTCCCTTTTCCTTTGTGCTCCCTTGGTATAGGGGCAGGTGGGGCAAGGTGGTATAGTGTGACACATCCTTCACTACTAGGGGAGCCCAAAGCCCAGGGCACCTGAGCGGCATGGTACTGCAGAAGAGCCCACAGCAGGGGAGCTAAAAGTGGTATAGCATGGTGGTGGGGGTACCACTAGGGCACATGGTAAAGTGGTAGGATGTGCAGTGGAATGCACAGTGTAGTGTGTGGGCACCAGGATGCATGGTGCAGCAAAGGGAATGTGGTACATTACGGGGGGCACAGGGGCTTGAGGTACAATGGGAGTACAGTGAAGGATGCACCAGGATCCATGGTGCAGCAGGGGGCCACCAGCATACGTGATGCAGTAGGGGAAAGCACCAGGAAGCATGGTGTAGATGTGCAGCCTTGAGGGCCTGTGGCCCCTGCTGGTACATCCCCTGACCACTTACACGTTGAACAGCCCAGATTCACATGATGTCCCACATCTGGGGCAGCTGAAAGCACTGACACACATGAGACCTTCTGCCCAATTGATCCTTTTCTCAAGCGTAGAGATTCTAGTACACTTCCAAAAGAAAAGATTGCTGGAATTTCTTAACATTGCCAAAACAACATATTTCCCTACCTTGTTCTTAGACACAGTTAAACTGTGTTGGCTAGAGTCAGGTAGGAGGAGAATCAGACTGAAGCATAATATTTCATCTGGAATGGTTAGAATCACTAACATAACTGGGGGTGGGGAACTGGAGCACTTGCCAATTTCAAGGGTGAAGAAAGAATGACAGTAGTCACTGCCAGATCTGCTACTGCAACTGTTTCCTAAGGCACAGAAACTGTTTGTTTCTTTGGTTAAAATTTAGTATAGTTATAAGCGACGAAACTGAGGTCTTTTAGAGGGAAGCCTTATTAAACTTATAAAAGTTTAATTAGTGAAATTAATCAATTAAATTAATGCATATATGACTTGTGTTTTGACTACCAAGCACTTTTCAATAATATGACAAATAATTTTAAAAGTTACAGCATTTATGATTTACCTTATGTTGAATTCATGTATGATTTTTATTATCAAAACATAATGGAAAACAATCTGGTTGAAATAATAACAAATGATATGTGATTTCCTTTTTAGAAATAAGTAACATTTAAGCATCATTAAGAATAGAATTGAAAACTTAACAAAAAATTTGATCATGTCACTATACAAATCCATGATGTGTCCACATCTTGAATACTCTGTGTAGTTCAAAAAGGATGTAGTACAATTTAAAGAAGTACAGAGAAAGGCGGTCATAATTACCCAGGCTGGGGCTGGGGCAATGCCAGGCTGTTCCCAGTGGGGGTTTTGGGCTGGGTTGCACTGGGGGGGGGTTTCATAGATTTCATAGACATTAGGGGCTGGAAGAGACCTCATGAGTCAGGTCCTGACCCCTTGCCATAGGTAGAAAGTTAGCTGGGATCAAGTGAGCCCAGCAAGAAAAACATCCACATGTTTTCTGAAAGAGTCCAGAGTAGGTGCTTGTATCATCTCTGGGGGAAGTCTGTTTCAGACGCTGGACAGTCACGCAACATAAAGAATTTTTTTCTTATGTCTAGTCTAAATTGGCCTTCCTGGAGTTTATAGCCATTAGACCTTGTTATCCCTTGGGGCGCTCTGGTGAACAGCTGTTCTCCCAGGTTCTCATGTACCCCTCTTATACAATTGTAGGCTGCTACCAAGTCCCCCCTGAGCCTTCTCTTTTCCAGACTGAAGAGTCCCAAGTCCCTCAGCCTCTCCTCATGTAGCCTGCCTTCCAGGCCTTGGATCATATGAGTGGCTCTCTTCTGGACTCTCTCAAGCTTTTCCACATCCTTCCTGAAGTGGGGGGCCCAAAACTGGATGCAGTACTCCAGCTGCAGTCTCACCAAGGCAGAGCAAAGCAGGACGATGACATTCCTGGTTTTGCTTGAGATGCATCAGTGGATGCACACCAGAGTTTGGTTTGCTTTGCCAGCCACAGGATCGCATTGGTGACTCATATTCATCTTGTGGTAAAACAAGACCCCCCAAGTCTCTTTCAGTCATGATGCTAGCTAGCATAGCACTGCTGTGCCTGTAAGTATGTTGAAGGTTCTTCCTACCAAGGTGCAGTACCTTATACTTCTCTACATTGAAGGCCATAAAGTTTTGGTCAGTCCACCTTGAGAGCATGTCCAAGTTGGCCTGTATCCCCAGCCTGTCCTGCGGTGTGACGGCCCTCCCCCATAATTTGGTGTCATCTGTGAACTTTGCCAGTTCTTATCTGATTCCTGAATCCAGATCATTAATGAAAATATTAAAGTACTGAGCCCTGAGGGACTCCACTGGTTACACTGCACCATGCTGATTTGCTCCCTTCAACTAGTACTCTTTGAGTCCGACCCCATAGCCAGTTACCTACCCATTGGACCGTAAGATGATTAAGGCCACGATTCCCCAGCTTAACCATGAGGACATCGTGGGGAAGTAGGTCAAAGGCTTTCAGATATATGACATTCATATCATGTCCCTTGTCCAAGGCACATGTTACCTGGTCATAGAAGAAGATGAGGTTGGTCAGGCAAGACCTGCCAATCTCAAAGCCATGTTGGCTGGCACTCGGATGCTTGCCTTCCATTAGTCTGGTATTGATAGATCCCTTGACAATTTTCTCCAGGATTTTTCCAGGGATGGACGTCAAATTGGTTGGTCTATAATTCCCTGGGTCATCCCTCCTCCCTTCCTTGAAGATAGTTGGCTCGTTTCCAGTATTCCAGGACCTCACCCAAGCACCAAGAATTTTCAAATATCTTTGCCAAGAGGGGTGCAGTGATGTCTGCCAGCTCCTTCAAGACTCTCAGGTGCATTATGTCTGGGCCCGTGGACTTGTGACTGTCCAGTTTCTCAAGGTGTTCCCTCATCTGATCCACATCAGTTTTGGGCCTGTCACCCACTCTCAGGATGGTTTGTCTTTTCTGACAGTGTGATCCCCTTGCGAGGGTGAAAAACTGATGTGAGAAAGTCATTTAGGAGATTGGCCCTTTCTTGGGCATCGGATATCAGTTGCCCCATTAGATCTCGCAGGGGCCCAATGCTATCTTTGTTCTGTTTTTTACTTTCCACATATCTGAAGAAGGATTTCTTGTTGTCCTTGATTCCTGTAGCTAACCTGAGTTTGGTTTGTGCCTTGGCTTTTCTGGAGCATGCTCTACAGGTGCGGGTGAGTGCTGAAAAGTCTTCTTTGGTGATGCTTCCCATTTTCCAACTGATGCAGGCTTCTCTTTTGAGTTTAATGAGGTCCAACAGTCCCTTGTTTAGCCAAGGGGGCTTCCTTGCCCGTTGACTACATTTTTTGTGAGATAGAATGGCTTTCCCCTGTGCTTCAAGGATTATATTTTTGATAAATGACCATTCCTCATGTACTCCCTTTTCTAGGTGGGTATGGCCTCAAATTGCCTGACTGACCAAATCTCTGAGTTTGCAAAAGTCAGCCTTCCCAAAGTTAAGGATTTCTGTTTTACTGGGGGATTTGCCTGCTCTTTGGTGAACTGAGAAGGTGACCAATTCATGGTCGCTGTCACCAAGCTTCCCCTTGATTCTCACATCACTCACCAGGTGCTTCCCTTTGGCCAGGACCAGATCAAGCAATGCTTATCCCCTAGTCACCCCATAGACCACCTGTGTTAGGTAGAGGTCATCAATGCAAGCAAGAAAGCTATGCGACCTGTCAGATTTGGCAATGTGCTCATCCCAAAAGAGGTCAGGGAAGTTGAAGTCCCCTATGATGATCATGCATTGGGAGCATATGGCCTCAACCAGTTCCCTACTGAATTCCCGGTCTAGTTCTTCCTCTTTGTGGGGAGGTTTATAGTAGATTGCTACAAGTATGTCACCCTTCCCCTGTTCTCCCTGTATTTTGACCCAGAGGGTCTCAAGACACCCTTCCTGGGTAGAAAACTCAATGTGCAGGGAAGTGAACCGATTTTTGATGTAGACAGCAACATCCTCACCGCTCTTCCCAACAAGGTCTCTCTTATATAAGGTGTAACCCTCTAAAGCAACAGAGCAACCCATAGATAGAATCCCACCAGGTCTCCATTTTCCCTACAAGGTCATAGTCATTTTCACATAGGAGAAGGGCCAGTTCCTCTTGCTTGTTTCTGAAGCTCCTGGCATTCATGTATAGGCAGTTAAGTCTGCCATGAGAAGCTTAATGCTTCCCTATGGGGTGAAGTGGGACCTTTCGTTGGGCTGCCATCAGAGTGGGTTCCCTTGGGCTGCCCAAGTTATTAGTAATACAGCTGACATGACCTGGGTTGGGGGGGGCCACGTCAAATTTGGGGTGGCTGCAGCCTCCGCCTATCCAGTGCCTGCCCCAGCCCCACTCCCTCCCTCACCACGGGGGCCTTGATCTGCCCTGCCTGCCACCCCCCTAAAAACAGAAAAGATATGAAGGGATACATGAGCTGAAACTTTGAGACCAAAGGGGTACACTTGTTAAGAAAGATTGAAAACCCCTGATTTAGACCACAGGGGGTCTGGGACTATTTTCTTTAAAGACTCTGGTTACAAAAGGAACTGTGTGGGAGGAAGGGTGCTCTGAGACTGTACTTTTTCTACAGGTTCACTCAACTAATAATCTTTCTTTCACAGGGAATTCTTTATTGGTGGAAGTAGTCATTTCAGTGCAGCCCAATCCTCTACAGATGCTCTAACCTGCATGTTTTTGATGGAAAATAAGCATTTTCTAGAGGAAAGATGAAGGGAGAGACTCTGCCATCTTCTACATTCTCCTGCAGTCCCTTCAATATCTTTTATTATTTAGGAAATATCTTTCCCTGTACTTCTACTAATGAAGGATATGCTCCCTCTTACTAGGTGGAAATTGCATCCTAAGTGGTAATGCATCCCCCATTCCCCACTCCTGCTACATGTACACCTTTTAAAAGGTCATTAAAAGGAAGGTCACATTTCATAGAACCATAAAAAAATAGGGCTGGAAGGGACCTTGGGAGGTCATCCAGTCTAACCCCTGCTTAGGGCAGATACACTCCTATCCAAACCATCCCATATGAGTCCTTATCTAACCTGTTCTTAAAACTCTACAACGACAAGGCAGCCAGCCCAAGGACATGAGAACACCCTAACCTTTCATAGGTAAAGCAGGGGGATGAGGATACTGTTAGTGTCCTACCATGGCAAGGTTTTCAAATACCAAGGATCCAAGAAAGAGAATCATGTCTCCCTCCTCCTGTTACAGAGGAAGGCAAACCCCCCATAGTCTGTACCAATATGAACCCAAATATGGCAATCTGTCTGATTCTGAGTGGTGGGGCACACTAACCAGGAACTTCTCAGTTTTAGTTCCAGCCGGACCACTGTCACCATCAAAGTGTTCACCTTGTTGCAGCCAGCACCCAGGGTGCTTTTGAGGAAGCTGAAAAATACTTCCTGACATGTAGTAGTAGGACAGGGAAAATAAATTCTTCCTGGCCTAATGTGGCAACCAGAAAAACCCTGAAGCATGGGAAAAAGCAGGCACTCTTCACTCAGTTCTGCAATTTGGGGATAGCAAACAACTCCACATATCACATCCTTTTTATTTCATCCTTTCCCCTCCATAAATTTATCATACCCCTTTAGTCTTCTTTTGTAATTAAGCAGGGTGTGGAGATCTGCTTCATTCTCTTGCTGCTAAGCACTGTCCACTCCAATATATATCTGCTCTGGATTACAGATGTTCTCTAACAACCTCCCAGTAATCCATGAGTGGGTTGGGAGCTCAGAGCTTCCAATATCGCTCTTTGCAGTATGCTCCAGGCATTCTTACTTCTAGATCATCCCTGACCAATGCTTACCCGACCTCTTCTTGAAATTCAAGGAATGATATGCCATAACTTCCCTAGGAAGTATATTTCACTACCTTCCTGTTTTAAAAATGAAGTAGTTCTTCATATCCCACCTAAACTTACTTTGCTTCAATTTCAAGCCATTGCTAAGCATTGAACTCTCTTTAGAGATGGGAAAAGGGGTTCTCCTATGTGGCAGCCCTTCAGATATTTAAAGATTGCTATCATGTTCCTTATTAATCACCTTTTCTGCAAGCGTGCTGTGTAGAGCAACACTGGAAGATCAGTGGCTCCCCTGCTTGCTTATCATTGGGTATTGCTAGAGAATGTTTACAGCCCAGAGCAGATGGATACAGTATAGAGGACAATGTAGCAGGAGAATGAAGGGGGAGTTCCACATCCTGCTTAATTACAATCCCTTTATCATTTCTGTCAGCTGCCCCTGGAATCTTTAAGTTCTCTAAAATGTGGAACCCAAAACTGTATGCTTATGGAATAGTTCCCTTGAAATGTATTATTATTGATATTGCACCTGAAATATGTTTTTAAACCCTTAACATAGTACTCGGCTGATCAATGATATGTATAACGTATTAAGTGATCGAGTAATATAGCTTATACTTATTTTGGGGGCAGAATGGGAAGGCAACCAGAGAATTTATGCTGATATAGCATTGCCCATAAAAGAAATGTACTAAAAGATCAAGAAAACCCTGAAAATGCATTTTTTTGAATATTTTAAAAGGCTGAGTTTGTAGAAGTCTAGGCAATGTTAATGCTTTCAGTACACCCTATGATCACTAATTATCTTTCATTATATTTTTCAGGAAGGTGGTAACCCTACCTAGCAGTACATTTTCATTTATTTTCTTCATAAGAACTTGGAAAGCATGATTAATGCTGTTTGCTTCAGATTCAGAAGCTGTTTATTATGTATCAAACATGAACATTATTTGTGGGTGGCATACTTTTTCTTATCATGCTTATATATCTGGAATCATTTGTCCTCTGATTTGAACTTCAATTTAGTCAGCACAGCTTTTCAATTTAGAGAAAATTGGACTCCCTTGTAAAATAAAATTGCAACAGGATTATGGATTTATGGAAATGTATATAATTTATATTATTATTCTTGTTATGCAACAGAATGTAGAGTAATGTTTTGACTTACTCCCTCAGAATTGCTTGGAACACTAAAAATGTTAAAATGACTGATTTTTCAATAGCATTACAGAAGTTCACTGCATTCACTGAAAAACATCGAGCTCACAGGGACTGCATTTTAAGGAAGCTTTTGTGTAAATTTGCCCTCATAAGAAAAATAGATAAAGTAACATGGAATTCAAACTAAAGAATGATGTTGCCGATCAATAATCATTCTGGGTCCAAGGTATTTGGCAAGATCTTCAGTAACTCCGTTCCAACTGCTTCTGCTTAACAAAACATGTACCTGTGCACCACCTCTCTTTAAGACTTTCTGCTAAACCTCATTCCTAGTACCACTTGTTAATGTCTTGTTTAATGAATTCTATTAAATTGCATATTACAATCTTAACCCCAAAACCAAATGCCAGAAGCATTGTACTATATATATTTTCCAGTGCAATTTGTGGAATCAGCCAATTATGAGAATCAAAGTCTTAAGCCATGATGTAGATGTGTAAGCTTTTTTTTTCTTCTTCTTCCCCGCATTGGCTATTAAAATCAAATCTATTATGGATTATGCTGCCTGCCTGTGTGTGTGTTTTTGCTACACAGTGAGGCTGCAATTTTATTGTAATGTTATTGTAATAATACAATAAACATACTTTATAAAGGACTGAAACTATGCAGAGTTTCTTGCTACGGATTCCTTATAGACTTTTTACTTTGCTTGCTTTACCTTGCTGCCAGTTACTAGAATTAGAATCCTATCTGGTATGATTCTAATAAATTTTGGACACTACCACATCCTCATTCACCACTAACTTAGCAATGTTTGCAATATTACAATTTAATATTTTTACACTCAACCTTAGAATAAGCTGCCCAGTTCTGTCCCTTGGACACATGAGTCTCCCTTACAATATCGGGATATCTGTTTTCAGTATGCCCATGTATTGATTGTGTTATTCTAAGGCAAAATTGTAGACTATATGCCCCTCTAGTCCTTTTCCTTTCCTGCCAGAATTTCTTCCTTGGTATATTTTTATTGGGCTACAACCTCATAAGACTACAAGACAACCTTATATAATATCACAGCTGCCTCTGCCCATTGATTCCCATCATAGATGCATATTGTATAATGGTCACGTTATGGGGATTGTTTCTGCAAACATAAATCATATTGGTGTTTTTAGCTTATTTTTGTCTCTATTTCTGCATTTCCTTTGTCTGTTTCTAACATTTTACAGGAGGGCTTGAGTGTTATTGTACCTGCGATAGTCAATGAAATATGTAGAAAGCAACTGGGTTTTTTACAATAACTTTTATTGGCCCAATTGCAGTGTTTGAAGAGACATTAATAAGCTAGACACACAGTTCCTGCCTCAGCAGGAAGTGAGGAAGTAACCTGAAGAAGGGCACTTAATACTCTAACCTCTAAAGCTTGTCAAAGTTACACAGGTCACTTCCTCGTTCTTTTTTTGTAATCCATAACAATTACTGTGTCTTCTCACATATACCTATCATTGTCCTAGCTTGTGCTTGTTTTCAAAGCATGCATTGTGCCATATATAGTTCTTGTTTGACCCTAACTTTAAGCTCTTTGTGCTTACACACTTTGGGTGCTTGCAGACTTAAAACCTCCCCCAACAAAAATGGCGCTCTACTTGAAACTCAGAATGGTACCACGCTGAGCCCCGCACAAGCCCAGAATAGGCAGCATGTTACTTCACCCTAGCTTACCTGCCATCTGTAAAAATTGGGTGCTTTAGCAGGGTTTTTTGGCTCTTTTGTCTAACAGCTGATTGAATCAGCTTTAGCTAAAAGCTCCAAAAAGCCCTGCTGAAGTACCCAATCTTTAGGCACTGCAGAGCCAGGATGAAGTAATGTGCTGCTGCTTCTGATAAAACATGGGGGGAGGTGTTAACGTCTGCAAGCAGCCTTTATGCCTTTCTACTTCATGTCTCATCCAGCAATATTTTGGATTCGCAGTTATGTTTACAGTGCCAGGACTGCCTGTTCTCTATAGTTTGATTCTGGACTAAATGAATATTTTTGATAGTTCTCATTTACTTTTAAAGGTTTAATTCTGGATCATCCAGTAGCCTTTCATGTTTGTGCCAAACCCCAAACACAAGCACAGTTTACTCTTTTATCAGAGATGCTTTGAATCTGTTCTTTGTTCTTTTTCTTCCTTTTTCCATCTTCCCCAAAATTGACAGTCTTTTCAGCCTCAGATCAATCTATGTCGAACACTTTTCTTACCTCACTTTCATTTTTGTACCATTGGATGAAAACATTATGCATAATGCATTTCATTTTACATGGACTACAGCATTACAATTTTTGTGATATAGTATCAATTTGCTGCCTGCCTGAATTAACCAAAGGCTGTTAAACAAATCAAATGTATCGGATCCTGCTATTATAAGGATTAAGGCTACCTTTTTATTAGCTTTCTTTCATTGGCATCCATTGATTAAAGCTACAGACTGAAGTGTTCTTTCAGTCCCTTTCAGTTATCTTCCATATTTCCAGATACCTTCAGCTCTGGTCGACGTTTTAGCTGCTCTATTCTTTCAGTCAGGTTATTTCCCTTAATCTGTTTTTACTCTTGGTAGTGTAGTGTTTGCTAATCTCTCTGGGCCTAGCATGATTGAAAAGGATCATCTTTATTCTGTTGTTCAATTCAATCTCCCTCTGCTTAATAGAATATATGTTTCTTCAGCCCTCCTTCTCTAGACTTCCTCTAGCACATAAAGACATACGTCCTCATAACACACTGACTTTTTCCCTTTGAGTGTATGGAAGATGGCCTAGAGTGAGTTAAAGATGGAGTTTCAGCCTTAGATTTGTATTTTTAGCATTGAATTTTACCAGACATCTTTTCAGAACTCAGGGAAGTCTTAGGATATAAACTAAGCAAGCAATTGCTTGGGATATTGCATACAACAAAATAACACTGGAACTGCAGAGATCCCTGTCTTTTAACTTCTTCTCACTCTTTAGCCTCTCTTCTCCATCTGTTGACTGTGGGCACTTTTACATATGCTCTGGGGGTCAGGGAGGGACAGCACTTTAATTGGAGTGGCTCTGAGAGTCGCTCTAATTAAAGTGCCACTGTGGCTCCTGTAGCAGCATCCTTGAACTTCAAAATGGCAGGGGGAGTCTCTTGAACTAAAGCTCATTCAACAAGCTTTAGTTCAAGTGCCCCCCGCCACCATTTTAAAGTGCAGGGATGCTGATACATGAGATGCAGGAGGCTGCTGAAGCATGGTAATTGCCATGCTCCAGCAGACTCAACTAATTGAATCTTCTCTAACATGCTGGAACCCCAGTGCATAGGAACAGCCTCCCATCTCATATATAGGCACCCTGTATGTCCACTAAGCTTACTCATTCCCAAATATCTTTCACTGCTTCTCGCGTGTAGAAGTTCCTTATTTTTTCAGGTAAATCCTCCTTATTTGTAATGTACTTGATGTATTGAGTAGAGGGGATTGAAGATGCATTTACTCTCACTAATAAAGTATCTAAAATATGTGAAAAGAAAGGGAGGACATTTATAATCTCTATAAGGAAGCATGTTTTTCAGATCTCTCTCTTTCTGGTCTCAGAGGCCTCAAAAGCCTATCACTGCCGTAACTCTTTAATGCCTTACCTGCCATAAATGCTCAAATTAAACCAGAAAACAGAATCACCCAAGTGAAGTAATAATAATGTATTTGTTTGTTTATTCAGTTTATATACCATTCTTCCCAATACATGAACCAAACGACTTAAAAAGCAAATAAAATATCAAAATAAAACTAACATACCCTAAACAATATCCCAACCTAGCTTTGCTTGCTAAGTGCCTAAGATAGGAAGATGTTATAGCATGGAAACTCTGGTGGGCCTCAAGGAGAAGGGAGTTTCAAAGCTGAGGAACAGCTGTTGAGAAAAACCTCCTATATGTTTTTGATTTGCTGCATTGATGGTACTTGCAGGAGAGCGTTCTTGGCTGGCCTTAGGGATCATAGTGGAACATAAGGAAGAAGATAGTCTGTTAGGTACATAAGACCCAGATCATATAGGTCCTTATAGGTTAAAACTAGCAACTGGAATTTTTCCCAGAAGACTATTGGAAACCACTGTAAATTTCATAAATTTCATAGACATTTGGGCTGGAAGGGACCCCAGAGGATCATTGAGTCCAGCCCCTTGCCCCAGGGACAAGAAGTCAGCAGGGATCATAGGATCCCAGCAAGATAAGCATCCAAATGTGTCTTGAAGGTGTTCAAAGTGCGTGCTTGAACTGCCTCCGGCAGCAGTCTATTTCAAACCTTGGGGGCTCAGAC
>NW_017729029.1:69523128-69523893 GCF_001723915.1 Gavialis gangeticus | reverse complement strand
TTCTTCCTTATGTCCAGCCTGAATCAGTCACAGTGGAGTTTATGACAGTTCGATCTTGTCATCCCTTGGGGGGCTCTGGTGAACAGATATTTCCTCAGATCCTGATAAGCACCTCTGATAAACTTATACGTGGCCACCAGATCACCCCTGAGCCTGTGCTTTTCCAGGCTGAATAGCCCCATGGCTCTCAGCCTCTCATCATGAGGGTCTGTTTTCTGACCTCTGATCATGCGTGTGGCTATCCTCTGCACCCTCTCAAGCTTCTCCACATCCTTTTTGAATTGTGCAGCCCAAAACTGGATGCAGTACTCCAGCTGCGGCCTCACCGAGGCCAAGTACAGCGGGAGAATGACGTCCCAGGGTCTGCTTGAGAAGCATCTATGGATGCAAGCCAGTGTTTTGCTTGCTTTACTAGCCACAGCATCGCACTGAAGGCTTATGTTCATCTTGTGGTCAACCATGACCCCCAAGTTCCTTATATCTGTAGTGCTAACCAGCGTAGCACTACCAAGGCTATATGCATGGTGCAGGTTTGTCCTCCCAAGGTGGAGAACCTTTTATTTTTTGGTGTTGAACACCATCAGGTTCTCGTCTGCCCATCTCTTGAGTCTGTCCAGATCCACCTGGATCACTCTCCTGTCTTCAGGTGTGGATGCTTTACCCCAGAGTTTGGTGTCATCGGCAAACTTGGCCAGTCTGCTTCAGACACCAATGTCCACATCATTGATGAAGATGTTAAACAGTATAGGCCCTAGGACAGAGCCT
>NW_017729029.1:69513802-69518128 GCF_001723915.1 Gavialis gangeticus | reverse complement strand
CCCACTGGTCACAGCGCACCAAGACGATTGGCTCCCGTCGATCACCACCCTCTGCGTCCTACTGCGGAGCCAGTTCCCCGGCCAGCAGATCGCGTTGATGTTAAGGCCGCAGTTAGCCAGTTTAGCCAAGAGATGATCATGGGATACCAGATCAAAGGGTTTTTTAAAGTCGAGGTATACAACATCGATTTCTTCCCCCTTGTCCAGGTGATAAATCACCTGGTCATAAAAGGAAATGAGATTGGTCAAGCAGGACCTACCTGCAACAAACCCATGCTGGGTATCTCTCAGAATATTGCTTTCAGCTAGTCTGTTAAGGATGACCTCCTTGATAATCTTTTTCAAGACCTTCCCCAAGATAGAGGTCAGGCTGATGGGCCTGTAGTTTACCAGATCTACTTTCCTCCCTTTCTTGAAGATAGGCATGACATTGTCCCTCTTCCAATCATTGGGCACTTCACCAGAGCACCAAGAACTCTCAAAGATCAGGGGCTGAGCTATGATGCTCGCCAGCTCCCTGAGTACCCATGGGTGTAACCCATCGGGGCCGGCTGACTTGAAGGTATCCAGCCTGTCAAGGTGTTCCTTCACGAGGTCAGCTTTGATGGAGGGCAAGGAATCTCCCTCACCCAGGCCTCCCTGACCCATAGTGGGCAGGGCCATCCCATGGAACTGGTGAAAAACTGATGCAACATACCCATTTAGCAAGTTTGCTTTTTCCTGGGCGTCAGTTGTCAGTTGCCCCATCTGGTTTAGCAGGGGTCCAATGTTGCCCATGCTTTTCCTCTGGCTCTCCACATATCTAAAAAAGGACTTTTTATTGTCCTTGATATTTGTAGCTAGTTGGAGTTCCATCACAGCCTTGGCTTTCCTGATTTGCTCTCTGCAAGTCTGAACTAAAGCAGAGTATTCCTCCTTGGTGGCAGTTCCAGTCCTCCATCCTTTGTAAGTCTTCCTTTTAAGATGCAGGAGGTCTGCCAGTTCCCTGGAGAGCCAGTGGGGCTGCTGTGCCCTTTTGCTGCCTTTCCTCCGAGGCGGGATGCATTTTGCTTGGGCATCCAGGATTGCTCCCTTGAGAAGCAGCCACTCGTCCTGAACTCCCGTCTCCATCGGGTTGTGGCCTTTTAGGGCCTCTCTGATAAGCCTCCTTAGCTTGTCAAAGTCAGCTTTCCTGAAGTTGAGGACTTCTGTATTACTGACTGGCTTGCCAGCTTTTCAGCAGATGGTAAAGGTGATCAGTTCATGAACACTGTCACCCAGCTTCCCTTCGATTGTTAGGTTGCTGATTAGGTCATCCCCGGTTGCCAGTATGAGGTCGAGCAGTGCTTTACCTCTTGTCGGCCCATAGACTTCCTGTGTCGGATAGCGGTCGTCCATACATGAGAGAAAGCTTTGCGACCGCTCGGATTTGACGCAGCGCTCCTCCCATGAGATGTCTGGGTAGTTAAAGTCTCCCATGACAACCGTACACTGGGATCATGCAGCCTCAGCCAATTCCCTGGAGGACTGCAGTTACGTGCTCCTGGTGACTCATCCCCATCACAAGGTGCCTTCCTGTGTTCTGGCTGCAGTTTCCAGATAGTCACTGAGGTAAGCTGTGTAGAGCTCATTGAGGTAATGCAACTTTGAGGTTATGAAGGCATGTATGATGGCTAGATCAGAAGCCAAAAAAGGGTTATATCTTTCTCTACCAAATGGAGTTGATGAAAGGTGCTCCTAGCTACCACTGCTACCTGAAGCTCCAGGTTCAGCAGGTTCACCCAAGTGTACAAACCTGAATGAGAAAGGGAGGCTGAAACCTGGGAATGAAAGATATGCCAATCCCATCCAACCAAACAACTTTTACCTCTGTCTAGTCTGGATTCAGCTTCATTTGTTCACTCGCATCCAATCCCCAACTGTAGTCATGTACTAGGAAAGGACTGAGACTCTGGGCCCAGGTATGATGAGAAAGAGAGAGCGTTGGATGGTAGCTCTCTCCAGATCTCTTCATAATCTTGCTCATCAGCCTCACATACATTTTGAACAGGAAAAGAGCTAGTTAATATCTAGGTCCAGACCCGTTAATATGATGCTTTATATATTATATACGTATGTTTATATATGCACACCAGCTGCATGTAATTTTAGGAGGGAGTGGTAGACAAGGGAGTGGTAGACAAAAATTTAATTAATCTGGATCCAGAGTTCTTGTTTGGGACTCTTTTCTTTATAAAGAGCTGAATGGATTCCACTGATAGACCACCTTGGAACTTCTAAATTGTTGGCGAAGTGCCCGGCCACCCATTGTAATTTAATTGATCCCATACTTATCTTACGAAACGGGAGGTTGTGAATGTTGTTCTGTGAGTTTTGCTTTGTAGATGTTGCTGGCTGGTGAACACCTAGGTGAAGACGGTGGTTAGAACGAACAGATGCAGAACAGAAATACTAATGATGCTGAATGACTGATTAAAAGTAGGTTATATTAAAATGTGTTTTGATTATTTTTACCCTAAATTAATCAAGTTTGTCATATTGCTGATTGTATACTGTCTTTTAAAAAAATTACTAGCAGTCATCTCTGCAATCCATACTATTCTTACCAATCTAATACATTATTGTTACTGTATATAGCAGAGCAAATGATTTATGAAAGATATATTTTGGGGAAATTCATTCAAGCAATGCAAAATTTCATAACAATTATATTGGATTACAATAAGCAAGTAGAAGACTAATATGGCTAACTAGCTCTCTGCAACTAGCAAGCCAATAGGATATATATTTGTAATATAAAGATCCATGGTATTGCAAATGTACTCTACCAGATAGCAGCTTAGAAGTTTTTAAGATGTACTATAAAAATATAGAAGCAGCAGAATATACCAGACTGATTTCTGATAGATTCATGTCCCCAGGTCTTAATAAAGAATACTTAAACAATTTCTATATGATTTGAACATGGGGAATGTACACAATCTCATTGCAAACCTGGCATTATGGGTGAGAACTCACTGAACACTAGGGGCTAAAAGGTCGATATAATAATATATGCATAAACACTTTTATTTGAAGCTTTTAAATGACAAAAGCATGCAATGTGAACAATGATCTTGTTGTGGCTTCACTACCTAGATAATGTGTGTCTGTGCACAACAATTATTTCCTTGGTTGTTTTAGTTGTATAAGAGAAATGTGGTTTCTAAGTACTCTTAGTTGAACTTTAAATAAATCAGCAGGATTACCAGGAAGCCAAGAAAGGAATAAAGTATGAATGTAACCAGGTTCATGGCTCATAGGTGGGAGCACAGCTGCCAGCAGTTAAAGGATAGTGTGTGCCTGCTGGGAGAGGAGAAGCTGACAATGATGAGTGCCTGACCTGGAGGAAGTTAAAAACTCCCAGAGAGTGGTACTGAGGAAGAGAGGGAAGAGGGTGGTGGGGCTGAGGAGGTAGCCCCAAGCTGCAGTGTCTTCTGTTCAGGTCCAAGGAAGGACTGTAGCTGTGAGTTAACCTTGTGTTGGTTGTTTAAGTGCTTGCTTTTTTTATGGATGTTGTTTTTATTGCAGCGATAAGTTTGCCCCAAGAAAGATAAAAAACTGAGTGACACTCAAATGTAGTGAAACTTGAAAATTCTGTCTTTAATGGTGGGTGGAGGAAGGGGATAAACTTGATTAGCAGACTCAGAACATTTAATAGTATGTAGTTAGTTCAGTAGTAATGCTTGCAGAGCACCCCACAACAGAGGTAGTCTGAAGCAGAGGTATAACTAATAATTTTGGCACCCTGGGCAGAGATGTTGGAGAGTGCGTGTGTGTGTGTGGGCTGAGCAGATACACTCATGGTTCAGGGGCCTATCTCACCCTGGCTGCTACGGTTGCCTCTGTGTGGGCTCCCTGCAAACTAGTTGGCTGTTGCTGCTGTGTAGAGTTCCTGGAGGCTGCTATTTTGATGCCCCCTCTAACTTGGCACCCTGGGCTGGTGTGTTGCTTCCGCCAACCCTAGTTAGGCTACTAGACTAAAACATGAAGTCTGAATCCAAATGCCAGACTGAGCATTCTTAATGATCATGGGCTAATTAGATCAAAGAGTTTCATTTGTGTAAACCTACAGCTGTAGAAACTGAGCCAATGGGACCAGAATCTGCTCTGGCTTTGGTGTTATCTGGATACAGCAGAATCTAATCTTTTCTGTGTAACTATTACCCAAAGCCATGCTGCAAGTTGATAGTAGATCTAGGCGTTAGGAGTATCTGTACTAAGCAGCAGCATTGCATTAGACTTCAGTTGATGAGTCTAATTCTGCAAAGACTTGCTGGAGTTAATACTTAAGATTGAGTGTCAGCT
>NW_017729029.1:69507050-69508802 GCF_001723915.1 Gavialis gangeticus | reverse complement strand
GGCTGGTCAAGGCAGATGTAGGTCTCCGATTGTGGGTGCTTAGTGAGATTTCAATTCTCAAGAAGTTAGAAAGTAGCATATTGCACATCTCTCAGGCTCCAGCCATACCCAAGGTATGAGTAAACACTGCAACTCTCCAGGGCTGGCTAAATTCAAGTGAACTGTGATTTATTTATTTATTTTTAGGATTAGACTTGATGCAAAGAGAGGAATTTGGGATTAGGTTGAGTTAAGGGAGGCTGGGCTAGGTCAATTTTATATGTGAAAAGGCATGATTGTACATTAGTGAAAGCCAATAAGCATTACTTCTCTGCCTTACATCTTGTTATTGACTAATGTAAGATGCATGCTTTTCTGCCTTGGATCCATTAATTACACACACAAAATAATGCAATGGGAAAAATAACATCAGGTTTCTATACATCATAGCCTTTTCTTCCTTGTATAGTGTGTGTGCATGTTGTTATTCTACACACTAACTAAGATCTGAATCACAATTGTTTTTCATTTTCCTTCTCGTCCTCTTGGAATCCACAAAGGTGTAACCACCCACTGAAAGCCATAACCTTACCCAGTGTTTGTTTAGCTGCTTTTGCTGTTTTTTTTAAAATCATTTTACGCAGTTATTATCATCCTCAAGAATATGCACTTGAGCTGCTGTGGTTCAGGAAAAGGGGTTTGACATGGCTATCCAAAGTTTGGAGGAGGCTACCCCTCTGGTTGAGGTGCACTGTGACTGGCTCCTGAGCACAGCTTTGCTTAACTGTGCCTGATCAGTGCTGTTCGCTTTCTCTGGCCTCATGAAAGACCGCCCCCCATGGTCTCACGGAGGTTGTGGAGGACACAATGCAGCGATGAGGGATGGCAAGTTCTCTCCTGCGTCCAGGATTATGCTCAGAGCTCTCCAGCAGGCTTTGAGGCGTTTGAAGGCACATGCTGAAGTCATGAGGAACCTGCTGAGACATCTCAAACTCAGCAACTATTGATGCGGTGCTCAGCCCATGATGACCTGCCCAAGTGAGGTCCCCCCTGAACCGCAGCTGAAGTACAGCCCTGCCACATATTTCATGCAGATCTCAGATTTCATGCTGCATTTCTCTGCTTACAAATCTGGGGGGGAAGTTGTCGGGCAGTTGAAGAATATGCCATCCAAGAATGGAACAGGGCCATGCAACCAGGGTTTGAACGTTCAGTATGCTGACTGCTTGTGCTATGAGACTTGGAGTCATCTTGTTCCCACAGACTTTCCACAGGGATTGGGGGTGAGACTGCTTAAATGCTACTTGTAAGCCTATCCAGATGCTTGTCCTGGGAGTGGCCCTGCTTCCTGGACTGGATTACCTGCACTTACTGTTCCCTTGTGGGACTCCTTCCTTCTCATCAGTGCCTGTTTTGAGGAGGGAGGGGGAGTGGCAGGGGGGGAAAACCCTTCCAGTCCCTGATGAGAACAGTGTGTTTTCATATGTCTCTGACTTGCACACCCTGTCTGCCTCCTGGCCCCATTGTGCTGTGGGGCAGAGGGGGATATATGAAATCCTAACACTTGTACCTGAGCTGAATATACACTGTTGATGATTTTTCATGGATTGCATTGGGGGATGCAGCATCTGGAGGTTGCATGGCTCCAGAGTAGGTAGTAACCCTGGCCCTGAAATTAGGGTCCTGGCAGGGGCTCTAAGAAACTGGGTTGCACAGGAGTTTGTAGGGGATGGGAGGGAAGTTGCTTATGAGCCTTGTTGGGGGGGGGGGGTG
>NW_017729029.1:69491007-69506853 GCF_001723915.1 Gavialis gangeticus | reverse complement strand
GGTGGGGGGGGGGGGTGAGCGAGTGGGGACAATGCTGCAGTTCCAGCACAGTGTTCAGAGAGATAAGGTGAGTCTGTTTTCATTCCAGTGTTTGGTGGAGAGGGAAGGAGGAGTGGTTAGCTATTATCAGCAGCTAAGGGTGGCCTTGAGAGATAATGAGGGTGGTGTGACTAAGACAGATTTATGTTCCCACATGTTTATAAGGCACAAAATACTCAAGGCCATGGGCTGGGTACCTGTGGTCTGTCTACCCAAGGAAAAGTGGGGAGGTTGGGTGTGATCTGCCAAGTGCTGACTGATAAATCAAGCAGTAAGGACCTTGGACCCTGTGCTATATGCGGATGGGGCTGGGGCATAACATCATCCCTTACCCCATCTGTCTTTACACCAGGATCCTGCTTTTGAGGTTTTCACCATGAACAGCCTGGTAGGGTGTCTGACCATGGGGATGGTCTGTAGAGGCCCATCAACCCACTGGGAGGGGTGGGGTTTGCCTGTGAAGCACCTTCTAGAGACAGGCTTGCCTAAAGGGCTTGGGCCCAGTAGGGTAACACTGCCCCACTACCTCCCCATCCTGATGGCTGTATGTGAGGTCCTCTGGGAGGTTTGCATTTCCCTTGGTGCCTGGGTCCTTGTCATGACTGCAGGCTCTTGTTGCTCAGAATCAGGGACTGAGAGGAGCGGTGAGTGCAGGTGCTTTGCAGTTCCCCTCTCTTGAGCCAGGAGGACTGGCAGGAAGTCTTAGCATCTGTGAGAGGGCCTCTGAGGATGTATCGGGGAGTGGGTGTGGAACACCCGTGGCCCTGATGCAGGAAATGTAGTGCCTGGGCACGTGTTCACCCTGAGCCAGAGATCTGAAGATTGCGGGGGCATGGATGCAACTGCCCTGTTCTGTGCTTGGAATTGAGGGTAGGATGGAATCTTCCACGGTGTGTGGTGGTGCTGTGGAGTCTTGGTGTCTGCGGATGGGTGAGGATCTGGTTATGAGGGTGTAGGCTGCTGGCGTGGATTCAGTTCCTGTCACATGGCAGGAGAGTTCCTGTCTCTCTCACTCCAAATGGGTATACCCATTGTTCCAGAGTGACCATGGCTCCACTGGTCAGCTCCCCTACCTTTTCAGCCCTGAACTTTCCAGGTGCTCTTACCTGATGCCCCTGAGATGTTGGCTATATCTCAGCACCAAACCTACCAGGTGCTTGTACCTGGTGACCTGAGAGAGGCTGGCCTTGCCCCACCACCTCCTGAACTTTCCACTTGTCTGTCTCAGCTCAGATAGTCATGGCTGGCCAGGAGTATGACTGCTTTGGGATCATCTAGCTGCTGGCAGAAAACTCCCTGCCAACACCTAAGGTTAACATGGATTAGGTACCTGCCAGTAGTGGTCAAGTCCCGTGCATAACAAGATCATCTCCATGCTGGCCCAGTCCCTGGACTTCACCTCACTCCCCATTCACCCTCCCACACTGAACCTGAAAAGCCCACATCAATTCCTGTTTGTGGTGGGTGTGTCCATGCTAGGGTCTGGTCTGTGGGATGCCTGGGTATGGCTTCTCAAGTGTGGCTTCTGTGGATCTGTGCCTGGGGTTTGGGGTTTCTGGCTCAGAGTGTGTGTTGGGGTCTGGGTGTATAGGGCTGTGCCTGAGCCTTAGGGTATTCTTGGTCTCAGTGGGCATATCAACATGAGACGCTTAATGCACTGAAGACTAGCATGGGCTTTGCCCACCACTCTAAGTGCAATATAATTAATCTGCAGTAGATTTACTCTGATGCACAGTAGCATCACAAAAAACCCCATTATCTCTGCTAATGCGCAGTAGTGCCAATTACAGTATATTTAGTACCTGTCATTACAGATACTAAAACTTAATGCACTGTAATTACGGTGCATTAATTAATGTGTAGGTATGTCTGCATGTTGGTTATGATGTACTTGGGGGACAGTTTCTTGGCAGTGCGGGAGCTTGATATCTCAGGAGTCATGTGTGCTATTTTTAGCCTGACCTAAGCAATGTGAATACTTGAATGTCTAGAAGTTTAGACCAAACTAGATTTAGATTGATCTAAATGTAATGCTTTTATGTATCCTAAGTGTCTTCTTGGGTGGGAGTTCTAAATTGTTTGCATATACAAACATCTGTGTGGAAGTGCCAGTGCAGTGAAGGACGAATCTTATAGGTTAGTGATTATGAGTCCCAGTATAGGAAATGCCTTCCTAGGATTAACTCAGTTTTTTGTAGTATTGTATGCTGATTACCAATATTAATGGTAGATTGGACCATGTGGTGAAGTAGTATTTTTAATGTATAATTTTGGCATCCTGTAAAATACATTTGTACTCATAGGTGCACACATAGTAACCTTAGCCCTTTTTATTTTTTTTCCCCCTCAATTCAGTTTCAGTTTCAATAATTCATTATCCCACCCACCAGCCCGCAAGGTATCTGCCTGTTTTTTTTCTCATTGTTGAGTCCTGTCTGACACCTAGCCTTTGAACACTCGAGGGGAAGGAAAGCTGTTTCTGTCCTTTGTCCTGGTTCCTGGTCTTTGACTGGGGTTCAGTCAGATTATAATGAAAACAGTTGCACATGCATAGTCCATGTACAGTCAGAAGCTACGTGAAGGCTCTTCCTTTAAATTGAGGAATTTACACTTAAATTCCATCATTTTACTGTTGGAGATAAGCAGGTAATTTAAAATTGTATGTACCACTTAAAAATCCCACAGATTGTAGAGAGAGAGAAAGTAGTGTTTCAATTAGTGTCTCTGCGATTATATAAAATTACTTATAAAAGTTTTCCTTTTTTAGCAGCTTGTATTCAAACTTAAAAATATGCCATTCATTAGGATGCCTTTTTTTTTTTTTTTTTTTAATCTTTAGGTTTCTGTATTGTGCAGTCTGTTTCTGAAGTTTCTTTTGACATTTGTGGATTTCTGTACGTTGACTGTCAGGTTGAGGTGGCCCTTTAATGAATAAATTACACACATGCAGCTTTCTTTAATCAATAAACAGCAAAACACATGCTGGTGACAAAGCATCAATTTGTGTGAAAGGAAGAGTAATTTCAGTCTCACAAAATAGTGTGAGTGAGATGCCTCCAGACAAGCCTTGTTTGTCAGAAAAGAGGCCTCTGCTTGGCAGTTATTGTGAAAATGTGGAGACCAGACAGCAGGTTACTGACTGGAGGGACCTGTAGCTTGATGGCAACATTGCGATTTGGGACAGCAGCAGCAGCCAAGGAGAATGGTTGTCAAGCCATTCCTTTTGTTGACGTGCTATGTAACGTTTGACAATGAAAAGAGAAGGTTTTTGTTAAGCTGATTCTCAGAAAGCCTTTTATTTTCTTCATTCAGAAGATTAAACTTTGAATTCAAGTTTAATCTATTGTTGGATTTTTCTTTTTTTCTTAATGCTCATCATATTTCAGAGGACAGTCCCTATAGAACTGTTTGGCCCAAAGGTACAGGTTTTAAAAGTATGCCTCCCTCTGCCTTCCTGCTTATGATCAATTAAATACTCCTGTTTACACTGAAGCTTATCTTTTCAATTAGCAGTGCCAATGCCTTCATGAATTTAGAATATTATTCTCAGAAACACTTCACATTCAACTGTTTTCGTATACTGTATTGCTTTTGCCTGGCTGTAAAGCAAATGGACAACAGGACTAAGATCATTAACCAGATAGCTACAGTTAATTTTCCAAAGACAGAAGAGTACCACAGAATATGTGCTTTTGTACTATAATGAAGTGCTTGGGTAATGAAAGTTAGAGCTGTTTTCTTGATCAGTAATTAACCTAATCCCAGAGTCCATGTTCCCTTAATAAAAGACCACTGAATTTTTCTCTGCCAATCTTTCATTTGCTTTAGCTTTCCAATTAATTAAATTTATACAGATTTGTTTTTGTTCTGATCATCTGCTTTTTTTGTAAAGCAAATTATTTGTCCGCTCATTGCTTTGCATGTTTCTTTTTTCCTACTGTAGACACTCTTTGTTTTCCCCAGCCCAGATCAGGAGATCTAATAGTGTCTTTCAATTTAAAGGATTTTTTTAAATAGTATTCTGAGGAAATTGGTATAAGCAAGGTTATAATTCCATGTGTCATTTTTCTTTGCTTATCTAATGACAGCTCCTTCTTCAGAATAGACAAGCCAACCTTTTATGTCTCTCTGCAGCTGTGCCATGTGACTGTCCTATTACTTGCAGCATATAGTTTCTAGGGTCGGAAGGGACCTGAGCAGATCATCTAGTCCGACCCCCTGCCATGGCAGGAAGAGCACTGGGGTCAAATGACCCCAGTAAGGTGGTCATCCAACCTCCTCTTAAAAACCCCCAGGGTGGGAGCCTGCACCACCTCACTTGGAAGCTGGTTCCAGACTCTAGCCGCCCTGACCGTGAAGTAGCGCCTCCTGATGTCCAACTTAAACCTTCCCTCCGCCAGCTTGTGACCATTGTTCCTGGTCACTCCTTGCGGCGCTCGGGGGAACAGGGACTCCCCCAGCGCCTGCTGATCCCCCCTAACCAGTTTATAACAGGCCACAAGATCCCCCCTCAGCCTTCTCTTTTGAAGGCTGAACAGGTTCAGGTCCCGCAACCTTTCCTCATAGGACCTACCCTGCTGTCCCTTGATCATACGAGTGGCCCTCCTCTGGACCCTCTCGATGCTGTCCACATCCCTCTTAAAGTGCGGCGCCCAGAACTGGACGCAGTACTCCAGCTGCAGCCTGACCAGTGCCGCATAGAGGGGGAGGATCACCTCCTTGGACCTGCTCGAGATGCATCTGTGGATGCACGACAAGGTGCAGTTGGCCTTCCTAGCCGCCTCCCCACATTGCCGACTCATGTTCATCTTGGAGTCAATAATGACTCCCAGATCCTTTTCCACCTCCGTGCTGACAAGAGGGGAGTTCCCCAGCCTGTATGTATGGTGCCGATTGTTCCTCCCCAGGTGCATCACCTTACACTTGTCTGTGTTAAACCCCATCCTGTTCTCCTCCGCCCATCCTTGTAACCTATCTAGGTCCAACTGTAGCCTGTTGCTCCCCTCTATTGTGCCCACATCCCCCCACATCTTAGTGTCATCAGCAAACTTGAACAGGGTGCTTTGCACCCCCTCGTCCAAATCACTGATGAAGATATTGAACAGTGCAGGCCCAAGGACCGAGCCCTGTGGGACCCCACTTCCCACGTCCTTCCAGGTCGAGAAGGACCCATCCACTACCACCCTCTGGGTGCGACTCTCTAACCAGCTGGCGACCCATTGGACTGTATGGGTGCCTATGCCACAGTCCCCCAGCTTCCTAATGAGAATGGGGTGAGAGACAGTATCAAAAGCCTTCCTGAAGTCTAGGAAAACTATATCCACTGCCACCCCTCCATCCAATGATTTAGTGACCTGGTCGTAAAAGGCCACCAGGTTGGTCTTTTATATTTCTTGATAAACATCCGATACTGGGGATGGATACCAGGGAGGGCAAATCTTCAGCACAAATGACAAACAACTTTTTTCTGAGGATTTGTGTTAGCTTTTGTCCCTGACCAAAGAGGAGCCCAGTTCACCGTTCTTATCTTATTGTTTTAGCATTTGAGTTATAGTACCTAGAAGCCCCAGTTAGGGACTAAGACTTCACTGGGCAGAATACCGTACAAAAACAAGACAAAAAGGTATTCCTTGTCCCACAGAGCTTACAATCTAAGGATAAGGCAAGACTCAAGAGACAGAGGGGCCCGAGGAAAGAAGGCAATACAAATCAGTGTGAAAGCAGTGATTTCAGTGAATAAAAGTCTAATCTTTGCCAAATTTTACTAGGCCTCACTGCAGAGTCCATCTATTTTCTCTTTCCCTCAGCTTAGTGTCTATTGTGCTCCTGGTGTGGCTTCATTAGGTCTAGTAACTTCTATGTTGGTTGAGATCAGTCATGATTATAGAAACTAGGCCAAAAGGACTTCAAGCAGGCTATTATGATGGTAAGGTTCTTGAAGGCAAAAGCAACCCATTAAAGTGCCACAAACATGGAGAAGCCTAAAAGAACTAACGGGGAAAGAGGTGCCAGGCCAAAAGACCTGTGGTGACTCTGTTGCTTATTTATTTATTTATTTAGTATCTGCTAAGGGAGGGGAATCAGGATTTAAAACACAAAGCTGAGAGAGCTGAAAAAAGGTTACGGGGGAAATGAAAAATGTATTGTACAGAGCTTATTGTTTATTGTTGGTCTTTTCTAGAAGTGAAACAGAATGGTAAGAAGTGGGTAGAGAAGGCAAGACAGTAGAAAGTATGCATCTTATACATCAGTTCTGCCCTCTGACATATAGGCAACTCAAGACTTAAAGGGAACGGGGGCCGGAAACAAAAATGTGAGAAGAACATAACACAAGAAATAACATAAAGAAGTTTATCTAATCTGAGGTTCGAAACCTTTTGATACTGATGAAAAGTTTTCCTGAAATAGAGGATTTGAAATGACAACACATAATTATTAATTTGACCTCTTCACATAGTAAAACATAATCATTAATGAGACATTCTGCTCTGTTGCACTGGTGTCAGTTTCTCCCTAATTTCCAGCCCATGTGCCTGATATAGAATACTACTTCTATCTAATGATTTCATCTTTCATTTGCCTCAATACCTACATTTGGCCTTTACAGCTTTTGGGAAGGAATGCATTTGCCCAGAAATAATTTATATCTATCCTTATACTTTATTGACTACATTGTAGGCAAGGGGTGGAAAAGTCGCTAAAAGAACACTTTAGATCATATGATATAAATAAAATAAAGTGTACTAAATAAGAGATGCTTAAATAAGAAAAATATCATCTAACATCTAAAAATATCATTTAACATTGAGCAGACCATCTGCACTATAACTCCAATCTAAGTCTCTTGATACCAAGATAAGGATTAACTTCTAATGCTCTGTTCCACTCATCAGTGCTAAATACCACAACTTTTCTGAAATTTAGTATTTACAATTGGAGTTAAATGCCCAGTCCTCAGCCTCTGATTTTGAGTCCATCACAAATTGTAGGCAGCAAGCAGAACATTTAATAGAGTAACTATGAAATCACAGTTCAGTTTTCATTCATTCAGTCCTTGGAAACCTTTGTTGGACATGATGTCTTCTGTAAGATCTGGCCCTAGCGTAGCAAATAGCCTGTTGAATCAGAAATCTAGAAATGAAAATTTCCCTTTCCCAATACAAGGCCTTGAGCCATCCTCAGTGAAAGAATGGATTTATTGCCCAGCAGGGGGGGTAGGAGTTTAGGTCAGCACTGGTTGTCATAGCACTAACTGAACTCTCTTACACCTTTGATTGAACTACTGTGCTTGATAAGACTTCTCACTACAAATGAATACATAACTCAACTTGTAAGACAATTATGAAAGCATTATCATTCTGAAAATGTTACTCTTCAGATAGGTGATGATGTTAATCATTTTCTTATCCATATGTGTTTGAATTGGCAATTCACTTCCTTTTTCCTTTGGACTTCAAATAATTTCTGACTAGTTAATAAAAAAAAATAAATTCCCATTGAAATATATTGAGACTATCATATAAATCAGGTAAGTTGTTTTGAAAGGCTGGTATTTCAATAGCATTTCAGGAGAGTTCATTGTAGTACCACAACAGGTAATTAAATGATATAGGCCATGGATGTGTGAAGTTAATTAGCTAAACATGTTGTGACAGACATCTAGTAATTAAAATGGATCTTTTTTGCATTTTAATTGTTTTATTTCATTTTCTTTGTAAAGAAGCTTTTCATTCGCAGGTAAGGCACAATGTATTTTTATTGATGAATTTTATTCATGTATCAGGAGTCGCTACTAGTGGGGACCAATCTTGTTAACAGCTTAGCCACAGATTAAGCCTCCAACCCTCCCCAAGTGCCCCTCCAGTCCCTTTACCCTGCCTTGAGTTCTTGCTGTGCTTCCTGCTTCCTGCCCTATCTGCCACTGTGCTGCCTAACCTCTCGCTGATTTGCCACATGTAGAGGCTGCTCATGCTACTTGTGGCACATGTGCTGGGGTTGGCCACCCCTAACATGTGCAGTGCACTTTAAGTCTCTGAAGTAATTTTAGAGATTAGGATGCTACAGCTGTATTACAATATAACAGCTTTGTATGTGGGTCAATGTATGGAAAAAAGGGAAGAAGCCAAAATTACAAATACAGTTATTGATAATTTCTTGTTTTATTGGAGGGGAGAGGGTTAGGACTAGGCATTAAGCCTGCTTGCAGATGTTTAAAAAATAAAACAAAGCTGCACTTTACCAAAAGAGGCAACGCATTACTTCAGCCCAGCTCTGCAGCGCCTGTAAAGATCAGGCACTTCAGTGGGGCTTTTTGGTGCTTTCAGCTAAAGGTAATTCAATCAGTTATTAGATAAAAGCACTAGAAAATCCCCACTAAAGCACGTGATCTCTACACACATCAGGCCAGTTGGGTTGAAGTAATGCATTGCCTCTTCTAGGCATACGTGGGGCTTGGCGTGGGAACATACTGAGTTTAAAATAAAGTGCCTTTTGTGTTGGTTCACCTTCTGTTAATGTTAATCTCCAGTTCCTCAGTTTGGATGGATATCAGTGATTAGTAGAGTGAGAAAAAACAACTCTCTCTCCTGATTCTCTCTTCTGTCTTCTTTGAAATTTCTAGTCTAAGGGCACCCTACATGGTACATATGCAGGTAAAGGCACAATGGGATCTAGTGTGTGATCAACACAGTTGTGCCTTCTGCCATACCGGATGTGCATGGCAGGAGACATGATTATAAGATTACACATTAGATCCCATTGCACCTTTATTGCCAGTACAGGGGGATCCTGATATTGGGCTCTCCCTGCACTGGCAAGAAGCAAGCTCCTATGGCTGGGATTCCCCTCAGCTGATGGGCTCCCACCTATGGGAATGCCCCAAGCACCCCATGGCTGGGAGATGCAGGTGCCATGGTCTCCCAGCCCTGGGGGAGGTCAGGAGATCATGATAGGTACTTTGCATGTGTAGCTGGTTTTAGTTAATTGCACAATACTTCTAATGTGTAGAGGGGGCCTAAAAGTTTGGTTGAGTTGAAGATGTTCTTTTATGCCAATTAAATATTTCTACTACTGTGCTGACAGTGCTGAAAAATGTCCTTAGGAAAAAATGAACTTCCTGTTTCATGAACACTCCCCCAGTGGCTTGCCATGGCAAGTGAATAGGCAGCAGGAGTAGATTGGTAGGAAGGGTAATAAATTGGTGCATCTTTCCTGAAGAAATTTCAAATGGAGTAACCAGTGCAAAGTAAATTAATCTCAAGCCAGTGTTATGGATATATCATGCTTCAGGAGTAGTCCTCTTTGTCCCCCTGTGGGACCCAATGCATTTTGTCATAGCTGTTGTCACTAGTGATAAGAAGACAAATGAAGGGAGAATAAGAAATGGAGTTGAAGGAGACATTAAGGATTGGTGAGCAGGCACCAATTTATGAAGGATGCGGGGGCGGGGGCAGGGGCAGTGAACAGGGTGGCATACCAGTGATAATGGATCATACAAAACAAAACAAAAAACCCCAGTGATAATTCAGTGAAGCAGGTGAGAGTAAAGGCAATGGGTGATGGTCGGTAGAAGGTATCTGGGCTGGAACTGTAAGCTGTTGTGACGTCCTTGTAGTCCACATGGAGTTGAGCCAGAGATGAACAGAATTAACTAGTTGCTAGTTCTGTTGGTACATCAGGGACATTGATTAAGGTGGGAATGCTTCTCAGTTTTTTCAGAAGTGGTAGGGAAATGCATCTGAAAACCCACAACCTTTCTATTGGGCCTGTGATACGAAAAGTGGAGTAATATTGAGAAAGGAGTTTGCTTCTAGAAGGTCTAGGTCTTTGGGCTGAAGTAGTGCCTATAGAAAATATTTCTTGGAAAGCAGAGGTTTTACATAGTCTGTTCCTGGGGAAATCAGCCACATTAGTGATGGAAGATCACTTACGATATTTGCATGGGGAGAAGGGAATGTGAAAGAATAATGTAGTCTTCTAGACTAAGTCTCTCGGGCTGTTTTAATGGATAACGGGAAGGAAATTGATACACTTTTGTTATCATAAGAATCATGTTATGCCTAGTATAGTCCTCTGGCTTATGTTGGAGATACAAACTTTTGTTGAGGTCAAAACAATCTCAGTCTTCACATACAATTTCCTGCATGAATTATGCATTTTGAGCAATGTTTACCCTTTATCAAAACACAAAAGCACATGGCATTCTCATGTGATATACTACATACTCTCTATTCCATTCTGTCTTGACTGTATTTACCAGTCTTCTTTTGGCTATATCCAAATACCACACTTTAAGAAAAAGTAGTTATTTTTCCTATGTTCAGAGTGCATTTCTTCTGACCATAGGCTCAAAATCTGTGTACCGTTGGAAACTACAGTGCTTGCAGAAAGCAAACAGATTCTCTAGGATTGTGCACCTCAAGAGAGCCTATTTGATAGAGGATTTAGCCTCCAAACACAATATTCCCTTTGGCACAGAAGGTTACGATTACCCTCAGCAATGAAAGAATTAATTTCTGTGTGAATTGTATGGAGAAGAAAGCTCTATGGGCCTAACAAGAGTAGATGCTGTGGCTGGGGCCAGTGCTTGCTTCTGTTATTTGCTCTGAGGTCTCTGAGAGCAGGTAGATGCATCAGGGAGGTGCACAGTCTAATAGAAAGGAAGCTACTTTATTTTATGAACCTCTTGTCATCTGAGAGTTGTGTAAAAGGAGAAGCAACACTTAGTAGAAACAAATTAAGTCTCATCTGGTATAGGATGACTGCTTCCATCACCATTTTCAGGACCTTCTCCAATATTCACACTACTAAAATTTAGTGAAACATATTCTGCCCTGCTTTACACTTTTCACAGTTCTCTGGACAATATTGGGATCAAAGTAGGTTTAGAGGTACACAGAAGTTCTGGGGACACAGCGACATGGGCCAGAAAAAAGGACTACAGAGATGATAATACAGCTAAAAGTTGTATTACCACTGATAGTATCTTATATCCCCTGAAATAATTATAACTCCCAAAAACAGGACTCTAAGAAGAGAATCCTTCCTTTCATAATATGCAAAGCCTACATTTCTAGGTGCTAAATCAGGCTGTGTGAGTGAGTGTATCACATAAATGAGTGATTATGTTTCCCTGAAGATTACTTCACAGAAAGGTTCTGGGATGTTTTCTTAAGCAATGTATTTCTCCGCCTTAAGCAATAGATGCCTGTTTGCTTGGAGAGGAAAGATACTGGTTCCAAACCCAGATCTATGCATTCTTGTGTTTTTAATGAATATTTTTTTTTCTAATGTATAATTGATATAGAGCATCTCTCATGACAACTCAGTACATATTTAAATTCTTATTAAAAGACCATTAGTTTACATAGATTGTACTGATGGTTTGGCTCTGTGAAAACAAAGTATCAACATAGTTGACTTAGAAGAAAAAAGAAATGTAGCAGTCCGAGCATATATAATTACTTGTTCCTCACTCCCATCTTTTGCTCCAATAATGTAATTAAAGTAAATGTTGTTCTATAAAATGATCCACATTCACTAACTTGCATTAATGATGAGGGCCTTCCTAAATTCTGCCAGTAAAAGCTGTTTTGTTTATGATTGGATTAGAAATGCTTTTACCTCCAAACCTTAACTTGTTGCATTTGTTCTTCATTAAACTTTTTTATTTACTGTGCACAGTCATAGAACACCTTGATTACTGAAAGATCAGTGCATGTTTTGCAGATATGCTATGACCATCTTGTTTTAGAGAATGTACCTACATGCCTCAAAGACAGTTAACTCCCTTTCTGACAAATTGCTTTTCCTTCATAACTTTAAGTCTTGTTTGGATGCACAGCTCCTATGGTGGCAGCTTAGTCCAGTTTGACCACATGGACATTATCAGTAAGATGACAAGGTGGCTAGAATGCCAGCAGCCAAAGATTTTGTTAGTCTTAAGTATTGTTGCTATAACTATCACTGGCAATTATGCAGCACTTATATGCTACTGCAGACAGTATTGTATCAGTTCCTTTCCTTAATCTCTTTCCTCCCCCCGCTGAGCCCTAAGAAAAAAAAACAAAAACAAAGCAAGCTTTTTTTTAAGAGCAGTTGAGGCATTTTTAAATTGCATTCAGTAGCTGAAAAATGCACTTATAGATGCAACCATATTTTTGCATTAACTTTTAGAACTCAAATTGTTGCCAGCTTTCTTTTTTAGTTGTGAACTGTATTTCACAACTCAGTACAAAAGGCATCTAGATGTTATTTTTTGGATGACAAATATTTAAAAAAACCCTAAAGTTCTCAAAGTCCACAACATAGACTTTTTGATAGAATTTATCTTAGTAACTTCTAATCTCTATTTCAGTACTGGCACTTCAAAATGTGGATAAAGTAAAAATATCTTAAGGAACTCTACTTGCTTGTTATGTCTAAAAGGACGTTGCATTATATATAAAAGATGTAGCTCTTTACTCGGCTGGTGCTCCAGTTGTAGACACAAGTCCATCTTTTGACAATAGACATCACTGGAACAAGTTAGTTGTTTCTTTTTTTCCCTACTTCACTTGTCCCCCTTGACATAAAAAATAGATCAATGCTGCGTCATTACTTGAGCTGTAGCACAACAGAAATAACCTTTCTATGCTCTATCTATAATGTTGCTTAAACATTGAAACTGGTAGATTTGGCACTGTTTTATCTTTTGTTCTTTTGAGAGTATCCACCCAGACCTTGGGACAGGACCTAAATTTCATTACATAGTGAAAGGCACTAAAAACCAGCAGGGAATAAGCTTTCCAAACCTTGCTCGGTACTGAAGGCAAGCTGAACAGCACAGACTGCAAAGCAGAAGACTGCATTAGTACTTGGCTATGACTAAGAGCTTCACTGGCATTGCTGTTGACTGGCGTGGATTGAAAGCTGGACTGAAACTGTACTCAGTATTGACATGGGGTTACCTTGTTACTGATACACACGTCGCCATTCTAAGTACCTTACCTCTGGAGCACAAGTGGGAGAGGTATCATCTTCACCATCTTTGGAGCAGATCACCTTCCAGAGTCCAACAGAGCACTGTACTTCCCATGATCTATTAGGGGTTTCTCAGATGGCCCAGGCAGTAGATACTACTTCAGCAGGTTAAGAATACATCCAATGTAAAAGCCAAGCGTATTGGATGTCCACCCTCAGTCTTGCACGGATACCTCAGGGAATTGTTGACTGTTTATCTAGAAACAGAAAACTGTCTCATTTGCAGCACCCCTGTCTAACTGAGTACCAGAAACTCAGGAATGCTAACCTCCCTTTTCTCCTAAATACCTCTTTTGATCTTGTTGAGATGAGGCAATCTCCTTAGCACTAATACTGATTCCGGGTGTTTCAAGAACTCACTGTAGGTCTCTGAGATGTCACCAGTATTGTTAGGGCAGACTCTGTCGATATTGTTATCTGACTGACTCTGTTAGTGTTGTTTGGGAGTTTGGTGTTACCGACCACATCAGACTCCCTAAGTTTAGATGATCTGTGTGGGTACTGCCATCGTGATGATGTGCCCCTAACAGCCTCATTGTTACAAGAAAGAGACTGTAGGCTTTGGTTCTTAGTGACAAAGAGCTCAGCCACATTTATCATTCATACCCGTACCATGCAAACATAACTCTTAATCCCATATACAGTATTAAAGGATCCTAGGCCCTTTTTCATATACTCATCAGAACAACTTCATTTTTCCAGCTTATACATCAGTAATTGGTAAGAATTAGGAAAACATTGTTAGATAACAACATCCATATCCTACTTCTCACCAATCAGTGCATCCTTCCCACCAGACAGGCACACCAGTTTGCTGGTCACTCTGATATTTGTTTTTGTGTTCTGTACTGACTGGTCTCATCAGTTCATTCTCTAACTGTTGGCCTAGGGGACACCGCTAAAACTAAAATGCTACTTTTCCAGCACCTCAGTGCAAGCTGTATGTGTCTTGCTTTGTATGCTTTGGGACCTGTTTCTGTTCATGCTATTATAAGGGTCTCTGTGAAATTTTATATTTACTGAGCATTTATTTTGATCCATACTCCAGCAAAACCTACACTCATTAATGCAAATCACAGAACCTGATACACTGGTCATCACTTAAAGACCACACAAACTGTTCAATATCCTATCAATAACAGAGCCATAAATCTTCCTCTCCATAAATGGGGGGCTGTTAGACCCAGTGAAATCTCTGTGGTAATCTTCAGCTACAAATGACAAAATACATCAAAAAGAGATATTGGATAGTAGACAATGCCTGACAATAACCTCTCTTTTTTTCAGTAACATAACCAATTACGAACCATACCATGGAAATTCTATGTAGAACCCATATACCTAATATGGTATATTCTTAGCAGGTGTAAAAGATTCTTTATCAGAGGAGCTATTTAGTTACACTCTTTGTATAGGCAGCACAACATTGTATGAGCATGGAGCTCTCATTTTCAGAAGTCCTCAGTTGCATCCTGCTCTTTAACTGGGTGGAATTGCTATAAAACTCCATTCAGGTCCATCTAACAGCACTATAAAGCTATCATGGTCTTCCTAGTTGCTATCACATACATAAGAAGAGTCAGTGAAACCCTTGTTTCACTGGACTGGCTGGACTCTTGTTCATATTATAATACAGGAATGGGGTGGGGTGGAAGGCGCACCTCAGATTCATCCCAAAAGGTGCACTGGAATCCCATTTGAACTACTGTAAGAGAAAAGAAGATACTTGCTCTGGATGTGTCAAGAGCTTTATGCTACTCATTAGATGGAACTAAGCCCCTCAGGTTCTCCCTGTCTCTCTGTAGTCATACAAGGTACCGAAGGCCTACGGATATCATTATAAAGACTTTACAAGTAGACCATGAATGCATTTCTACTTGTTACCAATTGGCTGGTGAGCCTTTCCTTTGATAATTGAGGGATAGGCACTCTAGTGGAGTATTTCAGAAATATAGTAGGCAGCAGTCAATCCTCTGGATCATGATTGTATGCATAAGAGGTCTAGTCAGGTGCCTAATAAATTTGCTTTTATGGAGTTCTGTGACCATCATACCAAGATTTTGGAGCATTTTTACATATGCAAGCAGTGCTTGCAGTTGTATAAGCGGCAAAATGTGCGTCAGTCCTAAGAATGGCAGTGGTGCACTTTTGAACTAAAACACATCAGAGGTGATTTAGTTCAAAAGTGGACTGTTGCCATTTTCTGTGCACTGATGTGCATTTAGCCACTTATACAACTGCACACAGTGCAGGGCAATGCACGATTAATCAGTTCTGCTCTGAAGCGGCAGAGCTTCAGTATGGTGCAGGACAAAAAAGTATATGTTGAAATGCCCTTTGAGGCATACACCTAGGCAAGAGTATGGTGGAGTGGAGGCTGCCAAAACCTACCATCCTGCCTTTAGATCATCAAGACAGAATGCAAAGGCCAGGCTGAGTCCAGAGGTTCAGTGCCTGGTTTGACCTGGAGGGACATGGGCAGTGGGGTCCTCCAGGGCTCGGTCCTCGGGCCCGCACTTTTCAACATCTTCATCAGTGACTTGGACGAGGGGGTAAAAAGCACCCTGTTCAAATTTGCTGATGACACTAAGATGGGGGGGGATGTGGGTACACTAGAAGGGAGGAATAGGCTGCAATCAGACCTAGACAGGTTACAGGGGTGGGCGGATGAGAACAGGATGGGTTTCAACACTGACAAGTGCAAGGTGATGCACCTGGGGAGGAAGAACCAGCAGCATACCTACAGGCTGGGGAACTCCCTTCTCGTCACTGCAGAGGCAGAAAAGG
>NW_017729029.1:69487574-69490845 GCF_001723915.1 Gavialis gangeticus | reverse complement strand
CATGATCAGGGGGCAACAGGGCAGTCCCTACGAGGAGAGGCTACGGGACCTGAACCTGTTCAGCCTCCAAAAGAGGAGGCTGAGGGGGGATCTAGTGGCCATTTACAAACTAGTCAGAGGGGACCAGCAGGCATTGGGGGAGTCCCTGTTTCCCCGAGCACTGCCCGGAGTGACTAGAAATAAAGGTCACAAGCTGGCAGAGGGTAGATTCAGACTAGACACCAGGAGGTGCTACTTCACTGTCAGAGCAGCTAGGCTCTGGAACTAAACTTCCAAGAGAAGTGGTGCTGGCTCCTACCTTGGGGGTCTTTAAGACAAGGCTAGATGAACAACTTGCCGGGGTCATATGACCCCAGTACTCTTTCCTGTCAAGGCAGGGGGTCGGACTTGATGATCTGCTCAGGTCCCTTCTGACCCTACAAACTATGAAACTATGATGGTTGTAGCTTTTATCAGAGAGTAACAGATAAGAACTGTTGCTGATTGCTTAATGCCTCAGCGTGGGCTCATTTGTGTCAGGGTGATGTCCCTTAGCCTTTCTCCATCCAAAGGGTACCCACAAGGCAGTTGGGGGCTAGGGCTTTGAGGCACCCTATTCTATAGGTTGTAACACTGTAGTATTTTATAGGAGTTACTCCACGATGAGTAGCTGCACCACATTGCCCCCAGGCTCTCCAATCAAATGCAGTTTATGGTTATACCCAGGACTATTCAGAAATGTATACCTAGTAAAGCAAGCACCATATCATCTGATGAAGTAAAGCTGCTGTCTGAGTTGGGTAGGCAGCCACGACTCCAGAGTGGTGCTGGTGGGCTTGCTGAGTCAGATGTCCTGCCATGCCCCCCTCCTTACTCTAGCTACAGTGGTTTGGCCAAGGATCCACTGACTAGGATCCTGGCCTCCCCAAGCAGCTGGCCTGAGGCTTGCCCCCCCAGGCTATAGGATTCTTCACAGGCCCTGAGCTTCTGGCCCTAGGTCTATAACTAGAAAATGCAAAAGTAACAATAATAATATAAAAATCGCTTATCCTCATGCAGATCCTCTGGGGTGCTCTCAAGCCATCCTCCATGCTGCAATCCTGGTTTCTTAGCTGCCCTCAACTGGACACGGCCCAGCCCCAGAGCCTCAGTAAAGTGAGGAAAGCCCTGTCCGGGGACCACACTGTCTGTGTGCACCCCGGTAGTGCTTCACCACCCTAGGAGACCTTCTTGGCAGCTGCTCCTGGCTGCTTTTCATAGATTCATAGCACTATAGACATTAGGGTTTGAAGGGACCTCATAAGATCATCAGGTCCAGCCTCCTGCCCAAAGGGCAGGAAGTCAGCTAGGGTCAGATGATGCCAGCAAGATAATCATCCAAATGCATCCCTGCCTGGATGCCTAGGCTCCCGATTGCCCAGAGCTGGGTGCCCTCTCCCCCCCACTCCCAGCTCGTGCTGTCTATTGTGGCTATACCCACCATGCCAGTTTCTGGCTGGCTGGTGCAGCTGCAACACAGCTGCACCCATCTTGGAGCAGAGGGGAGGAGCCGTCCTGGGTTGGAAGCAGCTCAGAAACACTCCTCCCTGCGGCAACAGGGCCCAAACTCATTACACACTGCTTATGAAAACTTATACTATATGTCTTTGATTTAGCTAGTCTATAAGGTGCAAATCTACCCCTGAAGTCCATCTCAGTCAACAGCATTACCTATTTGTTTTTTTTTCCTTGACAGTACACTGGAAGAAAAGAAGCTACACATTCTCCACTTCTCCAGAGCCATTCTTTACAACCTAACTCAGACTAAGCAGATTAGAACTGCTTTCTTCTCTTCTGGATTACTTTGGCTGTCTCTGCCAGAGAGCATAGATTTCTGGGACTAGTCAGTGATGGAGCTGGCATTTCAAATGGTTGAGTCAAGTTAGAAGTGTGGGAACAGGAAGGAATCTAGAAACACCCAGATTCTGTTTCTGATCTTGAAGATCAGAGGGAAGAATCCAAGTTTAATGAGTTCTCTCTAGATGCTGCTGCATATCCACCCCATCATTATATTTTCTGAAATAAATTGATGATTTCTTTCTTTTCAGATGCCAATCTTTCTGTTATCTGAAGAGCTGAGTACCCTCTCCTTTTTCATTTCTTTATTTATTTCTCAACCTGGCTCCTATTTTATTTATTTTTTCCCCTCTGGGTAGTTAATGAAATAGATTCTCTCAGGATTACATTGATTGGATGAATTGGAAAACACAGAAGTTTCGTGAGCACTTTATTTTTTTGAACACAAATAATCATACAATACATTCTGTTGTGTGATAGCTTGAAAGCAAAATAACTATGTTGTTGTTGTCTGTCCTTTCTATCGGAAATATCCCACTGGACATTTTATATGAATTAACTTTGCCATAGCAAACATGGCAAAAATCAATTCATGGCAGTCCTTTTTGCTGTGATATCACTGGTAACTTTTAAAGCCGCGTCTCTGATATATTTCCCTGTGTCTTGTAGGCATGATGTACAATACAAATCCAATATGCTGCTATATTGATAGTATCACTATTATGACATTGCTTAGATTTGGGACAGGAATGACAGGACTGCCAAGAAAAGTAATGGAGAGTAGTGTTTATTTGCAGTGGTGGTGGTGGTTTTTTATAATGTATTTAGATTCTTGTATGCCTGTATCAATGTACATGATTCTTTTTCCAAGGAACTAGCAATCAAAATACCTTTCTTTATCCTGATTTTTTCCATTATGAACTAATCTGATTATTTTCAGGATTGCATTTTTAAATTGTAATATGTCGCTATAGTTAACTATTGTAAAAAGGTAACATTTATTATATAATATATCTTATTTTTGGCAAATCCTGGTCATTGCTCTAAAGGGAGTGTTCCTGTATTTTTTTCCCCCAGCTAATTAACACATCTTCTCATAATACAGCTACAACCATCCCTATAACTTTGAGATGTAGGATATAAACAAACTTTAGCATCAACAAAGTTGTCATCATTCACTACTAGGTTTTTCTCATTTCCATAGCTTGTCAGCTTCTACATTCAAATTGTAACTTGTTTTCAAGGTGTTTTTTTGTTCATAGTATTGTCCAGTCAAGGTATTATAGTAAAGCTGGTAATAACTGGCTGGGATTTCAGTGTTAAGCCCTATTGCTCAGCTCTTGGGTTCTGTTTCTTATTTGGAAGAGTATACAGAGAAGTTATATTGATTTCTCCCCCCCCCCCAGATTTGCCATATAATATCAGGTTAGATATATTATACTGAGATAATTTAAAA
>NW_017729029.1:69479565-69482574 GCF_001723915.1 Gavialis gangeticus | reverse complement strand
TTTTTCCCCCCCCCCCCCCCCCAGATTTGCCATATAATATCAGGTTAGATATATTATACTGAGATAATTTAAAATACAAATAGGTGTTTACTAACTTAAGAAAAGCAGCTATTTCTGTGGTGGTAGCTACTTTTTAAAAAAATTTTATACTTAAGCTTTGCAGTGAAGTGACAAATTACCTATTTTAGCACTTGGAAATATCATGTTCTGTATTCTTGTTTCTTCTTAAGTTGAAAAAAAATTAACATGAAAACTGACAAATTCTGAATTATATAAAAATGAGGTATTTTACATTTCAAATATTTTTACATTAAAACAGTAATATTCTATATGTTGCATATAAATAAAACATATCAATATGTTCAATCCTTTAGAACATAATTATCACCCACTAGGACCATCTGAATCCATAACGGTATTGATTGCTCTCTTATACAATTTTCATCAATTCATTGGCTCAGTAAACCTTATTCAGCCTAGACCTACATTAAATGTTTACTTAAATAGCAACTGAGTAAATAATTCAGCAGTGACTCCAAAGAAGCAGTTTTACATAGACTTGAGTTCTCTTTATTGACTGAACCTGTTGCTTCAGGTAGACTATTTTGAATTCTTAGAAAGAAACAAACTCAATTAAAATAGGAGCAGGGGGAAAATTTTAATGTTACAGTTAAACCTTGCTTAAATCATGAACTTTTCCAAGATTTGCAACTTAAAAAACTTACAAAAACCAGAAACACTGGCATATTACGAAGGATGAATGCAAGATTATAATAAGAATTACAAAACCAGCAAAGCCAAAACTAAATTGAGATGCAGTTAGCAAGGGTAACAAAGGTAACAACAATGCATTTTATAAACATGTTAGAATTAAGAAGAGGACCCAGAAAGTTGTTTTTGATGCAAAGAAGACTTAGGTCTGGAAGTAAATGAGCATCAATTCTTCACAAAAAGTCAACTGTCAAATGATAAGCACAATTAATGCCAAGGGCCAGTAGTCAGATGCTCTGATTAGAGTAAGGAAAGAAAAAGAGATTACTTATGTAAACCAGAAGTTTTCAGATCAGGGCCATACTGGAGTATTCAAGGAAGCTGAAGTAACTGCAAAACCACTGGCTCTTGTGTTTGAGGACTTGTCATGATATGGTGTGGTTCCAGAAGCCTCAATAAGGGAAAACAGTATCCAACAAAAAAAAAAGAAAGAGAGGTAAGAAGGTAGGAGGACCCAGGGAATTATCATCCACTCAGTCAAACTTCAATACCTGGAAAGATAATGGGGAGTATCATCAGACACTTAATTTGTAAGCATCTAGGTATAACAAAGTGATAAGGAACAGCCCATATGAATTTGTTAAACACTTTGACTAGAGAAAGAAGTTACACATAAACCAGTTTAAGTGATCAGAAACTGGTTTAAACCTGTAACAGAATAGAAGTTTAGGGCACATAAACCAGGTTCAAAATGGCTGAAACTGGTTTAAGATAAACCTAGCTGACTGTAGTATCAGACTTAACTGATGTAGGTCAAGCCAGTTTATGAAACTTATGTCCCAGACCCGTTCCTGGTTCAAGTTAAATTAGAGTCTCCCAGTATCCCCACATTTTTCAGCCCTGGGCTGGGATGTGCTATCTGCTCCAGTGAGCAGGTCTGGCCCTGTTCCTCTGCTCCCTAGCTGGAGCAGTGAGGGCTGGCTCACTGGCCCCATCCAGGCAAACCCTGGCTGGGGTCTGGGGCCAGGGAGTGGGGGGCGGTTAATCTTCCCTTCCCCCGACTACAGACTTGCCCTGCCCTGCTAAACTTATTGCTAGCTGTGACTTTGGACTACAAATCCCAGAAGTACCTGGAAGCAGGAAGAGGAAGTGATGAGCAACCCTGCAGCATCCTGCTGATGTGAGTGTGGACTGCCAATTCTAGAGACCTTAGGGGCAGCAGGAAGAGGAAGTGAACATACAGCCCATGCTGGCTACGTGCCATGTTTTAGCACCCTCCCCCCCTCCAGCTTCTGGCTTGAGCCACTGCAGGCATGTGGCTGCATTTCCTGAATCAAAACTGAATGTCTGTTCATTTGCTTATTGTTTCGATCTCTGCAGCTTTGATTAACCTGCAGAGACTGAATCAATTCAGCCTCAGGCTTTTTGACCGCTTGTCCTTAGCCTTCATGTCTAACCAGCCTGATTTATTTCTGTGGATGGGAAGAAATAATTTCTTCTGTTCAATAATGTTTTTGACTCCAATAACATTTTCCTGAGTAAGTTGAGGAAATGTGGTCTGGATGAAACTATTATAAGGTGGGTATATAACTGGTTGGATAGTTATATTCAAGGAGTAGTAATCAGTAGCTTAATCAGTCCACACTAATTAAATTTTTAGATGATACCAAGTTGGGCAGAGTAGCAGGCACATCAGAGAATGGAATTAGGATTCAAAATGACCTTGATAAATTGTAAAACTGTTTTGAAATTAACAGGATGAAATTCAATGAGGGCCACATTTAGGAAGAACCAGTCAAAGGCACACATACAACATGGGTAATGGCTAGGTTATAGCATTGCAGAAAAAGATCTGTCAGTTACAGTGTTTCAAAACCTGAATGAGAGTCAACAATGTAACATTTGTAACACTGAGATGTATTAATAGCAGTGTGTGTAGGTCACGAGAAGTAATTCTTTTAGTGTATTCTGCACTGGTGGAGCCCTATCTGGAGCACTGTGTCTAGTTTTGAGCATTTTGCTTTGAGAAAGGTGGACAAATTGGAGAGTCCAGATAATGCCAGCAAAAATGATTACAGACTTAATAATATGGTGTATGAGGAGGGTTGCAAAGACTGGGATTATTTGGCTTAGACAACAGATAGCCAAGGGGAGGGACGATTTGATAAATCTTCAAATACAAAAAGGTTTGTTGTAAAGAGAATGGTAATCAACTATTCTGTGTCCAGAAGGAACAGGAAGAGAAGTAGTGGACCTGAAGCATAAAAAAGGGAGGATATTAAAAAGTGCTTTCTAACT
>NW_017729029.1:69462706-69474565 GCF_001723915.1 Gavialis gangeticus | reverse complement strand
GCCTTTGACACTGTTTCTCACCCCATTCTCATTAAAAAAAACTAGGCGACTGCAGCCTAGTCAGATGGGTGGCAAATTGGAGAGTCCAGATAATGCCAGCAAAAATGATTACAGACTTAATAATATGGTGTATGAGGAGGGTTGCAAAGACTGGGATTATTTGGCTTAGACAACAGATAGCCAAGGGGAGGGACGATTTGATAAATCTTCAAATACAAAAAGGTTTGTTATAAAGAGAATGGTAATCAACTATTCTGTGTCCAGAAGGAACAGGAAGAGAAGTAGTGGACCTGAAGCATAAAAAAGGGAGGATATTAAAAAGTGCTTTCTAACTCTGGGGGTGTTTAATATGTTGGAACTGGTTGGTTACCTAGAACAGTTGTAGAATCTCTGTCATTAGAAGTATTTAAGTGCTAGTTAACCAAACACTGGGATGGATGGTTTAGACATGCATGCTTCTGACTTGAACAGGGGCTTGGACTAGATAAGTGATTCCTAACCAGGATGCCATGGCATCCTGGAGTGGTTTGAGATCCTTTGAAGGGTGCTGTGGTGTGCCACCCAGCGGTAGCTCTGTTAGGTGTGCAAACATGATTCACAAGGTAAACCCAGAGATTTCAAATAAGAAATCATTGTGTTAAAAATACATTCTGATCTGCTGTGGTCTTTCTGAATTCTTTGCAACAGAAAAATTACTCTATTTTCTTGTAGTTTAAAAAACAAAAAAATTAAGAGCTGGCATTTTCTGAGAGGTGCTTTGAGTCTAAAAAATGTTGAGAACCATTGAATTAGATATCCTTCTGAAGGTCCTTGTGGCCCTAGTTTTCTGCAGTTCCATGATTTTTTTAATATAAAAAGGATCTATGAAGTTTGGAGCTGTAATAAAAGAAAAGAGTAATAATACTTTTGTCTTACTTCTGCCTTAAATGGTCACTAGATTTCTGAACACATTTATTCATAAAAACAAAATCCTCTCTTGAATGCTGACTGTGACAATATAGCTAGGTAGTGGGGTACACCATGAGGCAAAAGCAAGAAAAAGAATCTTACCACCACCCTTATTCACACTGGTTCTGGAACAGTACCTAAAATAAAATAAATCTCTTAGCCATGAACGACATGTGCCTCCTGAGGCTGGGAGGGCATGGTGAGTACCTGCAGGCAATGATGTCGGCGGTGAACAGGGACAGCTTGAAGGCAGCTGTGGTGACATCAGCGGCGAGGGCTGGCCAAGCAGGGACTGCCCACAGGTGGCCGCTGGTGGTGCCCGAGGGGGGCGCGGTTAGTGGTGAGTGCCCGCAGGTAGCAGTGGTGGCCAATTTTAGGGGTGGCACTCTCCCAGCCTTACTTTTCTCACCTTTGAAATACTGCTGAGTGCAAAATTTCTGGCACTGTCCATGGATCTGTGTGTTGCAAGGACCCTTTCTGCTCTCATTGCACAGACTTCTGCTATTTTCCCAGTTTCCTCCAGAAGATGAACATTCTTGGATATAGCCTGTTTTGTGGAAAGTGCATCTCTTTGTTATTGGCATCCCCCAAAAGTTGGATGCTGTGATTTACATAGCAGGGTGGTCTTTTTCCTGAAAGGCTAAGGAGCCTGGAATTGGGCAGCCCTCTTGGATTATCAGATCCAGTTGATAAGGGATTCAGGTGCCTCCTGTAAAGCAGTGGTTCTCAACCTTTTTTGTACCAGGACCCATTTGTAAACATTGATTGGCCAGTCTTGACCAAGTGCCACTCAGCCTCCCAGTGTGTGGGGTGGGAGAGGTGTGTGTGGGACATGGGGGAGGGGGGAGGACCCAAGCAGCCCCTTGCAGGCTGGACCTCTTGCAGCCTGCAAGAGAAAAGCCACACTTTCCCACATTTCTCCTTTAAAGGAGAATCCATTTTTAAAGTTTGTTGAACCATTTTTGAAGTTTGTTATGACCCTTCATATATTATTGTGACCCACTTTTAGGTTGTGACCCACGGGTTGAGAAATGCTGCTAGAAAAGGACTATCTGGGCTTGGTTAGAAGCTGTTAAAGAAAGGCTTTGGGCTAAAAAACTGGGTGAAAGAAAGGCTCTGGGTAGTTATGCGGAACGGAATGTCCTTTTTTTTCTCACCATCAGCAGAAAAGGTGAGGGGGAAAGGGAGGAATGGATGCTTCTGTCCTCTGGTGGATAAGGAGTTGCTTTGTTTTGATGTTTAGCTTAACTTTCAGATTTAAAATTTCAACAGTAAAGAAACGACCTGGAGGAAGCTGAAGTGTAGTTCTGAACTTTAGTTCTTGGGCTGTTGAGGAAAATCACCAGCTTGCAGGTCATTTTCTTGAGCATGGGTTGAATATGACTTCCGGTTATCATGCTGTTCCTTGTAGCATTTTATTCTGTCTCTGTCCTTAACGTTAGTCGTGCACTTCACCGCCTATTTTATTTGGTTCGAATGTCATATCTTTGTTTTTGAGGATCTTTTGATCCTAGAGTATGTCATGTAGGGCTGAATGAGGGGAAAAATATTGGATCAGCTTTAACCAATTGTAAAGATGTTTCTCTCTTTGGAGTTACTCTAATATTTGATCTTCTCTGTTACAATCAAACCACTTGTAAGTTTTATAGCCTTATTGGGGAGGTTAGCATAATAGAGGAAAAAGAGTGACCTCTATGTCCGTGGTATAATGATAAGTAGTGATATAAGAACACTGTATTTCAGAACCATGTCCATTCAGCATAAGAGCCAACTTCAGACTTGATGCACTTTGACTGCATTTGACCTCATGATTTCAGAGTATACTAGACCTCACAAATAGAGGGAAAAGTTGAAGTAGGAGAAGTGTTAAACCAGTAACATACTACAGTCTCTGCATATTTGCCTTCTGTTATAAAAAGTTGAGATATTAATGTAACTTTACAGTATTTAAGGCAGAAACTAAGTTTATTTTACATTAACTGTTAGCTGAATTGGCTTTGCAAAAAATCTGAGGAAGAGGAAATTGACTTCCCGTAGAATGATGGATGACTTGGTTTTTCTTTTTGCACTTACAATAAGATGTTCTGTTTGTCATTGGTTAACTGAATGGTGAATGTGGAATGGGTAGAGACTGCAAGAGGAGTTTGTGTGAAAGGTGACTATTCTTATTTGATATTTAATTGCTTTCTACATTTTCTAAACGAATGTTACTTGATTTAGTCTTATGAATGGGACTGAAAGCGATAACAAATTTGTGCGGAATAACTTTTCTCTATGGTGAATACAAATAGCCTGTCGATTATATAATAGAAAAATTGTTTTGGTTGGTTTTCTGTGGTACCAGGATAGTAAAGTAATATTTATTCTATGTTTGTATCTGTGTGTCTAAAAAGGTACCACAAAGATATAATAATTTATACAATAGACTTTACATACATGAGTGCACAGGGCCTGATGCTGCTTTCCTACTCATTGGGAATAGCACACTCTTGAGTAGATAACTCCTTTTTGAATCTAGTGGGATTACTCGCATAACATGGAAGTAGTTAGCTGCATTAATCTGAAGTCAGGCAGCAAGTAGGGCAGGGTAGTACCTTAGAGAATAACTGGTTTAGATATACCTAAGCTTTTGTAGGCAACAATCTACTTCATCAGATACTAGGAATGGACTGACAGAAAGAAAAGATTGTATACAGAAGGGAAAGAGACAAGGACAGGGGATGTTACTAAGAGCTGTAGTAAGCAGATTGATTAGATCAAGGTGCCACAAGAGACATGGTGAAGCTCTGTATGTGGCACACAGCAGATCAGTGAGGGAGAAAGGAGCACAGAGGTAGATAGGGCAGGGAGGAGAAAGTGAAATAATAGATTAGGTAGGGAGCACATGGAAGGAAGCAGGAAGCAGAGCAGTAGATTGGGCAAGGAGCATGGAACTGGGAGCAGAAAGCAGAGCAGCAGATTGTGCAGGGAAAGGGAATCAGAGTGGCACTCGATGTGGTTTTACACATGCTCCAGCACATTTTAACTAGAATGCATTGGAGCAGATTTGAGTAATCAAGTCTGCTGGAGTGTTCTAAATAGACAGTCTATTACACTATTACAGTGCCAGTCCAGTCACAGTATCGGCCTGCCCATCTGTCTTTGGGCATGCCATCTGCCTTACTCACCTGCTATACCTTGTTGTTAAATAATTAAGATGTTAACTAGGTGGGAGGCTGCCCTTCGAGCACCCTGATATCAAAGGGTACAGCGCATACATGACTCCAACTTTCCCTTATCATGTCCTATGCCTCACAGATGACATTTGTGAGTTGTACTATGCTCTGGCTTGAGGCAGGGCCCAACTCAGCACATTGTTAGGCCTCTCTCACACTGCCATGTTTTGGGCCTCACATACCGTCCCCCTCTCACTGAGGCCTCTACCACTCTGCCCGCTCTCACCAGGCCTCTTGCACTCATGCCCTTTACTGGGCCATATTCACTCCACCCTGCTCCCTCAAGTGACCGTGTAGGCCATCAGGCTTGTCTCTATACTGCTTGGCCAGCCCTAGTACAGCTTTTTGGGCCTCTTCCATGAGGGCCTCTTCCCTCATCTGTGCAGTGACCAAGCAATTTACCAAACACTGGGCCAAGTCTGTCCCTGGTCCCTCATCAGGTAACACAGCTCACTGGTTCTCTAATTGGAGCCAGTGACTTGCCCCTTCCACTCATGGCTCCCTCTATTCCACCTCACTCAGCCTCAGGGCTACTTGTGGCCTCAGGTGCCCGAAGGCTTACCCGTCCCTCTCCACTCGACCCTGTCTCCCTGGGGCCTTAACACACTCTCCCCCTCTCTGATGCTGCACACACTCACCCCCCTTTCCTGGGGCTCTGGGGTCTTCTACCCCCACAGGCTCTGGTGCCACCCCATGGGCATGCCTGGCCCCACTTTTCCTATTGGGCTCAGGTATCTCCGGTTGGGCATGCCTGGCTCTACTATTTCCTGAGGTCTTATACAGGATCAGGTGCCACTCCCATGGGTGTGCCTGGCTTCTCTCCCCTGTGATCTTAATAACCCACCAAATGGTGGGGGCTGGGGTTTTAAGGTGCTCCTCCTCGCGTTACAGCTGGGAGGTAACTGGCCTGGGATTTCTGAGGGATTGTCCTGCCATGGATATTCCCACCAGTCCTCCCTTCCCCAGCAGGGTGTAGTTTTCAGCCTCCTGCCATCCCCATAGCTCCTGCCCTTACCTCCAAGATGTTCTGAGCAGCAGCTCAAGCAGATGTTGTCTCCCTGGCTGCTTGCAGCAGACTGCTGCCCCAGCCCTGAGAGCCAGGATCTTAAAATGGCCACCTCATCAGGACTGGCCTGCACCTGTCTGGTGCCTGCTCTCCTTCTTAAAGTGGCAGACACCAAAGGTGCTCTGTCACCCACCTTTCCCCTTAAAGGGTTCCTGGGGGAGGCTTTCTCTGTTGCTCATGCTCACAAGGCAGGCTCCCTTGCAGCATGCAACAGTCCTTAAGTGGCAAGCACCCTATTGGTGCTCCACCACACCAGGTAATAGGATAAGAATCTGACGTTCCTGTTGAGACCAAATTTATACAATCCCCGTCTGTGGACTATTCCTTGTTCTGCAATTTTGCCTTCAGGTTGTCATATAGCAGTCCTTAAAAAAAAAATTTTTAAAAACGTCTAACAGATGGGGAATGACTGGCTAGGTTGCAGAACTGCAGAGAAGTCCCTGGAGGTTACAGTAGACCATAAGATGAATGTGAGCCAGCAGGGTGCTCTTGCTGCAACAAAGAGTATGTTGGGTTGTATTACTAGGATTCTCACTTGGAAATCAAGGGAAGTGATTCTTCCTTTCTGTTTGGCACTGGTGAGGCTTCACTTGAATTACTGTGTCCAATTTTGGGCCCCACACTTAAAGAAGGATATGGACAAACTGGAAAGAGCCCAGTGGATAACACTCAAAATTATTAGAGGCCTGGGAAGCATAAATTATGAGAAAATGATGAAGGGACTACAATTACGTAGTCTGGAGAAGAGAAGACTGAGGGAAGATTTGATAACAATCTTCAGATACCTGAAAAGTACTTATGGAGATGGGCTTCTCTGTGGCTGCAGGGGACAGGACTAGGAGTAATCAAGCTGCAGGAGAGGAAATTTTAGGTTGGAAATTAGGAAGAACTTTCTGACTATACAGATGGACAGGCATTGAAATAGGTTACATTAAAAGGTTGCAGAATCTCTGGACATTTTAAAAAGTTGGCCAGGCACTTGGCTGGAACGGTTTAGTCAGGGGTGCTGGACTAAATGACCCTTTGAGTTCCCTTCCAGCCCTACTTACCTACAATCTTTTGTTTCTGCTAGTAATATCAATGAAAAAGAAATCCCTAGGCATTTCTGGAAAAAAAAATCTAGAAACTATTGCTTTAAAAGTGTTAAAATGATATACCCTTTTCAGTTCAAAATGGTATTTTTTTGAAACTTTACTGCAGTTTATTTAAAAGAAATGCATTATGTCCTCATTAAATATTTAAAGAAAAATATTATTTTGTTCAACTTGAAACTATTTATTTTTACTCTTTGGTTCATCAAAAATGTAGAGCATTACTAGCCCACAACTCTAACACTGTGTACACCACTTAAACTTAAGGAGCGGACAGATGAAATGCTGACACGCACACAACTGTAAAAGGGGGATGTTACTATGGTGAAACTGAATCTGGTGTAACTTTCATTTTTATGTTCATAACCCATACCTGAAACAAAACCATAATAACCTCTCCAGTTCCATTTGGGGGCAATTAGTGAGGAGTAACTTTGCTCTTTGCAGGTAGGAATGGATGGACAAAATAATTACACTGAGTGAAATGAGTAGGCCTAACGAAGGGTGTTGGTACGCAAAACCTTACAAAGACTTTTTCCAACTATTTGAGTTAGTTTAATAAAAGATATCAGATTTACTCAAAGAATCTTGTCTACTAAGTGAAGTGAGGCACTTTTCTAAGCAGTAAATCTGTGTTTCTCTCACTGTGCTCCTCTTCCCTCTCCCCCTCCTTCACACATATATACACACCTTTATACTAATGGACTGGTATGTATCCCTGTGCCTTGATATAAACATTATATTATAAAGCAACTTCTATAATTTCCAATTACCTCCCATGCTTATTTTTACTGTCACATGACTTACTGTTAAATATTACATGACCCATGTAGTAGTGTGGTTTCTTCTGTTTATCTTTTTTTTCCAAACCACAGTTGCTTCTAGATTTTGTAAATCAGTAGCAAACATTTTTCTTTTCTTAAAAAAAATGAATTTTGTTCCTTAAGGTCATTTTTAGTTTCATGTTTTTATCCCTGCAGTTAAAAACAATTCTGTTTCCTGAAAAAGGTAAATGTTCAGTGTTTGTCATGCTCATGAAGACTGTCCAAAAATGCATAGGAGTGAAGGATGGTATTAGTTTTTGTCTGTAGAAATTAAATGGTGGTGTTTTATTTCTATTAGAGCATTAACTTCAGCACAAAATGCTGAAGTGACTCTTACAATCAGAGGGGAAAAAAGTTATTAAATCATACATTTGATTCTTATGCACAAAATATTGGATTACTTTGTGTGCTTTCTCTGCTTTTTGGACAGTTTTTGATGTCTCAGCTATTTGAGCTTCTATCACAGCTCTTTTGACCCTTTTTGTAGTTCAATAGACCTTGCTATCAGACAGTTTTCCCTGATAACCTATATTTTTATTTTCCTAATTTTAGCCAATTATCCTTGAATCTGCCATTGTATAACATAACAAATGCCTCCCCATCTATACAGCTTTTCTAGTGCATGTTAAAGAATTATTGCATCCTTTTTTTAATCATCTATCCTGATCTTATCCTAGTATATTACTTTCTCGTCATTTTTGTAGGGTTTTTTTTTTAACTGAACAGCGAGCTCATTCAAAGGTGAAGCCTTTTACTAAGAATACACATTTTATAGTATCATTTCCAAGGTATCACAAATATGTTTTCAAAATCATACTCTTTACTTATATCTGCACTTACATTTAAGACATGGGTGGTAGTTAGATCCAGAAAGTGCTGCATTGTTAGACATTGAGTTTGGGCCTTTTGGGATGAAAAATTACCAGTTGACTGTTATAGTGCTTTTGGTGAGCCTTTAGAATGTAGAAGACTGTTTAGTACCCTGAGGACATATGTCAAAGCTATGATGCATCAGAGAAGATGGTATATATTTTTTGAAAGCCACAGAATTTTGATCAGAGCTGTGTTTGGATTATAGAATGGGAAAATAAAGCTTTTAACAAAGTTTTATACTTTATTTGGGCTCTGGAAAAATTTTATTAGTCTGAAAGAGCTCCTTCCAGATGGGTATACTTATTTTCATTTTCTGCATAAGGTAAAGATACCAATGGAAAAAGCATGAAAAATTGGTCTAAGATAGACCTGGATTGAAATGTACCTCTGGGGACACATGGGAGGGCATGTGCCCCCCATATTTGTGCATGGGGCAGAGGTGGGCTGCCCTCTGCAGGCTAGGGCTCTGCACCCTGTCTTTGCTGCAGGAGCCATGCGCTGACCATAACATGCATCCCCTACCTGACTGGCAGCAGGATGCACAACATGGCATTGCATGGCTCCCAGGGCAAAAGTTGCAGGGTACAGAGCCCCAGCCCACAGTGGGCAGCCTGCCTTTGCCCCATGCAGAAACTTGGGGGGCACATGCCCCCCATGGCTCCCCTGGGGGTGGTGCAGTGGCAGGGAGCCATCTCTGGACAAGCTGCCCATGGCGCTTTCTCATATCCCACCTCAGCCCCAGGGCCCCATTCACCCCAGCCCCTGCCCCAATCCCTCCCTCACCTTGGGGGCCTTGATCTGCCCCCCGCCTCCCTTCCTCTCCACAGATTTATCTACTGGGTGCTGAGTGTGTCTGTGCATCTGTGTCTGGAAAGTGCTAAACGCACAACAATCCAGCAGATGTTGTCCCAATCATAACAACAGGTAGGATTTTTTTTTCTAAAGCATTATCAGGTGTAGTAATGTAGTTTTTGTATAAATCTCTGACCTATTAGGAGTTAAGTGAGTGACTAATTGGATTTAAAAACCAGCAGTCAATATATCTATATTGGTTTATACTTCAAAAATAGCATCTCATTATTTACATACCAAATCTCTTGATTTTTGACATGATGGGGTTGGCAATACTGTGAAAAGACTGCCATTACTTAAGTCTTTGAATATAACTTGTAATATATTGTGGGGGAAAAGGTATGATAGCCAACATTTTTAAAAGTGACTAATGAATTTAGTTGCCACTCCCTTTTAAGGAACTGAATTTCCAGAGTGAAGGTTTATCATGGCTTTCTGAAATTTGGCCCCATAAAAAGGTTTATCACATTAGCCAACCCAATTTTCTTTTGAAAATGTTGTCCTCAGTCTTATTGCTAGAAAGAAATAAAGATGGGCATGTCCATACATGCAGGCAAGTGCACTTGCAGCAGCTCAAATAGCAGTGGCACAAATTTGTGCTGGGGATTTGTGCCTTAGCACATGTGCCTGAACATGCACTTTGGTGTGGGGCAAATTATGCCGCTTTGGGCAAACTGACCCTGCCCAGCACCTCCAGGATCTTCAGCCAGGGGGAGCTAGAGCCTGGGGCCAGCCCCTGTGCTGGTTCCAGCAGTATAAAAAGCTGCCCTTGTGAGCAGCTCAGGGAGCTTCTGTGGCCCAGCCACTTGGTATCTGGCAACACTAGCCCCTTGGGCCAGCTGGACTGCTGAAGTAGCCTAAACTAGAGTGGAGTCTACAGCAGTCTGGCAGTGGGAGCTGTTGCCTGGCTGTGACCTGCTGTCACTTGCAGCAGCATCCCTCCCCTTGGACCTTCAGCCTCATGGCTGCATGTCAGCCAGACTTGATGGGGACTGTACAGCCACCTGGGCTGTGGTATGGGCACTGTAATAGAGTCACCTGCACCTCTGGTGCAAGTAGGCCATAGCTGCACAGTTGGCCTTTGTGCAGCCTTGCTGTCGTGTCTTCTGGTGCCCTCCTATCTGGCAGCTATCATCCAGAAGATGTGCTCATTGTGGTGGCCCTCTCTGAACTGTTAAATAGTGTCCTGCTGGTCTCAACTGGCCAAGAGGTCAGCCACCTCATCTACCCTCCAGCTGGGTCCCGGGTGCTGGCCTTGGGCAGGCTCCTTTGCCTGGGTCCTGCCATTTGTCTTACTAGTAGGGATCCTCATGTTCCCTGTTTAAAAATTACAAATTCTCTGATAACCCCCCACCCCAATTCTATCATTAAAATACCCAAAATTCCTGTTCTTTCACAATTAAAATGAAAGACCACTATATACTGAGAGATCAGTTGGGCAATGTTTTATTGAAATATTTACAATTTTAAAACAGTTTGGAAGCCTACTAGTGCCTATATCATCCTAGTAAAATGAATTTTAGATATCTATACACTTCAGCTTTGTTTTTGTTTTTTTATCATAGAAAAATGAGAGCTGCTTCTGCCGCCTTCACTCACCAGGATGGTGGAGTGTTCAGCAGCACTGGGTTGCCATTGTCCTTGCTTGCCCATGCCCTTGCCCCTCACTCCTGACCTACAGCCCCCTCAGTGCCCCTCACATCTGACCCGCAGCTCCTGCCTGCCCCCACTAGGTCTGTCCTGGCAGCAGCTCTATCCAAGAACCAGGACATGAGTCCAGCTGCAGCTGTTCCACCCACTGCTGCTATGTGGCTTTGAGCAGTGACAGACCTTACTATTCTTCTTCCTGCACCTGTGTCCAGGTCTTGGGGATCCCCATGCCTTTCCTGTGATGCCCTCGGCTGAGGCTCAGGAACTGGGATGAGCAAGCCCCTTCCATTCCAGGCTGGCCTTCCCAACACAAGCAGCTCTAGGGGGGCAGAGGGCCACTAAGTTTGGCTCTGGTGGCCTCTCCTACATGAAGCACTCCCCCATGCACAACCCCCATCTCTCTCACACACCCCTACTGCCACCTCCACCCCTACCGCCAGCCCATCACACCCCGCAAGTGGTTCCTAGGACCAGGAGCCCTCCCAGGCTGGGGCTGCATGTCCCAGCTCCGGTGTAGGCACAGCGCAGGGCTGCAGTGTGGCAGTTGCTCCTGCAGCTGCAGCTCCTGCCAGCAGGTCCTTTCCTGTCTGGTAGCTGGGCACACAGGACATGAGGGCGTAATGGATGCGGGGGGTGGGTGTAGTGTAGGGTTTGTAGGGGAGTTGTGGGGGCTGTGTGGGGCTTATGCAGGGTTTGGGCATGTGGGATTTGGAAGTGGGTATATGGGTGGGGGTGAGTGGGTTGGGGGGTTGCAGGGGTGAGAGGACTATGTGGAAGAGGTGGGTCCCCCACCCACCTGCCCCCCCATACAGTGCACAGACTCCTTGTAGCAGCAGTCCATCAGGATTTCCTGGTATCAAATTTAGAGTCTGTGCTGCAAATATGCAGCATGGGGAACATTTTTTCATAGATTTCATAGACATTAGGGCTGGAAGGGACCTCGGAAGATCATTGAGTCCAGCCCCCCACCCAAAGGGCAGGAAGTCAGCTGGGGTCATAGGATCCCAGCAAGATAAGCATCCAATTTACTCTTGAAGGTATTTAGTGTAGGTGCTTGAACCACCTCTGATGGCAGGCTGTTCCAGACCTTGGGGGCTCAGACAGTAAAGAAATTCTTCCTTATGTCCAGCCTGAAACAGACTTGCTGTAGTTTATAACTGTTTGACCTCGTCATCCCATGGGGCGCTCTGGTGAACAAATGTTTCCCCAGATACCGGCGGAGAACCTTGAATTTTTCTGTGTTAAACACCATCAGGTTCTCATCTGCCCATTTGCTGAGTGCCTTCCTGTCTTCCGGTGTGGATGCTTTGGCCCAAAGTTTGGTGTCATCAGCAAACTTG
>NW_017729029.1:69457217-69457706 GCF_001723915.1 Gavialis gangeticus | reverse complement strand
ACGAGGTCAGCATTGATGGAGGGCAGGGGATCTCCCTCACCTGGACCTCCCTGTCCCATAGTGGGCATGGGTGTCCCATGGGACTGATGGAAGACCGAACCAAAGTACCCATTTAATAGGTTGGCTTTTTCCTGGGCATCAGCTGTCAGTTGTCCCATCTGGTTCAGCAGGGGTCCAATGTTGCCCTTGTTTTCCTCCAGCTCCCCACATATCTGAAAAAGGACTTTTTATTGTCCTTGATGCTCAAAGCTAGTTGGAGTTCAGTTGCAGCCTTGGCTTTCCTGGTTTGCTCCCTGCAGGACCGGACCAGTGCAAAATATTCCTCTTTAGAGGTGAATCCTATCCTCCACCCTTTGTAGTCCTTTCTTTTTAGCCTTAGGAGGTCTGCTAGATCCCTGGGGAGCCAGGGGGGATGCTGTGCCCTCTTGCTGTCTTTCCTCTGAGATGGGGAGGGGAGGTGCACCTAGGCCAAGGGTTAGTGAGGAACTA
>NW_017729029.1:69456738-69457206 GCF_001723915.1 Gavialis gangeticus | reverse complement strand
CTCTTCCTGAACTCCCCTCCCCCTGGGGTCATGGTCTCTTTGGGCCTCACTGATGAGCCTCCTGAGTGTGTCAGAGTTGGCTTTCCTGAAGTCAAGGACCTCCGTATTGCTGACTGACTTGCCAGCTTTACAGCAGATGGTGAAGGTGATCAGCTCATGGTCACTGTCACCCAGCTTCCCATCTATCACTAGGTCACTGATTAGGTCATCCCCAGTAGCCAGTACCAGGGGTAGGAACACTTTACCTCTGGTTGGCCTGTAGATTCCTTGAGTCAGGTACAGGTCATCCACGCATGATAGGAAGCTTTGCGAATGCTCAGATTTTGCTGAGTGATCTTCCCACAAGATATCTGGGTAACTGAAGTCACCCATGACAACCATGGTCCTGGAGCATGCGGGCTTAGCCTGTTCCTGGGTGAACTCTTGGTCAAGCTCTTGACTTCGGGTGGGAGGTCTGTAGTAGACTCC
>NW_017729029.1:69451374-69451738 GCF_001723915.1 Gavialis gangeticus | reverse complement strand
CTGTAGTAGACTCCCGCTATTGTGTCCCCTGTGCCGTGTTCCCCATGGATTTTAATCCAGAGGGTCTCCAACTGGAGACAGTGTGCCTGTTGTAGTGTCTCAAACTGCTTTTGAGACACTGCAACAGGAATGTGCTTGCTTGTCTGGACGTGGCCGATATGTCCAGTCAACCTTTGAATCAGCTCAGTATGAAGATAGACTTTAACACATCCACTTCTATACCAGTCCTAATGAAATAGCTGCTTGCTCTTTTCTGTCCTTTTGTACGAATTAGTTTCTCTGTGCATGTACTAATGTACAGAGTTTCATAGTTTATAGTTTCATAGTAGCTAGGGTCAGGAGGGACCTGAACAGATCATCTAGC
>NW_017729029.1:69433797-69450739 GCF_001723915.1 Gavialis gangeticus | reverse complement strand
GCGTCCAGTACTGGATGCAGTACTCCAACTGCAGCCTGACTAGTGTCACATAGAGGCGGGGGTATCACCTCTCTGGACTGGCTTCAGATGCACCTTTGGATGCATGACAAGGTATAGCTGGCCTTGCTGGCATTGGCGGCTCATGTTCATCTTGGAGTTGATAATGACTTCAAGATCCCTTTCCGCCTCTGTGCTTTCGAGAGGGGAACTCCCTAGCCTGTATGTATGCTGTGGATTCCTTCTCCCAAGGTGCAGCACCCTGCATTTGTCTACATTGAACCCCATCCTATTCTCGTCTGCCCACTTTTGGTAGATGACTCTTGGTAGTTGGTAGAGTCGGAAGGGACCTGAGCAGATCATCAAGTCTGACCCCCTGCCATGGGCAGGAAAGAATGCTGGGGTCAAATGACCCCAGCTAAGTGATTATCTAGCCTCCTTTTGAAGACTCCCAGGGTAGGATTGAGTACCACTTCCCTTGGAAGTTGGTTCCAGATCCTAGCCGCCCTGACTGTGAAGCAGTGCTTCCTGATGTCTAGCCTGAACCTACTCTCAGTCAACTTGTGGCCGTTATTCCTAGTTACTCCTGGTAGTGCTTGGGGGAACAGGGACTCTCCCATTCCCCGCTGGTCCCCCCTGGTAAGTTTATGGACAGCCACCAGATCCCCTCTCAGACTTCTCTTTTTCATTTGGGTTTAAGTAGTTGAGGTTTTGCAAGGGCTTGTACTCCTTGATTTTTGCCGTAGAAGATTCCAACATGAAACTGAAATCAAACTCAGAAAGACACATTGTCACAAACTTGCCTGCTGTCACTTCCCCCCCAGCCCTAAGTTGCTTCTCATTGTCCCACTGCTTGTCCCACAGAACAGCCCAAGTTTTGCCCTGCGATAAGGAAGGGCTTTCTACGAGTCTCAGCAGCATTGCCCTTATGCCAGACCTCGCAGCTGCAGCAGAAGAATTTCTGCCAGCTTGATGTGGATAATCTTCTGGCTGTGACATTTTTTAGGGCTCTCTTTCCATAGAATGGGCTAGCCTGGAATATCACTTGCACAAAAAGTACAGGCAACCAGTAAGGAGACAAAACAACAAAAGGATTTAAGACAAAACAACAAAAGGATTTATGATGAAGGAGGAAGGAATTATACAAGCCAAGCTGATCATAAGTTTGAAAGCAGAACAAAAAGACAAGTAAACTTTTTACCCTTTCACCTAGCCCCACTGAGAGACCTGCCAGTATGTCTAGAAATCAGTTAAGTAAACATGAATATTCATGACACCCCATGAACCCCCAGCCATAATGTGGTTCATTACTCATTACTATAGAAGAAACTGAATAAGATGAGAAGAAATAGTTCAACAAAAATGCTAAATTGTTGTTCCACTGGAAGTGGAAAAGATCAATAGCATTCAAATACTATGGCAGATGGTCATCTAACAAAAAAAGTTTGCATGTTGTCACCATCTATGAAGAGCAGCCCTAGAGAAAAAATAGAAGATAACTAAGTACAACTAAGGAGGATGCTGGGTCTCAGTTACCAAGAATTATTTAGTACTAATAAAACTACATTATTAGTAATGTTCCTGTACTGGAAGAACTGTCATGCCTACCCATTCACTAACAATGGAGATAAGTAAACCTGGTTTTGGCAGGGGGTCCAGTTCAGCATCTAAATGGTTCTAGAAGAAACACTTTTTTAAAGTAAGTGGGTGATCATTAAGTTGCTGATGTTTTAAGAGTAATTATTGGCAGGTACCCTGTAACAGAATAGTCTTCTCCTGTGTTGGAAGTGGTTCAGGTCATCTTCTCCAACTACTGAAGAGAATCAGCAGATACTAACCCCTTTCTTGTGTTGGGAGTATGACACTTGTTATTGGTGATGTGTAGGGTGTGCACGTGCATGCATGTGCAGCCCCTGAAATTTGCCGTACACACCCTAGAAGTGCCAGCCACAAGACAGGTTTTGCCGTTGGCTCAGCAATCAGCTGCTGGTGGACACCCCGCCACCCCATCACTGATCTGGTTCTCCCCCAAACTCAGGAAGCACCAGTCACCCATGACACTTGTATAAGTGTTGACTTGTGTCATGTGATCAGGACCAGGAAGCAAAGATTAGTCCCTAGCCACCAATATCATGTGTAAGCTTTCATTTCAAGTAGCTGTATGTAAAATGCACTGTCATTATATGGGGCAAAAACCTGTTTATAAAAAAAAAAAAAGGGCTTGGCTCTTTTGAACACATACTGGCACTGCAGCTCTGCACAGCACTTTCCTTTGTGCAGTGGCTCTTTTTTCTCCTAAGAAGAGTGAACTGCTGATGAAGATAAGTGGCTGAGACAGAAATGCATGCATGTTGCTGACAGGGTTGGTATGAGGGCAATAGGGAGAATTTGAAGGACATTGAAAACAAGTTGTGAAGTAATGGACAATAAAATAGGGATAAACAAAAAGCTTTTATGGTCAGACCCAGAGTTCTCCATCTGTAGGAATTTCCCTTCCCTTTCCCCCATTCTGAAGTGGGATGTACAATTGAAATTGTCCATTGAACAAAATTTTGATCTTTTGATTTGGGAAAGATCTAAATGGCACTTCAAGACAGAAATTGTTTTGTTTTACTTTATTGACTTCTGTGTTGTTATATTGATAATAGTCATAATGTTCCTATTATTATCTTGTAATACCATTTACAGTTACAAAAATGTCATTTACAACATCAGTTCCACAAATAATTGGTGTGAATAACAACTGAGCATTCTAGGTGCCAAAAACACTTACTATATAAATACTACTACCAAACCAGTTTGGTACTTGGTATAGTCAATGGACATTTTCTCTTGCAGCTGATATAATCATTCTAAAAAGCTTTCAGGCAGGGAGTCTAAAATCTTGAGGAGCTGGGCAGATGGGCAGCTGCCCTGAGGGTACTGGGAGCTGGGTAGCATTGCCCACTGGCTAGCTTATGGGCAGACTGGAAGGCAGGTTAGGGTTTCATTACAAAAAAATTCAGCAAATTTGATACATTCTGAAATAGGTGAATTCTGTCAAATTAATATTTTCAATGAAAACTTGAACAGAGAACTCTAGACAAATTTTGCTTGCTGTTAGGGCTGTGTGAAGCTTCGGTCACTGATTTGATTCAGCGGAGATTCATTCCAATTTGGTGGCTGAATCTCCTAATCCAAATTGAATCAGGAGACCCTTTAATTTCTCCAAATCCATTCGGAACCCTCTGATTCGATTTTGGGAGATTCGGAAAGATTTGAAGGGGGGGGCCCGGGGGTTCCCCCATGTGCTCTGCAGTGGACCCAGAGGTGGACCAGAAGTGTTTCTGGTCCACTTCCGGGTCTGCCACCAAGCACGCTCGGGACCCCCCCACACTCCCGTGGGATGCTGCATCTGCATCAGCATCTCAGGGTTCATGAGCTGCCTAGTATCTTGAGGTACATAGAAAAAACATACAGCTGTGTCCGTGTCCGAATCAGATTCGGCCTAATTGAATTGGGGCAGTGATCTGAATCAACTAATCGAATCACTATCCCCAATTTGGGCCAAATCTGAATTGAATATGGCCCATTTCGCACAACCCTACTTGCTGTTTTGTAAAGGGATGCAGACAAATAGTATTTGGTGGGGTCATGAATTTTTTTGTCATGAGATTTCTCCTGCTGTAGGACTTTTAATCCAAGGTTCCCAGAGAATTCCTACTTAAACCTTAGTTATATCTTATTTTGCTTTTGTATGGTGGGTAGCTGTGTGATATATATTGTCCAAATTACCATTGAAATCCATTTATACAGAATATGGCCACAGACCAGAAAGGGTTAATTAAGGACTTAATTCTCTCCTTTAGATATTATCAAGCATTACATTTGAAACAATTGCTATAAAAGACTTTCAACTTCTTGGCATAAAATTCTACCCCTGGCATAATGGGGATGCCAAGTGGAGAGGCTTTTGGATGTGTAGCATGGAAATGAAAATTGTCAAGCCGGGAAGGCAGCAATCAGTTTATAGATGTGGAGTAAGGTAAGTCTGCTGCTCTGTCATCTGCTGTTAAACATAGGGTCCCTGACCTGGAATCCAGAGGGTGCAAGTCTCCATCAGTGCCAGATTATGGCATGCTGAGGCCCTAAAATATGTCCAGTTTAAGAGGCCCCATATGATAGAAATAATCCAATGTATGTATATTTTTGTCATATTAGAATGAAAATGTCCATATTTAGAGAGTAGTTTCTCCATATCTCCTTTATTTACCAACTGATTATTATAAAACTTGATATCTAGTTAGTTTTTTTATTTCTTATTTAGAGGCCCCTCATATTGTGAGGCCCTAAACTGTACCTTAAGTAGCTTAAGCGTAAATCCGGCCTTGGCCTCCATTCTCCTTTTTCCCGACCTAGAGGTACAGGGATCAAAGACTAATGTCTCCTAGTGCTCGCAGATATGGTGCCCCAACCCAATTGGATCCTTGCAACCACCCCCCCATGTAAAAAATAAATGCAAATATGTACATTTAAATTTAAATATGTAAATTAAATGTAAATATGTTTGCTGGTCCACAGTAAAAAAAAGGCTGGGAACCTCTGCGTTATAAGTTTAGGAAGTGAGGGGATGTGGCCAGAGTTTAGAAAGCACCGTCCCAAAATAGAAGATGATGATACGATGTGTAAACCTAGTACTGTTTAGGGGCTGAAGTGAAACTTACCTGCGCTCTCTTTTTTGTAATGCTGAAAAAATTAAGGAACTAAGAATTTTTGGTTTAAGTTTTTAGTTGACATGTAAAATTGCAAAAGAAAATCCTAATTGTTTTCATCAAATCACATGAGTTGCAGGTTACTTGGAGTATTGATTTTAAAGCTTATGAAGGGTAGCTGTAATCAGCATATCAATTTGACTTCTTAATTAGACTAGTCCTGTGAGAGTTCAGCTCACATGCAGGATGCTTATGAATCTAATCAACCAGATGACATGCAAAAACAATTACTGATGCTATCTTTATTTTTTTAACCCACTAGAGAGTAAGAACAGAAATATTAGAGCTTTTCTTTATCTGATAATTAAAACATGGATTCAAATTAACTTGAAAGATGTATGCTGAAGAAATCAAAATCCCACAAAATGAGTTTCTTAAATAACAAATTTCAGCAAAAAACTGACACAGTAAAAGCTATGGAACTATGTCAAACCAAGTGATAGTTATGCCACGTATCTTTTTAGGGATTTATTAAACCATGCCATGGTGTTTATTAACTGCTTCAGCTGACATGTGGGTGAAAGTAGACTGCATGCAACACCCCACAAATACATCAGTTATCTACCAATATATCAGTTATCCACCAATACACACCCTGATATGTCTTGTTACCAGTGTTTTATCTTACTAATTTTAAATTTTCATAAATTATGCAGAACATTTCCACTAGGAAAAATAACTTCCAGTGAGTGTGTGTAAAGAAAAGCTAAACATTTCTCTTCATGGCCTGAACATATCTTATGTTTGTTTTCCCTTGTTTTTCTTAATGTCGACCCTTCCTATTTTCTAATTGCTCAGTTGCTCTCTCCATTGTAATTTGTGACCAAAAGCCACTATTTGGCCCCTTTATACTATTTAAAAAATAAAGATCCTGCAACAAGCTGTTCTGTTCTTACACCATTCTTATCACCATAATATCTCAGCACCTCAATTAGAGCCTTATGTGGTACAACTAACACCTTTTAGCTCTGGTTCACTCTAGTCTTATCCTTCCCTGAAGCAGGACCATTGTGGGGAGACTAGTACATGCAGCATGTGGTGGAGTGGTGAGAGAGAGAGAGAGAGGCTTTTAAAACCTTTATTATAAAAATATTAAAAATGAAAAGGTGAAAGTGTAAAAGTGTGAGGTCCTGCCTGGAACGAGCATAAAATGCCGGTCTGCAGCAAACCACCATATCACCAGATTGAAACCCCAAAGCCCGTCATGGGGTTACATGGTTAGAACCAGCTGTCCATCTTCCACCTTGCAGAGGGGCCCCTGGGTGGCCCAGCATGACACCAACTAGTTTACATGTTGTTGCGAAGTAAAGCATCCAAACTCAAATGTGACCAAGAAGTGGAAGTGTTGGAAGGTGTCTTCAGAGCCAGCCCCTGCAAACTGATTTGTGCAGCTTTTCAGTCACCATCTGGGGGGAGGGTGGGGGGCAAAACTTTTCTGAAAGTTATGAAAATTTGCTAGTGAGAGCAAAATGGGGAGAATTTTTTGTGTTCTTTTTTATGATTTTTCAAATTATATTGGAAGAATCTAAATATATTAACTGTGGGAGGAGTAACTTGTCTTGGATGAGTAGCTGAATAGAATGAAAAGAACTTTTTGTCTGTATTAAATGTCAAACTCTATGTGCTTTTTTGAGTACTTTTTAACTCTTTATTCTCTTTGTCTGTCTGCTAAACCATTGCTTGCTCTCGCTCTCTCTCTCCACCCTCTGCTCAGCGCAGACCATCTGTCCACTGTGTGGCAAAACCTCCATCCTAGCAAAAGGCAGTATACCTGGGTGAAGGCAGGCACCAACAGGCTCTCCATGGCTGGCCTGAATCAGCTCCACAAGACTGAACACCACCTGCCTTTGCTGCACTGCAGCCCTATTGTATCAACAAGACTCTCAGCTCACTGTCAGGTGTCAGCTGGGTTTTCCTGACTTACCTTACAGCCAAGTACCCTACTGTTGTCTCAACACTAGTCTCCTGTAGGTTGCCCACTTTCTAAACTGCTTCACATACCTGTGACAGACCTGGGCAGCCTCAAGAAGTGACTTGACTTCTTGGAAACAGTGATGGGAAATGGAAAAAGTAGAAATCAAGATTTTTTCTTAATACATACAATAGGCAAACCAAGACTGCTGCCACAATGTGCAAGAACTTGAGAAAAACATAGTGAAGCTTGAAGCTATATGACAACCTCAAGCTGCAGAAAAAACACTTAAGAGAACCCGTACGTGGTTTGGCCCAAGCCATGAGAACTCAAGCTTGCTTTCAAGAATGAGGCTGATGCCCCAACCTGGTTCTTTTTCAACCTTGAGAAAAAGCATACAGAATAAAATATCATTAGCCACCTTACAACTTCATCAGGCCAGGTCCTCATGGGCCCTGCCAAGGTCTGATAGCATGCCGGTAACTTCTACATGGAACTGTTTGCCTGCCCAGCAGCCATTCTGTACCTGAATAAGGGTCCTTTCCTAACTCTCCACGTTTGGGGTTGATGAGCTTGAACAGGAACTATCCCTAGCAGTACTGACTCTTGACTCCTGAGATTGAAGGCCCCATTACAGGGATGGTGCCTGGCCTTGACAGATTACTTCTAGAATTCTGCAAGGCTTTTTGGCCCCTTCTTGGCTCAGACCACTGGCATATCTTCCAGGACAGACTCAAAAGATGGGATCCTCCTGGTCAGCTGCCAGTGAGCAGTCCTCACATTGCTGCTCAAGAAGGGGAATCTCAGTAATGTTAAGAACTGGTGACAAGTATTATGTCTATGTACCGATTACAAAATCCTGACCAAAGCCGTGGCTCATATGTTGGCTCCAAATGGTCATGGTCTCCATTGTAGGCCCTGAACAGAGTGACTGGTTTTGTAAGCAGTAGGTGCTGTCCAAGATGATCAACAGTCTTTGGGCCTACAGGCATGTCTCTTCAGCCAAGAGTAACACAATTCGTCTGGGCATCAATAACCTGGCATCTGCTATTCTGCAGCACAGGAGTGCCATCCTGGACCCACCAGTGACCCCGCTCAAAAGGCTCCAGAAGTTCCTTGTAAACTTTTTCTGGAACTGGCACCAGTAGCTCCAGCAGGCCGTCCTGTACCTCCCTACCCTTGAGGGACGTCAAGGCTTTATTGACCTGGTGAACAGGTGGCCATCTTCTACCTGCAAGCCCTTCATACCTGCCCTGGCAATGGCTGGTCTTTGCTTTCCTGTGTTGGTGGGGTGACCTCAGGAACATTTCCTCTTGGATCCTGATTGCCTTGGGTGGGATGCCCTGCCACTATTCTACTGCAGCCTTGCCTAGGCCTGGTGGGCCTACTTCTGACTGAGACCCCTGGAGGCCCTAGTCGATTACTTGTCTTTGCAGCAGAGGGCACTGAGCCTTACTTCTGGAAGCCTCATTACTTCATGGTCTGATTGCAAAGCATCAAGCTGACCCACTTCATTGATTCAGCTTTGTCTGCCTGGATCTCAGACAGCCCCGGCTGATCAGTTTGACCCTGCTCTGTCCATTTTACTTTGTGCCTTTTGGCTGAAGTGAAAGCTGCCCTCCCAGCAGATGTGTTTGCAACCCTTGAAGACCACCTCTGCACATGACAAGCCCTCCCTGGCAGTAGCTCACTAGACTTGCTTCCTGTTTCTCTGGATACAGACTGAAATGAGAGTAGTTGACCTGCACTCTGCTGTCCCTTCTGAGGTCCAGCAAGAGCAGTGGCAGGATCTGCCTTGAGATCCTGTCTGGGCAGGCCCTGTACATGTAGACCGTCAAAGTGCATCATGCCTGTGTCCTCACTGCCTGCCCTGACATGATTTGGAGGCAGCATCTAGTGGCAGCAAAAACAGAGTAAGCCTGCCCAGTCTGGCACGCCTTGTACAAATTACCCATCCCCCAGAGACCGGGAAAGTCCAGAGGTGGTTGCTGCATTGGGCCCTGGTCACAGGCACTTTAATTTGCCCCTGAGACCTGGCAGCATCAGTGGACTGCTGTTTCTGTGAGGAGGAGATGGAGGAGAATCTTCTATGCTTTTCTGGACTGCATCTGGCTGCAGCTACTCTTTGCTATTTTCATCACCTGCTTTGGTACACAGTCTCAGAGAAATCCATCTTTATCCCATGCCAAGCAGCCAAGAAGAATGTGATCTGCCTGGCCAGTTTCCTGCTGGGCCAGGCCAAGAGGGTAACTGAGAAAAGCCTCAGAAACAGGCTCTTAGGGGCTGGCTTCAGTGATGCCCTCCAACTTTTCCACTTCCAGGTCTGAACGCGTGTCACATTTGAATTTGGATACTTCACCGTGCAACTAAATACACCGGGCCATTGAAGGGGCTCTCTGCAATGTGGAAGATGGACAACTGATCCTATATGTGTAACACTATGAGGAACATCGGGGTAGGGGTTTCAGTCTCGTGTGAAAATGATGGTTTCTTTTGTTGTTAACACACCTTTGCATTTTCACCATTTGTTTTTAGTATTTTTGTAATAATGGTTTAAGTCGAAAATCTTTCTGTTTCTTTCTGTCTTAAAAGTACTGCTCATGAAAGGTGCCAGACCAGCAGCCACAAAGGTATGAAATCTTTTATGATATTAATATTATAGTATTGAAGAAGTGGGCTGAGGGTAAAGGAAAGAAATATAATTATTAACTATAATGGGTAGTTCAGTCTTTATTCACATTTAGCCATTGGCTTTGCTTTAATACTGCTGATAGGTTTGGCTGTCAGTACCAATTACAGTGGTGTTTTTTTGTGATGTGCAAATGTCTCAACTAGGAACTGGAATGAACTAATCAGCTTCCTTTTAAATAGTTCAGATCTAATTCATGTGAGCCCAAATAAGAAGACAACTTACAGCCTTTGCAAATGACATAGGAAAGGTGTTTGATAATGTAGTTTGAAGATAACTTGTTTAAAGTGCTGCATGATGATTGAGGTATTATGTGCAGGGATTGATGGCTGAAGTAATTACTAATGCAGTAATCTCAAGCCTGTCAACCCTCACTATTGGATCCTCCAGTGTATGGCTAGATAGCATGCAGTGCTGCATTTCTAGAAAAAGAATACCAAGCCTATTGAGTAGGTCCTAGAGAAAAAGTCTTGTTTAGAAATAAGGGAATCAGAGTACTTGGAACAGTATGGATGCTCCAAAAATGTTGAATAAACCCCTGATAGCGTCCAATTGTCATAACTTTTAAAAAGGACCCTGTCCCCCTTCTTTCTTAAAAATAAAAGGTTAGCTTGAAATACTGCACTAATATAAGCAGCATAGAAATGGTTGATGTTTATGACTTAAACAACTGATTTCTGTTAACATAGTACTTTTTCAGCCGAAATCCCTGATCACTATAAAAAGTCAGCCACAGGAAGAGTATTTTTTTTAAAGAAGGAAACCAGATGAAGATGTATATTTACCATGGCTAAATAATTTTAGTTTAGGAATTTTTGTATCTGCCGGACATGGCAATGACTCAGAGTGCTAATCAGAGGGGACAGAGTTTGTTCTGCTGACTCGGACAGGACGGTATGCCACCTGGACATAAAGAACAGAAAAGACTAGGATGGGCTGAACAGTTCTCAAGGAGGAACCCAAAGTGCTATGGGTGAATGTCTTAGAGAATTCTTATTCAGGGCTGTCTTGTCCTATGGGTGAATTGCCTTTTGCCTATGTTAACAGAATTTGAAGGTGACATTTCTAGAAATGGCTAGCAATCAGCAGCTTCTGACCAGTTGATGTGGTTAAATTTGTAAATGTAGGAGAGGGAATTTATTTAATTTGACTAGAACATTTCAAAAGCAAGGGCTAGTCCTGGTTATGTTACTGTGGCTTAACAGGCCAAACCGTTGGAAAGAAGTGAGTTTGTGTTTCATAAACGGTCTGCTACACAGGTTGGGACACATACCTTGCTAAACCACAGCTCTATCTTCAAATTTATGGTGGTTAAAATTCACATCTTAACTTCATAGATTAGGCCCACCTTAATTTTTGCTGTTGTGTAAAAGAGCTCATCTTTTGTCATTTAAAAAGGAAGTATGGACTGAGAGGAAGTATTGTTGGGTGTTGGTATGGATTGCAAAATTTATTATATCTAATTGATGTGGCAATACTATGGCTGTATACAGTTATTCATGGTACCAGGTCTGTATTCGTGCAGTTAAAGTCACATAAATATAGACTGGGAGCATCATGGGGAATCTGGTGTAACTAACTTGGGGTGCGGAAGAGGTGGATGGAATCGGGAGGGGGAGGCTAGTGGATCTAAGGGGTTGGTAGGATGCAGGGAGGCAATGCGCAGCAGGGGTTGATGGGTTCATGGAGGGAGTTGCCCAGTTAGGGAGAGGGAGGAGGGGGACTCAAAATAGCCCAGTTAGGGTTAGGGTGGTGGGAACAGTGGAGTGCTGGGGCAGGGTGAGCAGCTTGGCTTTCCAACCCCGTGGGCTGTACTGCAAACTCATGCAGGCATTCATGAGAATGGGTTAAACCTTTCTTAAATTGGCTTAACCCAATCTTGATCCAAGTTAGTGCACCTCCTCAGGTACACTATTTTGGGTTGGGCACATCATTTGTGGGGGGGAGAGGGGGATTTAAGACTTTTGAACTCCTGCATGGTTGGGCATTTAGATCAGCCTAACCAAAGTTAGGTTGATAAAAATGTAATGCCTGTATATACCCTATGATGTTCATTTCAGCACTGAAAATGAACAAACTTGCTTGTCAAAGCAAGTTCATTTTAACACTCAAATATGCTTCTTCATATACTAGAATATCAAATGAAACATATGCTATGCTGAGTACTCCTTTTACTCTATATTCTGTGAATCAAGGTAATTTAACAGTAGACAGCTAACATACGCCTGTAAAAATATATGATTGATTCCTATTCTGTGTGTTAAACACAAAGAAATCCTGATCAGAATCTTTAAACCCCCATGAGAACTTGTTACATAAATGGTGTTTTCTAAAGAAGAATGTATGAGATGAGTTTTGTTACAAACACTGAATTCGGTCTGGTTATTAAGTAAAATCCTTTAGACATGATCAAGCTTCTGTTCAGTAAGCTCTCATTTAAAAATAGTTACATATAGCGTAATCAGTAATTTTCAGCTAGGGTGATGCACTGTTAGGTGTGCAGACATGATTAACAAGATAAACCCAGAGATTTCAAAGGAATTCGGAGTGTTACAAACATTCTGAGCTGCTGCTGGTTTTGAGTTTTCTGGAACAGAAAAAAATCTCTATTAGAGTAAATTAAAGAGTGAAAATAAAGGGTTGGTGCTTTGAGTCTAGCAAGGGTAAGGTGACCATCTTTTTCAAAAAGCAAAGGTGGAACACATGCATGACCACACCCCCACACATGGGTGGCATGGCCAGAACAGAGGCTATGGGAGGTGGAGGAGGATCCGGGCTGCCTGCTGTAGGGTTTGGGGATCCCTGCCTTGCTGCCCTCCACTCCAGGACCTCCCCAGCCCAGTACACAGGGCCCAGAAGAGAGGCTCGGTGCTGCCATTGCCACTGGGAGCCCTGCATCAGCTGCATTACAAGGGCACAACACCCCCTGCCTGCCTGGCAGCAGTGGGGGTGGTGGCAGCAGTGCGGAGTTGTGCAGTCTGCTGCTGCTGCATGGGCAGGGGGCACTTCACCATGGTGGTGTGTCTGGCATGGGGCTCCCAACAGTGGTGGCACAGAGCCTCTTGGCCCCACTCTGCCCTCCCACACCGGGTCTTGCCTACTCCAGGAGACCCCTGGAGAGAAGGCAGCAGGGCGGGCAATCCTGAGCCTGTAGCAGACAGTCCCCATCTGCACCTGCTCCACGCACAAATCTTGGGCGGCACATGCCTCCTTTATTACCCCTCCCTAGGGATGCATGCAGCAGTGAGGAGCCAGGTTCCCCATTGCCCCATTCTGGACAAGGTGCCTGTGGCTCCATTCCACTCCCTGGCTGGGCCCTGCAGCTGTGCTTTCCTACCCCAGTCCTGGGCTCCACACACCTCCTCAGCTAGGCAGCACCCCAGCCACAAACCCTGCCCCACTCTCTCCCTCACCACGGGGGCCTTAATCTGCCCCATCCTGTATCCCCTTCCTCCCACTCCCCATAGACTTACCTGCAGGCCGCCAGAGGAGCTACTCTCCGCCACTGCCCGTAGCTGTATTGCTGGCCATATACATGTATGTGTGTGCACACATGCATGTGGTGCTCCTTCCGTCCTGCTCCCCCCCCAGCCCCAAGCAGCCCCTTGCAGGCTGGAACTCTGCCAGCCTGCAAGGAGAAACCTGTGGGTTCCCAGGTTTTTCTCTGCATTTTTCTGTGGTGAATGGAAAACATGGATCCCTGCACATGATGGTGGGACCATAGTTGAGTGTGCCAAGGGGGATCTGGGACAAATGATATTCTAGAGGCATTTAGTCCAGAGCCATATAACCCTTGCTAGTTATGTTTCAGGACTGTCCCACCCAAATAGGGATGGGTAATCACTCTAAACGAGGTGGGTCCTGAGTCTAAAAAAAGTTGAAAACCACTGGCTTAAATGCAGACCCAAACAGAAAGAATTAAATCTTCACCTCAATAGTAATGCTCTCTTTGATTTCCTTGATGCCAGGATTTCACTTCAAATTGTCAAACATCCAGTGAAGGCATAACAATTATTTTGGGGACAGAAATGGCTGGATTCAAGGTCTAATGCATACTTTTCATTCCTTGCTTTTCTTTCTCTTCAGTGATTTGGATAGGGTTTAATGGCAGGAGAGCAGAGTTCTTCTGTACTTACATGTCACTGGCTTGCTGTGTGACCTTCAGAAAAATCAGTCATTTAATATCTCTGTAACTCAGTTATCCCAGCTGGAAAGCTGTATTATTTTCACAGTAACAGATTTCATGAAAACCAGTTGACCATTAGGTATTTAAAAAATAATAATTTAAGGGTTAGACTCTGAATTTAGCCAGGCTCTGAGCAAAAGAAAGTGTGTGGGCCTGGGAAGCCTTGTGCTTTAAAGGTATACTTATAATTATAATTCCTCAGTTCCTCACCTGTGTCAACCTGGGTACTGTCAGGCTTAGAAACTTTACAGCTGGCCTAAGTTTGCCTTTTGTTATTACTTCGCAGATGCTGGCTAACCTAGCCTGGCCTGTGAGTGGGGGGGCAGCAGAGAATGAAACAGTTGGATCAAAGTTCTTCATTGTACTATCCACTCATTGCCTACCTGCTCTTGAGGAGGGAGGAATAGGAACAATACTCCCATTCAGCACTGCATGTCCGCTCCTCAGGTTTAGGGAGTTCCTATAGAGGTGAGAGAAAGGGTCTTCCTCCTCCTTCTTCCCTACCACTAGACTGATATGTAGTTCAAATTGCAGTCTACCATCAAATGCAAAAGGTGACATTCTAACCTGTTTAGTTTTCTTTTATTACTAGAGAGAAACATAAAATCATGTTGTCAAATGATCAGCCGTACTGAGAGTAGAATGAAAGCAGATGATGTGATGTGACTATCTGGAATCAGCTGGTATAATTTTGAAAACACAGAAGCTGAAAAGAAAGAGAATCTCTCTCTCTTCCCCCCCCCCCCCCAGTGAAATCATTGGCATTTTCACACACTGCATGTGAGAGGGTGGAGGAATTGAGAGGGAATGCACCTTTATAAGTATGGGCTTTTTGATGCTCAATTTTGTGCAGCATTAAGATACTGTATTAATAGCTACATCATGCTAGATTAGGCAGTGCAGAGTTCCTTTCTTCCTAAAGTATTTTGTGATTGAGTTCACATTCCCTCTCCTCCTCATGATGAATTTGCTGAGTTAAATTTCAGAAGGGAATACAATGTCTGACAACTTGAAGAAAACAGATCATTGGAAAATGGGAGAAATGAAAAAAACTTTAATACTTTGTGAAAGGAGGGTTACTTTTCTACTAGCCATCTAGAAAAATTTAGCAAGGATGATTCTCATTTTTTTTCAGTTAAGTAGTGAATAGTAATATTGTTAAAATCTTAAAACAGTGCAGAGCACTTTAAAAGGGCCTGATCCCACAACCCTCTGAACCCTCATTACATGAATGTTCAGATGAAGGTGCACCTCCATTAACTTGTGACTGCATATGCCAGGAGTAGGGCTGAGCTGTTTTCAGAATAAATGGGGAGAAAGGGAGTGGGTAGAAGGAGCTCATTCTGGGGATTGCCCAGCTACTCTGGAATTTGGAGCAGGTGTGTTGGAGCTCCAATACCAGGGTTGAGCTAGCATGGTACAACTTTTCTCAGTAGTCTTTTCCAATTCCTCACTACCCTCATAGTGAGAAGGTTCTACCCAATCTCCAGCCTAAGTTTCCTTTGCTGCAGTTTGAAGCCATTGCTTCTATTTCTGTGTCTTACAGCTACAGAGAAATGTCCATCTCCATCCTATTATTGTTTTATAGATATTTAAAGACTTATGAAATCCACTAGACTTTCTAATTTGTCTATATATTTTTTGAAGTGTGGGGCCCTTCAAGTACTCCAAGACGAAGTACCCAAGTGAGGCCTCACCAGTGCTGAACAGAGCAGAAGAATCACTTCCCTTGATTTACAAGAGACACTCTTGTTAATCCAACTCATTATGAAGTTGGCTTTTCTTTTCTTTTTTCTTTGCAACAAGAGTACACTGTTGGCTTATATTCAGCTTATGGTCCACTGTAACTTGGACTGACTTATGTTTCTAAAGCTTTTTGAAATCTCATTACTAATAATTATTTGTTATCCATGTGAATGTGTGTGTATTCTTATAACTAATGGAGTATTTCACATAGGAGTGCAATATTTTTTTCTAGATTCCTAAACCAGGAACTTAATAAATCATACTGGCAAAGAAGATATCCAGTTCATTCTGGAACCCATGCTTTTTTAACAGTTGGCATTGGAGACTGATGTGGCTCTGCAGGGAAAAGAGGTATGGTCAGACCTGGGGAGGGGGAAAGGGCTTGGCTCCAACCTGGCCCCATGGGGAAGAAAAGGGACATGGTTGAGCCCCGATCCAAAAGTGGGGTGGGGGGGGGCATGGCTCAGCCCCGTGATGGGGAGGAAAGTTAGGAGGTGTGGCCTGACTTTGACTGGTCCCATGGGGCCTGGAGTTTGGGAAATTGGCAGGGGGAAGTGGATGGTGGCCATACTAATGGCCACTGTTCCCCTGCTGCCAGATTTCCATATTTGTTGGGAGCCCCACAGACTGTATTTGGCTTGTGGGCTGGAGGTTGAGCACTTCTTCTGTAGGATATTGCTGAAAAATGTTTCTGTAGAACTGAAATACTCAGATATTAAGAGTGAATTTGGCAAATAGTTATGGGCAGAAAATGTGAAATTTTGAAATAACTAAATATGTTAAAAAACAAAATAAAACCCTTTAAAAATGTTAACCTAAATGAAGCAAATTGGCTTGCTTCAGGTTGAGTAAATGTGTCAGGCTGAATCAAGGCAAAACTACTCCCCCCCCCTTTTGTATTGATGAAAAACTTCTGTTTCTATTAGTCTTATCATGATGACATCTAAGGGTTTGTACAGATGTCACTTTTTCCCCCCCTTCTCTTGATATTCTAAGCAGTTACAGTAAAATGAACTTTCATGTTCCCTTCTGTATTGTTTTTTTTAAAGGTTTTAATGCATTATTACATCTAGTTATATATGTTCCCTGCACATGTTTTCTAGAAGGAAACGTATGGCACACTTTGTCCTGCTCAGCTGAGATAAAGGCAATACAATTGCACTGACACTCAGAGTAGTTGTTGTTAGCTAGATGTTAGTTGGGCAATGTGCATTTTGCTAGTGCAATCTAAGAAAGATGTGATGAATTGCATTCTTTCTTTTTAAGGCTGAACTGTGTGGAATTGTGGAGTAAGACTAAGAGTTACATTCTTCACTTGGAAGGCTGGAACTAAAAAATAAGAGGCTGCTTCGGGTTTGACTTTCATTTCCTTTTCCAGAAATTAAATGAACTGAGTCACAATTTAACTTTGGGTGTGTGCAAGCATTTAGCTTACCTGGCCTATGATCAGTAGTTTACTTTTAGCCATGTGATCATAGATCCCGAATGGCCTATGTACACATTCATCAGTGCTAGGAGCTGTGCTAAGAATTATCTAACTTGCAGTAGCGTGTGGGGCTAGCAAGTCTGTGAGTGGGGTTGCCAGGATCAGGGAGGCTGGCAGGTCTGTAGGTAGGGATGGAATTAGGGTGCGCTGGTGGGTCTGGTTGAGGGCGGTGGGG
>NW_017729029.1:69414226-69433786 GCF_001723915.1 Gavialis gangeticus | reverse complement strand
AGGATGGGATTAAAAATAGCCTGGTCAAGGTTGAGGGCAGTAGGAAAAGTGTAGTCCCAGGGCTGGAGCAAGCTGCTGGGGTTTCCCAGACCTGAGCTGTGAATGGTTACAGACATTTGGTAGATCAAGCTAACCCATTCCTGATTTAATGTAGTTCACCTCCTCTGGTGAACTAATTTAGATTAGGCTGGCCATTTTTTTTGCCCAATTTAACCTCAGATGTCTGCACGAATTGGCACTCAGATTGACCTAACCCCAATTATGTCAATCTAGGCATAAGGTCTGTACCTACCTTTTGGCTGAAGTAAACCACCATTTATACATTTTTCTTGTACCTTGACTGTTGAAGAAGTGCTGTATTTGTGCAAGGCCCTCGGATGATACTTGCTGCTTTGTGATAAACCATGCCAGAAAGTCTATGTAATTTGCAGAATCCTTTCATTATCAGTCTGTGGCAGGTAAGAACTTGGGTTAAAAAAAAACAACTGGTTTGAAGAATATGTCCTTCTATGATTTGACTAGTGTTTCATGCCAAACCTCTGGTATGCTTAATAATAGAATCAACAGAATCCAATCTTTCTCTTAGCCTCTAAACCACGTGCTGGTTATGCTGAATAAGTTTGTGCTGCTTTCTTATATTTTCAAATGTTCCGATTGGCAGAAAGTGACCGGTTCTCTTGGTTATTAGTTATCCTATATAATGTCTCAACTTCAGGAATCCTACAGATCTGAGTTTTCTTCAATTTACTATTAAGTGCTAGACAAATGCTATATTAAAAATCATGGAAATAAAACGTCAAAGGATGGTGCTGATGAGTAATTTATCATTTAAATCGCAAAACATCCTTTATGTAAGTGTGAATTTCAAAATAAGAGGTAGACTTCACTTCATAGAGAATAACAAATACTAACAAAGCTGCATTTAGCTAGAGATGAGTGACATGCAAAGTTTGTAAGATTTTAGTTTGGAATGTCAGCTGTGGTTGGGATTCAGTGATTTTCTTTCATCCATTTTAGACTTTGGTACATAATGAAGGCCAAACCCTGTCCCCTATTAAACCCTGATGTTTAATAAACATTTACTAGTTTGTAAAAATGACAACTGACAACATGTTGAAACCCTGAGTGATCCTCTTCTGTTTTGAGAACACTTTACCAAAGAAGTCAACAAAGAACAAATAGCGGTGGAGCAAGAGTGTTCCCAGTAGGAATCTGTGCATCATTAATCTTTCCTTCAGATATGCAGATGCATGCCTCGGACATCAGTGAATGTTACCAACTTGCACTGGAAAGTGAAATATCCCCCAAAGAAGTGGTTAAAAGCCAACCATCCCAACCACATGAGGATCCAAGATAAAATAAATGTTAACCATCCTGATTTTTACAAGTAGGATAAGGAACAAAAAATGTTTGGCCTTTTCTGTGTTCTCTCCTCACAACATGCAACTGTCAGCTAAAAACAGTAAACAATCTTTTCCACTGTAATTGTCTGTGCATGAAAGAAAGTCTTTGTTAACTTTGAAGGCACAAACTATAACTCTTAATGAATTGAGCTGAAATGGTGGGGAGACTGGCCCTTACACAAGGTGTGCATCTACCTGTTCATTAATGTGCTTTTGCTAATTCACATTAAATTTAGTACCTCCATTGTGACATACTAGAAAAGGGCACATTAGCCTATTTTTTAATGTGCATTAGGAAAAGCACACAGCATTTTTTGAAGCATATTAAAATAGGCTAATGCACATTAAAATGCATGTATAGATTCACCCAAGGACTAATAGTGATGGAAGCATAACATATCAGCCACAGTAAAGCTTTCCGGTGACTTGAAAAGCATTGGAACGATGAAATGTATCCAGGGGGAAGAATTTCCATTCTGTAGAACAGAAAAACCAAATCATCCACCAGTGGGAGATGGGTAACTTCTGTTGTGAGAATAGGTGAGATCTGAATAGAGATAGTCATAACCATAAATCTTGTAAACAAGGTTCTAATTATTGCCATACTAACATCAACTATAATACAGACAGACTTTGCAATATTTGCAAGGTGCACATAATATCAGTAAATGACAATAACCTCCTTATTAGATCAGGGTGAAAAAAGTCACCATTAGACCCTGTGATTATTGAACAGAATTTGGAGAGTCAACAATATCCCCAGGTATTCTGTTTTCACTATACATTATCAGCATCAGAAATACTCTTCCTACAGAACGAAAGTATAGTGGTCAACTTCAGCCATAAACATTGCTATTTAAGGAGAAATACTTGGTTTAAAGAAACTTTTTTTATATATATGCGAGACAAGGAATTGCATAGTCAAAGAAAACCCGAAAGCAACTTTTGACTGCTGCATACAGAATTCTTATTTCCTACCGTGCTGAGTTCAGGTTGGAAGTGCAGGCTTGATCCTGAAAACCCTCACTCCTCTAAGTATTCTCTATTGCTTTTAATATTTACATAACAGGGAACCTACAGTTCCTGTTACTGAGAGAGAGAAAATGGAGGCAAACCACACTTAGGCAGCCAAGAGGTGGGCTAGCTACAGTGTGATAGGCAGACAGAGCCCTTTAAATTGAGATGTGCCTATTGCTGTGCTAGTGGCAGACCAATAGTACATCAGGAAAGTAACCTGGGGAAGCAGCATGAAAACACTTGCAAGGTTAGCTCTGCTGCTGTAGGCCATCCTGCATTAGGGAGTACCTGTAGGCTGCCTGGGGAGTAACATGACTGGAAGGGGGCAGTGCTCTGGAGCATGTAAACTGAAGTCCAAGCCAGAACAAAGGGCCTGGCCCTGGAAGCTGCAGGAAAGGAGCTCTTTAGGGAGCTGCCTGTTGCTGATGGATTGTGAGCACGTTATGCCTAGAGGCAACACGTGAAGGGTCTGGGGACTAGTAGCAAACTAAAACCAAAGGCTGGGTAGGAGTTTTTGATACGCAGCCAGGAGAGCTAAAGGTTTACTTACAGCCAGAGTGCTTATGTTTTTGGTTTGAGTTTGGACTGGTGGGATGGGACTAAGAAGGGTTGAGCATGCTACCCTGACCTATGATCTTGGCCTCTCCTACCCATCTCACTCCTGAGCATTGCTTCCTGCCCACCCACAGCCCCATCCCACATAGGGAGTTTTGGTAAAATTGTTGCAGGGGTGGGGAGTGGAGGTGTTGACGTAGCACAGGACAGCTCATCAAAACTCCTTATGTGGCCCCCAGGGCCAAATAATTGCTCACCCCTGGTCTAGGCCAAAGGAACCAGCCAGAGCAATGGGGGCAGAAGCTGGCATAGCGAAAACCCTAACAAGGGAGTAGAGGCCTAAGGTGCACTAGTGGCACAGGGCAAGATGGCCACTTAAGTGATGACTGGAAAAACCTGTGAGGCATGTGCATGGCTATAGGGAAGGTTCAGAGGCTGTGATTAACCCTTAAGGTGATGAGCTGCAACACTGGCACTCATAAGTGACATCTTGCTTAGGGAGCCCTCCTTTTCTAACATCAAGGCATGGCAGAAAAGCTGAAGGGGAGATGTCCAAATGAAGCAAAGAGAACAAAGGCTGAGAGGGTTCTCTTGGAGCATTACAGCCACCACCGGAGTAGGACCCTGTTACAATGGAGTTACTGTGAGTAACAGTTATAGGCATGGACTCTGACAATGTAAGTACTCAGTATTGTATGAGAGCAGGTCACTGCCTACAACAGACAGAATTTCAGTAACCATACCCTACAATACTTGTATGGGCAACATTGAGCTTGCATCAGTGTTTTGCTGTGTTACACATTCTAAACTCTCATTTTTTTTACGTTCTCGACTGAGTGAAGTTAAAAGTTATTAATTCAGGACATATACTATTTTCACAGGTCACTGGACATCCATTGGTCTTTTACCAATGCACTCTCATGTTTCTGTCTACTTGAAATTTAGAAGTCTTTTTGCTGTGTCAAATATTTTATTTTTTATTGGTTTTCTGGAGAGTAGTAGTGGTAAGTGCCAGTTCAAACCCCTGAGAATAACTGCTTAAAAAAATCTGTACCAAGTTTGAAAGCCCCTAATAATTATTTAAAATGCAGTCACCAGAAAGCAAATGACCAGCTGAAAATTTAAATCAAACCCAAACAGTTGCCCAGCTAGTCCATAAATATTATGTTTTTGTGCTTTTTTTATCCATAAAGGTATGGGTAGATAAATGGGCCTATGGTATGGGCTATTTCAGATCAAGGGCACTGGTGTCATGAAGCTTGGAAATGGAATAGAGTATATCTGGAAGTGTGAATCCCTTGTTAGCAACTTTCTTTGTACTGAGAGGTTTTGAGATCCAGTACAAGATTAAATTTCCCAATACATTTAATGTACATGTTTATATAGAGTACTTTATAACAGTATAATTTTGAGGTAACAAAAGTAACACATGAATTAAATGACAATAACCTCTTCATTAGATCTGGGTGAGAAAAGTCACCATTAGATACTACCCTGTGATTTATTGAACAGAATTTGGAGAGTCAACAATATTCCCAGACTGTGAAGTTGTTATAAATGGTGTGCTTACTTCAGTGGTGTACACGCCCACAACAAATGACTTTTTATAATCCTCTCCATATCGTCCATTTGGTTGCCTTACCCTGCCAACATCGCTTCAGCCTTATTCAGACTAAATTTCTCACACGTCTCATTCTGAAGCAGAGAATAGGAAAGGCAATTGACAGCAAAGTTTGAGTGGAAGATGATGGGTAAAAGTGACTTGGTCTCAGGATTATTTGATTCCTCAGCTTGCAGATATTTTGTAGTATATTATAGCATCTTATTTTGTTGGGAGATGTTTATCTTGGAAGGATTCACTCTTCTTTTTTATTGTCTGTGACCATCAAGCATCTGGAAAGCGGGCAGAGTCTGTAACAGTATGCATGCATCTATTTGAAAGATATGGGAAAAAAGTGTTCCTTTTGATGCACAGACACCAAGAGAAAAAGAGAGAGAGAGAGAGTAAGAGAGAGAGTGATGTTGAGTTTGAGGAACTCCAGGCTAAGAACACATTGATTTCAATACAAGCTTTGCTCCTTGGAAGTTATACTGTTTTGACTTAATTGTATACCAGAAAGATGAACAGATCTGTTTGAGTCTAGATCAGTGGTTCTCAACTTTTTTGAACTCAAGACATCCTTCACTGGATTCAAGGCATCCTTCCATAATTTCTGTGAATTGAGTGGCATCTGATTTCAAAGAACTCATTAATTGATTACAATGCTTGCTTTCTTGCTGAAAGGCCTGGTAGTGGGCATGGGGGATTGTTTAGGTAGGGGTAAGCCTGACCCTGGGCGTACCTATTTAGTTTGCTGCTTATCTCTTAACATTTCACTTATCTCCTTGCACCTCACAGCACCAGTCAAAAGATCCAGTGGCACCCCAGTCTGCCCTGGCACCCTAGTTGAGAATCACTGGTTTAGAGAGTCTATTGAACTAACATGCTTAAGGCATGCAAGTTTCTGTAGCCAATGCATAGGGAGGATGTGGCTAATATGTCTGACCACTTTTGATTTCTCAATCTTGTATACACCAGTGCAGCTGTGTTGGCTTTGGTGCTTTGGTGCAAATCCACAGTAATACACATATCTTTGAATCTGTTGCAAGGCACCATAACTTTATTTTTTGTCAGTATATGCAAGATAGTACACTGGTAACTGAGTAGGTCTCTTTTTTGTCAATAATTGTTACTTTGTGAAAGTAAGTAAAAATGAATCCTAGTAACAAATATAAGCAATAGAAAGTGGACACAGACCTTCTGTGAGTGCCCTACATCACAAATAGCTGCATGAAATGGAGATGTAGGGATTTTTGTTGGCAGTATATTTTATTGGATTAACTGTATAGGTAGGAGGGATACAGATAAGCTTTTGAGTTTGAAGTACTCTTCAGGTCTCACCAAGCATACAGAAATTCTGAGCCTTTTTTCATTGTTATGTAAGCAACTGTGCACATAGTGCCCTTCTTCAGGTCTGGAAAAGCAGGAGCAGCTGATGGTTCATGCTAATCCACCCCACTGTAGAGCCTCTCTTTTTGCCCTTTTCAAATGTCTTATTACCAGTTGGGCTCAATAATCTATTCACCAAATGTCCAGCTATGTCTCAGAATTGCATTTGATTTGGGGGGAGTTGGCCTTTAGTTTGGCTTCTCTTTCAAAGCTGTTTGCCATGGCTGGTACTCCTGCAAGCTTTGGAGAACTTACCCAGGCAGGGAAAATTGAATGCAAATGGAAGGTTCTTTGTCTTGCTGCTTCACACTTCAATGTGTTGCTGAAGAGATCAGCCACGCAATGGATGACCTCACATCCCAGGCTTAGTGAGGTTGCTGCTTCCTATTTTCCTGTCTACACAAGGGAAGCTGAGGGGTTGGGACCAGGGCAAACAGTTGCCTTCCCTCTTCCTACTTCTCTCCAGAAGGGGAGTGGTGCCAAAAGGGTGACATTTTATGAGGAAGGTTGCACCCACGTCGCCACTGCCTATGTTAGAGACCACACTCCTGATTTTGGAACAAAGCCACCATCTCCCATCAGTTTACAAATGAAGGACACCAAACATAGTTCTGCCAGTGGCCATGTGGAAAGGGACCTTCATGCCCTGCTCCTCCTTCGTGCCTTCCCTCCACTTACTGTACCTATAAAAACCCTATAAAGGGATCCCCACTTATTTCCCTGGCTAAGACCTCTAGGGAAATTACAGACACATCTGGACCATAAAGCCATGCAGTAAAATTCCATCCCTGACTAGTACCAGAGACCCAGAAACAACTGCTAGTTGAAATATTTTTCGGGGCCATTTTGACTCCTCTTTTTCAAGCAGGAGTATGGGGATGAGTACCTAAGTGTAAGCAAGTTAAGAAATAAAATGAGTGCTGTTAACTGCTGTTTACCTTCACAGTGCAGTGGTAGACCAATACAGGAAAGACCTGGCTGCCGACACATGCTGTTTCTTTTGGGTGTGTGTACACCGTCCAACAACAAGAAATATTTCTTAAGAGAAGGAAAACCGTTCTCTGATTCAGAGTTCAGTAGATTGGGTTAATCCTTTATCCATCTGAAGTTACTTCATCTCTGTGGTGAGCTAACTTTATATTGGGCATGCTATTTTAGTGCAACTGAAGCCTTGTGAATACTTGCACACGGGGCCATTTGGATCAGCCTAACCTTGTTTAGGAAGATCTAAATGTAACATTTGTACATTCCCAAAATAAGTACAACGGATTTTATTTGCATGAAACAATTGTTGGAGCAGAGAACAGGACCCAGGTCCCTCCACCCCAGCAATGAGTACCCCAACCACAAAGCTTGAGTAATTCCCCCGTTTTCTCTCTCTGGTCCAATAAATCTAGAATTCTTTGCCCAATAGAACAGCTACCACAGTAGGGGTGAAGTATCCCACCACAATACAGCCTCTAGACTGGTGATTAGGACAAGTTGTGGAGACATCAATCATGAGTGTGAATCCCCTTGGGCAAGGGAAGTAATTTTATGTAGGTTACTTATATTCTGGGAAAATGCTCTAGGGCCATTTCAAAACATTTTTAAAAAAATTAAAAATTAAAAAATAGGGGCACCATCACCTCCTTTTCCTCTGTTTTAAAAGAAAAGAGACCTGCTCAAATTTAAATTTTTATTTTTACTATTTTAAAATGAAATAAAGATGTGTGCATGCTCACTGTCCTAGACACAGTTGTTACTGGAAATCAGGTGTTATGTTGTTTTTTTAAAAGGGGCTTCAGAAGAGAGAGCAGTAGCCTGAGGTTTCACCATCTTAACTTTTATAACAATGTAGAAGCAATATAGTTTGAGGATCTTCTTTGAATCACCTTTAAAGCGGTGTAGTTTTTTCCCTACAATTATTTGTTTTTTGAAATATTAAATCCCATCTTAAATTTAAGAAATTATATCAACAGAAAATGCTGGTATCTTAGTTTCTTTTTGTTCAGACTTATGTTTACATATATACCTAATGCTACTATAAATTTTATTATCGAGTTTACCTTGAAGGGGCACATGAGGTGAAATAATCACCTAACATATTCATGCTGTCTTTGGGGTACAACCTTTTGTTGTTGCTTGATGTTCTAACATTGTATCATCAATGGAACAAATTGCACTGAAGATACAAGCTTTACATAATATAATTTATGAAAATAATAATTTCTTACAATGGTAGATGTTATTTTGTCTGAAATCATATTTAACATTTATAATACTTAAAGGAGGAATGTATTGCATAAAATCAAATTAGCTAGAATCAGGTTAATTCTGAAAATGACTTTGTTCTATGACTGAGAAGGCAGTGAAAGTTTTATCTGATTGAAGAATGTGCCATCAGATCCAAAGAACATAACAATTCCTTTTAAACTGATGATAGTTGAAGAATTTATTCTCGGGTTATAAACTCAGAGGACAGTACGCAATGATTAGAAATGTGTGAAAAAACAAGGTCACGTGCCCTGTTTTATTTGTTTCCCGTATCAGAATTCAGGCTCCAATTCTTCATTGAATCACTGAGATGAAATTGCTCAGTATTTCTACATAATGAATTATTTTGTTGAGATATGATCTCCCACAATGGGCTTTCATCTTACTGCTTACAATATTCATATGTTTGTATCCAGGACCTAAATATAAGTTCTACATAGGTGTTGCAAAATGAAAGTCAGATTGTGGTTAGCATATGCATACAAAAGAGAATGCAGAGAGTTTCTATATGTTCCTATAAAAATATTGGTCCAAATTTCATTTGGAGTGCACACTGCTATAACATACATTACATAACATTAGCTGTCTGGAAAACAATGGGATATGGTGGGTTGATCTCACCATCTGCTCACTATTTGAAAAGAAAGTAATGAACTTGGGATCCCTGGGGAGATAGCTATTTTTATGTTAATTTTCTTATAAATTATACTCTTCCCTACGTTTGAGGTGTATTAGAATATGAACATGTGTGTGTGCTTTTACAAATTATACATGACTATTTTAACACCTCTAGAGGGATTACTTCCTTCATAGATTCATACATGTTAGGGTCGGAAGGGACCTCAGCAGATTATCGAGTCCGACCCCCTGTCCTGGGCAGGAAAGAGTGTTGAGGTCAGATGACCCCAGCCAGGTACTTGTCCAGTCTCCTCTTAAAGACCCCCAAGGTAGGAGAGAGCACCACCATCCTTGGAAACCCATTCTAGATTCTGGAAACCATTACCGTGAAGAAGTTCTTCCTGATGTTTAACCTGACTCTGCTGTCTGTTAGTTTGTGGTCTTGATTTCTAGTTACTCCAAGGGGTGCCCTGGTGAACAGAGCATCTCCTATCCCTTGCTGTCCCCCCAATGAATTTGTAGACAGCCACAAGATCACCTCTCAGCCTTCTTTTGTGGAGGCTGAAGAGGTCCAAGTCCCTCAATCTCTCGTAGGGCCTTACCTGCAGGTCCCCAACCATACGAGTGGCCCTCCTCTGGACCCTCTCACAGTTATCCTCATCCCTCTTGAAGTATGGCGCCGAAAACTGAATGCAGTACTCTAGCTGTGGCCTTACCAGTGCTGCATAGAGGGGAAGTATCACCTCCCTGGACTTGGTTGTGATACACCTGCTAATGCACGAAAGAGTGGTTGGCTTTACTGATCACTTCATCACATTGACTACTCATGTTCATCTTGGAGTCAACTATGAATCCAAGATCCCTTTCCACTACACTGCTGCTGAGGGGGTTATCCCTCAGCCTGTAAGTGTGTTGGTGATTCTTTCTCCCTAGGTGCAGCACTTTGCATTTGTCCTTATTGACCTGCATCCTATTCTGTTCTGTCCATTTCTCCAACCTGTCCAGATTGGCCCTGATTCATTCCCTGCCCACTAATGGGTTTACTTTGTCCCATAATTTGGTGTAATCTTTAAAAGAAATCCACTCTATTTTGTTTCCAATATATAATCAATTAAAAAAATTCTTAAAGTAAAATGACTTGATTACTTGTAAATAATGTCTAAAAGTGAATAAATTATTTGTCATCCTCAGTATGGTAACCAAAATAAGGGCACCTTTAAGCGAGCCTTAAGAATGTGGAACTAACATAACTGGATTTTAAGGGGAGGAAAACAATCAAACAAACTCTGAACAAAGGCTGTGATGGGTTTTTTAAATATAATTCCAGCATTAGGCATGAATCCTAAATTGTAAAGCAAACTAACTGAAACACGATAATGTCTTGTTGTTTTGTTATTTTAAAAAAGTCTGCTTACCATCATTACATAGCTTTACATTTTACTAAAGATTTTGCAATTAATATTTCTTTTAACACTCTGTGGGCTAGATTTTCAAAAATGACTTTTTAATTTCCATTGGAAGTGGTGTATGGACAATTTTGTGCATTTGCAAAAGGCAGGATTTGTACATGTAAATCTGGTAGTTAGATGCTCTGATTCTTTCTTTTAGAAAGAAATTAATATATATGAAAAATGTATAGGATAGATTAAGACCCTCTTTAGTTTGGCCCAATATGTGTTCTTTCTTAGCATGGTAAAGAAATGTATTTGTGATTGATACATCATCATATAAATGGCTTTACTAGAATTCTCAAAATATAAATGATATTCTTTTTCTAATGCAACTCTGTAAGTAAAGTGGTCTTTCAACACAGTTCTAACTAGAGTAAATATGCATGCTTAGTAGATACAATCCTAATTTAGCTCCTGCTTAAGATTTGACTTTTGAAATAATAACAACAGACTATATAAATTGTATTCTGAAGGTTCTCCAAGACTTGGCTATTGAAGTTCTACAGGTCTTCTCTCTCCTGGACTTTAGTTCCCTGTTTCCCTGAAAGATGTTCCTGTTGCATCCTTTTTAGAATACTTGAACTATATTTGTTGTTATGACATAGAAATCATTATAGTATGCGTTCTTTCAGGGCTGAAACACTTGACAGTGCATTGGTGCATAGAGAAAGAAGGTGCAAAAGCTGGCTTTCCTGTTATGAAGCGTTCTCTTAGGTAGGACTCCATTCAGCACCAGTTCTAGATGTACAGAATTTTTGTTTGATTTAAAGTACAAGTGCAAGGCGTACAAAGTACGAGGTAGGCTCAGCGCAGCTTAGTGTAGCATGATTCCGGTATCACTTTGGAAAAGTGCTAGCCACCTGATAGTTGAGGTTTGTATAGTACAAACCATATTTTTGAAAACTGCTTTCCACATTGGCTAATGAAAACCCCATATTTTTACATTTAGGCCTGATTTACCTTTTTGTGCCGTTTTAACCTTCTGGTTGCTGTTGCAGAAGGAGAATTAGGAAGATAAATCAAGAAATCAGTTTTAAATAAATGTTTTTTTTCAAAGAATCTTTCTGTTACAATTTTAAAAAACTCTTTCTCTCTCTTTTTAATCCTTGGCTTTGATTTTATGGTAGTATTGAATCCAGATTGAAACCAGCTAATGGATTTCAGAGTGAGAAGACTGAGTTACTATGGCTACACAGCAGCCTGAAAGCTTAAAAGGACAAAAGGATAAATGAATACAATACTGGTTGCTTAGCCATCCCCTGAATGGCTTCTAATAACTTAGAGGTTTATAATTTGGAGACAGCAAAAAAAAACTTGTTCATCTTTTAAGAATGTATATTCCATTTTCAGCTTAAATCTGTGCTTTTGGAATAAGATGTTTGAAAAATGTTTTGGTAACATCCTAGTCTTTTGATTCAATTAGTAGTTTTTATTTATTTTTTTACTTAAGATGAGGTCATCCATAATTGTTAAAATAAGTACAATGGTAAAATTACTGAGCGACAGTATCTGTAATACAAAATACAGTGTCCACTTTGACTGTTGCCAGGGTAATTCATTATCATTAATGATATGAGCTTTTAGGTTATATGGGTGATACATGAATAAAGTTTTTGCTTTTATAATGATTATTAGTGTTGTGTTGGCTAAAATATTTGACTAAAAATGTCCATTTGCCATTATGAGTAAATTTAAAATGAAAAAAGCAAGCAGTATTATAAAGGTAACAGACGCACGTCCTTATCAACTCAAGAACGTGTTTCTTTCGTTATATATCAGAAACTAGCTTAATTTCTATATTAAGATTGAATTTCTGTGATCCTATAAGTATTAAAACAGGCTACCTAGAGAAGCTGTGGAATCTCCATACTTGGAAATTTTCAAGAACAGATTGGACAGACGCTTGTTGGAGATTATTTAGTCAGGGTTGATCCTGCCTGGAAAAGGGGGCCGGACTAGATGACCATGTGAAGTCCCTTCCTTCCCTATGATCCTAATTGTCTGATTTCAAGTCACTATGATGCATCTGTTTTCTTATATTTCATATTTATTTTGAGGCAATATGGTAACAACTTCTACTTTAATCCTATACCCTTTTACTACTCCTGGGCCACTAAGGGGCCAGGAACCACTAGATCACCTTAACTAGCTATTTCCAGGCAAAAGAGGAGATACATTTTCTCAACAGCAAGTGAGAAAAGAGGTGTTGGAGGAACACTAGTGTGAACACTGTTCCTAGGGGATGTATAAGCCATGAGATTCCATAAACAGGTGGTGTAGCTTTTAAAATGGCCATTAGACTTCTTGAAATGTCATTGAGGATTGGAAGATACAGATGCAGCTGACTACCACCAAGTCCCCCACCACACTTGGTCCCATCTGATCTTGGGTTTATCTGAAAATGTGTCACAGCATTTTGAACTTACTGGAACAATTTTTCTCTAATTCTTACTTCATGTAGTACATACTGAAAATGCTGTAGTATTATCCTGGCAAGTGTAACATCAATGCAAAAAGACACATGTTCAAAGATATAATCTTTGATTTGAAATGGTTCAGTTTCAGCTGCTCTTCATGAGCCAGTCTTGACTGCTTTTTAGAAATGCTTAGTCCTTTCCATTGACTTAAAAATGGATACTATACACTTTCACTGTTTCTTAAAATTGGAGCCAAGGTTTCTCAACTTAAGCTTTAAGAATTTGGTACATTTACAATTGTTTGTTAGTTTTGGAGTTTGGCTAAGACAAAGTAAAGTCACTGGGGTTGCAAAGGCACAATTTGTCTTAGTTTTTAAAAACAAATCCCATCGTTATACCATTATCATGCATTAAATGTATTGTAAAGTTTCTCTTGCACTTAGAACAAGAAGCAGGAATGGTAATATGAAGTAGAGAATGAGGATGGACTGTATAATTAACTGAGAGTCAAATACAGTTTAAATTGTGTTTCAGTAGGAAGTAATTGCAATATTCTTTTAATTCATCGTATAATGCATACAATCCTATTTGCAAAATGTGTTTTACTACATATAAAATGATTACTTTAGTTGTTTAATCAAGTCAAATCTACCAACAGAATAGCACTTGTTTATATTATAGCTCTACTAATCCTGCTTTACAGGATTCACATACAATTCTCATGATACTTTCTGAAAAATAAAATTTGTCAACTATGTTTTTAAAAAAAGACAATTAGGTCTTCTATACTGAAGACTATTGCTGATCCCTTAATGGGATACATTGTTTTGATGCCAGGCTGTATTTTAAATGATACCAAATGCACACATACTACAGAAACAATACAGCTTGAAATTCAGAGATGGATCAGTTAAGACGAAAGCACTTTTTCAGAAGATGGGGAGCTACATGATATTTGATGTTGCCATGGGAGACCAGAACATTTGCAGAGCAGATGGACCAAAGTTAAATAACATGGATACAGGTATTGAATAGGAGTTATGTAATTCTCTTTGAAACAACAGCAATATATGATTACTAAGCTACATAACAGAATTCATTGGCTACACCAGGAGCTCCTTTATGGAAATGTCTGTAGCTTAATTTTCAAGTGTAAAACTTACTTTGCTTGTAGAGTTGTTTGGTTGCCTTTAAATTGAATAATATTTTTTTGTAATAGTATTTTTACTTTAATAACCCAAGTTCAAACTGCCATATATCATTGGCTTAGTTGGGTAAATTTCCACTTAATTCTTTGGTTCTCAGCAAGTCAGTGTTTTTTTTTTTCCCCTAAGGTCCATCCAATTCCTTTTTCTATTAAATGGAAAAATAGCAGTGACCCTGATCTCCTCTTTCTGTAAAATGTCTCTTGCATAACTCTTACAGCTTCAAATTTTATTCCTCTATTGAAAGGCATGGAAACACTTTTAATTTCAAATTTTATGGTCCTGTTGGTTCAATATGCTCTCTGTTGCTACAAGCTCTTCTATAACCTTACAAATTGGTTTTTGGTCAATAAAACATACCACTTGGAAAATTAAAACCTCCTTCATGGAAATTTAACCAACTGATTTTTTACAGAAATCTAGCAATATGAATATGAAGACAGTGTATAGGTGAGTGTGTACATGTAAAACGCATAGTTGTCTGATGGTACATCTGTATGTATGTGTATGTTTATATCTAATACACTTTAGCAGGGGTTGGGACCTCTTTGACACCAATAACTTTAGTTAATATATACTGATATTGTAATTTTCTCTCTAGAGGAATAAATATTTGGACCAAGAATTTTAAATCTGCTTTGCAGTCATATATGTATTTAAATATTTTGAATGCTTAAGTGTAAACTCATAAGCTCTTTTCAGAGGTAAATATAAATGTAATCTGCTTACTTGAAGATGTATAATTTCTATTGTTGAAGGAATTTCTTATAATCTGTATATAAGGGGAGTTTCTGTCCTGGATCTCTGTGCTTCTGTTCTCACTGAATTATCTCACATAAATGAACTAAATATTTTTCATGGACCTATTCCAAGGAATTGCTTCTGTAGATTCAGTAGGCATATTTTCATTTGGTAACATCTGTATAACCCCACTGAAATCTATGTAGCTATGTTTGCTATATCAACTCAGGGTCTAGTCCAATAGTGTTGGAGTACTGAGGAAAGATGACTATATAATCAACTTGTGATGAACGTAATTATTTCTAGAACACATACAAAATTAAGTATGATTTTCAAGAAAATGTAGCTCACAAGCAAAGAGACTTGTGAAACTATATAACTTTCCACAACAAAGTAATACAAATGTATTACTCTTCAGCCTGGAAAAGCGCAGGTTCAGGGGTGATCTGGTAGCCACCTACAAGTTTATCAGGGGTGCTCACCAGGATCTGGGGGAACATTTGTTCACCAGAGTGCCCCAAGGGATGACAAGGTCAAACGGTCACAAACTCCTTCATGACCGTTTTGGGCTGGACATAAGGAAGAACTTCTTTACTGTTCTAGCCTCCAAGGTTTGGAATAGACTGATGTCAGACGTGGTTCAAGCAGCCACTTTGAACACCTTCAAGAGACATTTGGATGTTTATCTTGCTGGGATCCTATGATCCCTGCTGACTTCCTGCCCCTGGGGCAGGGGGCTGGACTCGATGATCCTCCGGGGTCCCTTCCAGCCCTAGTGTCTATGAAATCTGTAAAACAGAAAGGATGGAGGGATCAAGGAAAAGGTGAACTGAAGGTATACATGGGGAAGAATTACTGAGTGAAATTCTGTGTCTTGTGCAGGAAGACAAACTAGATGGTCAGAATAATTTCTTCTGGCATTAAAATCCATGAGTGAATTCCTGGTACTTTTGAAATTCATGCAAAACAACTATTTGTTTTAACTGGTCAGGAGTAAAGGAGAAGCAATAGCTAGAATCCTTAGCAATGTTCTCAGAGAGAAGACAAGACATTCCATTAGATTCCTGATGTGTTTACATATTAATGCAAGAAGCACAGGGAACAAGCAGAAAGAATTGGAGGTCCTACCATCAGAGAATTATGATGTAACTGGAATTATGGAGACACAGTGGGATAGTTCACATGGCTAGAGTATAGCCATAGATTGGTATAGCTTGTTCAGAAAAGATAGGGGCAAAAAAATGATACCTTATATATAAGAGTGATGGACACATGTTCTAAGGCTTAGTATGAAATGGAAGTTAGGCCTGTTCAAAGCCTCTTGGAGAAGTTTAGAGGGGAGAGCAGCAACCAGGATTTCATGATAGGCATCTGCTACAGGCCATCAAAATAGGAAGGGGAGGTGGACAAGGCCTTCTTTAAACAAATGATGGAACCTTCCAAATTATAGGACTTGGTTCTTATGGGAGACTTCAATTACTGGGACATATGCTGAAAGGGAAACAGTGAACAAACCCTCCAGAAAATTCCTATAGTGTTGGGGATAACTTTCTGATACAATTAGTGGAGAGGTCAAGTCAGGGAAAATGGGGAGGAGTTAGTTGAGAATGCAAGGGGGTAAAATAACTTGGGTGACTGAGCATGAAATGATAGTTTCAAAGATCCCAAGAAAAGAAAGGAAGGAGAGCAGCAAAATAAAAACACTGAACTTCAAAAAAGCAGTCTTTAACAAACTCAGGGCACTGGTGGGCAGGATCCCTTAGGAGGGAAGTCTGAGGGGAAAAGGAGTAAGGAAGCCTTTCTAAAGACCCAGAAGCAAGCTACCCTAAGCAATGGAAGAATGGCAAGTGCATTAGGACACCAACTTGGCTAGACAGAATTCTCTTCAATGAGGTGAAATTAAAAAAGGAATTTTATAAACAGAGAACTTGGCTATAATACTAGGAAAGAATATAAGAATATTGTACAGACATGCAGAGAGTAAACTAGGGAGGCCAAAGAACAATATGGGATGCAAGTGCAAAGGACATAAAGGGCAATACTCTACAAGTATACCAAAAGTAAGAGGAAGACCAAGGAAACCTTAGGTCCCTTACAGAATGCAGAAGGCAATCTAGTTACAGATGATGCAGATAAGGCTAAAGCATTGAATGCCTTTTTTACTTTAGTCTTCGCAAATAGGAGCAGCTGTCAGATGATGAGTGCAGTTGGCAACAAAATAAGGAAGGAGACAAACAACATATAGTAGTAGAAGAACAGGTTAGGGATTACTTATAGAAGCTATGTGCTTGCAAATCAGCAGGGCAGGATGGGATATAGCCTAGGGTACTGAAGAAATTGGCAAAGATAATACCAGAGACATTGATTATCGTCTCTGAAAACTTGTGGAGGTTAGGGGAGGTCACAGATGATGGAAGAAGGGAAAACATACTGCCCATCTATCAGAAAGAGAAGGAGGAGGATCATGGTCAGGACATTGGAACTAGCTGTCTGTAGAAACTGTGGCATCTCCATCCTTGGAAATTTTAAAGAGCTTGTTAGATAGATACTTAGCTAGGATGGTTTAGTCAGGGATGATCCTGGCTTGAGCAGGGGGCTGGAAAGATAATCGCACCAAGAAGACCCAGATCCATTCATGAGAACTCTCTTGGTTCTACCCTGACTACAGAGTAGGACCCAGAGAGTTCTCATGAACGGATCTGAGTCCTGGTGCAAAGTGGCCAGCAGTGTCCCTCAGGGGTCCGTGCTTGGACCGGTGCTTTTCAACATCTTTATCAATGATTTGGATGGGGGAGTGAAAAGCTTGCTGTCCAGGTTCCTGGATGACACTAGGTTATGGGGCAGTGTGGTTACATCAGAAGATAGGTTGTGGATACAGGCAGACCTGGACAGGCTCGAGAGTTGGGCAGACTGGAACCAGATGAAGTTTAACACATCCAAATGTAAGGTACTCCATCTGGGGGCAAATAACCCTCAACATACATACAAGCTCAGTAATGACAGCTTGACTTGCACCATGGCCAAAAGGGACATAGGGGTAATGATTGACCATCGCATGAATATGAGCTGGCAGTGCAAGGTGGTGGTCAGCAGGGCAGGTAACATGCTGGCATGCATCAACCAATGCATCTCATGTTAAACTAAGGAAGTGATACTCCTGCGGTACTCAGCACTGGTGAGACTGCAGTTGGAGTACTGTGTCCAGTTCTGGGTGCTGCACTTCAATGAGGACGTGAAAACACTTGAGAGGGTCCAGAAAAGCCACCTGCATGATCAGGGACTTGCAAGTCAAGCCATACAAGAAAAGGCTGAGGGACTTGGGCCTCTTTAGCTTAAAGAACAGAAGGTTGAGAGGGGACTTGATAGCAGCTTACCGCTATATTAGAGCAGTGCATTAGGAGCTCGGTGAGCAACTGCTCACTAAAGCACCCCCAGGGAAGACCAGGACCAATGGATACAAACTCCAGGAAGGCCGCTTCAGGTTAATACCAAGAAAAACTCCTTCACAGTCAGGGTGTCCAGACTGTGGAATAAACTCCCTCCAGAGGTGGTGCAAACCTCCTACCCTGGAGGTTTTCAAGAAAACTCTGGACAGTCACCTTGCTGGGGTCACCTAACCCCAGTTTTCTTTCTGCTTAGAGTGGGGGAGGCTGGATCTGATGATCTGCAAGGTCCCTTCCAGCACCTAACAATATATGAATCTATGACTCTTTTGAGGTCCCTTCCCTATGATCCTAAGATTTTGTGTTATGAATTAATGAATTCTCTTTCACATGTGAACTCTTATGCCCTTATTAGACTACTGCAATGAGCTAGATTGATACGATTTTCCTAAAATAAATGAATATAAAGAGAATCACAGAGATGATTAATTTAAACTTCTTTCATTTATTTTTAGAATGTACCAGTTTCACAGAACACTTTAAAATCCACAACTTTTCCCCTATACCTTTCTGAATGTCTTCTACAGTCTTGATTGCTGCATTACCATTTATATTGTTTTTTATGTAAAATTTTTGGTACTGAACTATAAAAAAACAAAAAACAAAACCAACCTTCTGTATATAACTATATACATTTGGACTTGTTTAAATTTTCCTTTCAGTCTCTATTTTTTCCCTTTATGTATGAATGCAGTTTTAATCAATGCATTATGCAGTGGGGCTTAAAATACATTTTCAAGAGATTGCATACAGAGTTTGTTAGCTAACCCAGTAAACAGGAAGTTGCTTTGTAGTAATTAGATCATTGGTCAGACTTCTGATATTTCAGAACACTTCAGTTCTCCTTTCATAATTGGATTTTAAGCATCTTATCTCATCCACATGGGAGTCCTCTGACACTAAACTAGCACAGTTTGCTCTTACTTCATGTAGTTATTCTTTGTTCTTCAAGTGCTAAAAATCAGACCACATATTCAGTATATTAAGTATCTATGAATATTTTGTCTCACATGGTGAAAGTAGATAATTTGCTTTTCTAGAACTAGTAATACTATTTTTATTGATTCGTTTGGTAATACCTTTTATTGGAACAACTGTGTAGTTGGGAGAGATGTTAGATGAGCTTTGAGATATAAAATGCTTTTTCCTTAGGTCTAGACAAGGAGATACAGTCTAAGGCCATAGACGGATGTTTAGTTTCTACTGAGTGAGTCACTGCTCTCCCAGTAGAAACCGCAACTGTACAGACATTCAGAAATTTATTTCCAGGAGAAAAATAATCCCAGGAACAACCAGGGTTAAATGGCTTCTGGGAGAATTCCATGGGAAAGACCAAGGGCTTTTATACATGTGCTCTGGGAGGTGGTGGGGGGGAGGAGGGGACACTTTAATTAGAGCGGCTCTGAGAGCTGCTCTGTTTAAGTGCCTGAAGCGTCACCTGTATCAGTATCCCTGCACTGAAACA
>NW_017729029.1:69368038-69409226 GCF_001723915.1 Gavialis gangeticus | reverse complement strand
CCCAGACCACGCTAATTAGTGTGCTCCAGCAGCCTCCACATCTCATATATTCAGCATCCCCATGTTTCAAAAAGGCAGCAGGGGTGCTGTAACTAAAGCTCATTGAATGAGTTTTAGTTAAAGTGTTCCCACCACAAATTTTCAGCACAGATACTGTTACATGGGTAATCGAGTCTGCTCTGATGTGTTGTAATTACAGGGTGTTGGAGCAGCCCCAAATGTCTGTAGATTTACCCTTCTGAGATTTATTTCTTTAGTGAATGCAAATATGCCAAGCCAAGCAATGGCTTCATCGTTAACTGAGTTCATAGTTATTAATCTACCCTCTTAATTTGTAGAGGGGACACTCGTTGGTGATGTGCTGCACTGTTTGTATGTCTACAAGTGCACAAAGGATTAGCATGAGGCCCCAGCAGCAAAGGTTGGCTGCACAGGGGCCTTGGCCTGTCCTAAGTCTGTTTAGCAGGGACCCACTATCACTGTGATTATTCACTATTGATGTGATAGCCAGCAGGTCGATGAGTGGGGTTTGTGACTTCCCATGATTCCCATTCCTTGATCCAGTGGGCTTCTGGAGAGAAGCCACAGCATAGTCCTCTGGCATCCCAGTGTAACTTGCTCTTACTTCCCCACCATGTGTCAAGGGAGATGGTGTGTCTCTGGGGCTGGACTCGACTGCTCCTGCCAAACAGAAGCAGAAAATGTCCCCAGACTGCTTCAAGGCTGGAAAGCCCAGCCCCTTCACCATCCCCACACTGTGCTCTCGGGCTGCACATGACCTTTAGTAGTCTGGGTCAGCTAATCAGGGCTGTCCTATGCACTTTGTCATCCATTTCCAGACAGGGGAGCCTACAGAGCATACAGAGGTGTGCATAGGGCCCCCCGGCTTGGTAGTGTCAGCACTGCAGGGTCTCTGTTCCTCAGTGGCTCAGCTCATCTAACATCTGTATAGAGCTCTCTGGGTACATTTTTCTACTGGGAAAACAAACCCAAGAGAATTCTCCTGAGTCATTTGAACATCAGTACACAGCCCAAGCTGAATACCAGGTAAAACAACTACCTTTGCTTAAATGAAAATAGTCATATGATATTTAGCTTAGACTGTATGTGCTTTTTTCCTAGACCTGAGAGGGCATTCTGTGTTTGAAAACTTGTCTAATGTCTCTTTCTACTATGTAGTTAGTCCAATAAAAGATATTGCCAAATGATAATTGCTTCTAAGTTATTCCCTGCACTGACATGGCTACAATAACCCTACAACATAGCTCTTATTATTGATACCTGCCTTTTTATTGCATTTACCTTGCTTATTCTTAGACTTCAATTATGTGTAGTGAAGGAAGGCAAGTAGTCACAGTTTTCCATTTCTCAGTATCAGTTACAGTTAAATTCCCTTGCCCGCATGATTTCAAGAGTTTATTTTGGATTATTTTCCTGACTGCACCAAGAGGACGAGAGGGGAAGAGAATCTAGACACCCTTTCAGGCTGGAAAATATTCAGGCCATATGTAAATATATTCCCCCAGTTGAAAGTTGGCATCATCTCCAGCATGAAGTAATACTTAAAAGATAGGATTTAACATCTAAAACATGCTGTCTAGGGCAATGTACAAATACTTGATATGAGCTTCCTGTGTGCAGACTCTTTTGCGTAATTGTTTAATCATTACTCTATTTCTGTTTTTTTCAGGAAATGTACCTGGGAAGAACCTTGAAGAGACACACAGATCTCTGTCAAAGTAATTATTTGCCAAGAGATTCCTTTACTTGTAAGTTCCTTTCTGTCATAAATTAATGGCATAATATATTATCAAAGATAGAGGGTACTTAAGAACTTCTGGAAGGTTTATGTATGTAGGGGAAACTTTGCTACATTATTTTCTGTTGCTACTTATTCTCAAATTCCTGAGTTATAGTGGAGAGTAAACAGTTATTTTATTCTGCTCTGTTAAGGCTCTACACCAAATAAAAAGTAAGTTTTATCCACCAGTACTTTGTATGTTACATAATGACATACTTTTGTTTTCCTTTAAATATATGTTAAACTATAGTAACTAGTTCATTATCTAGTGAATATTCTATCTAAAAGTGAGTTTGGAGCTTATGAAAGAGACTACCTGTGAGACAGCATGTTTTGTGCCCCTAAACGGAAGTATTTTATAGCTGAGACAGTCTACATAGACTCCCTCCGTCCTGTTCTGTCTTGGCCATCTCTCCTGTGATAGCCAAATAATGTCCTATTGCAGTAAAACTGTTTGAGTTAACTTGGTTTCAACTGGAGTGACACCAGTTCTTTTCAGATAAAACACAAAACAAGCACTGAATCAAAATGGTTTGGACCTGAATTTTCCATCAAGGTCTGTTTTATATAGTTAGTTATTGCTGTAGTCTCTGAAATAGCTAAGCATCTGAAAGACAAGAATGGCTTTGAGAGAAAGATTAGCTAGTTCCACTTTATTGTGAGGGAAGACAGGTGCAGAGGGAGTAACTGATTTGTCCATGGTCACACAGGAAGTGGCAGAGCTGAGAACAGAACCCAGATTATTTTAACCCAGTCTAAAATTTCACCATAAAACATTGGATATGGAGATTTCAGTTTTATGGCCTGACATTAATACCGTTAATCAGCCAGGACTTGTATGATCAAGCATTGTTAAAATCATACTTTGGAGAAAAGGAGCTGTCAGTTTTAGGCCACTGACTTGCTAACTAGACTTATTTCTTAAATAATACTTTTAAAAGGTCTGAACACAGGGTGGCTTTCATGACAATAAAACAATAAACATTATTTCACAATTGGAGGACATTCCTGTATGCATCTGATAAACTGTGGATAGTTTATTTTAGAAAAATAACTTTGTAAACTAAACTTTGAAGGCTGGTCTGTCTCTCAAATAGAACTACAGGGTGCCTGTACACGAGCCGGGAAGCTGGTCTGATGCACCATAATTACACATTGATACACAAGGTGTGTAGGCTGGCTGGAGTGCAGTAATTACTATGCTCCAGCAGACTTAATTAATTGAGTCTGCTCCAAGGCACTGTAATTACACTCCAGATTTTTAACTAAGATGTTGGCACAGCCAAAGGGGAGAGTGCCTCCAGAAAGTGCTAAGATTTATTCAAGACCTAGTGTATGCACCATGGGACAACTCACTGGCACATGAGAAATGCAATACCTACCCAATGGCTTATCCAACCCAGCATACCTGTCTTCAATAGTGGCAGAAGTGGAGGCATCAAAAGGAGGGCACTTTACTGAGTACATCAAGAGTGATCCATCCCCTATCCATTACCCTCCTTGGCATCCACCATCACTGGTTTAGAGATGCCAGAGGAAACATTTCTGACTCTGTTGCTTAATAATGACAACTAGAGCCATCATTCATGAATCTGTCTAATCCCTCTTTGAACCTGGCTGTACTACTTGCCTCTTCAACCTCCTGGAAATCTCATCAATAGTGTGCAAACAATATAATGAAAAAAGGTGTTCCTGGAGGTAGTTCCACACTGCTTAGATGAAACCATTAAATGCTTTTCAAGAAAATGTTTTTAAAAAGTACGAACAAATTTTTATGAACCTCTACAAAACCTTGACTTGGGAAACAGACCAGCCTTCATAATTAATATATATGGGTGTTTTTCAAAATGCTCTGGGGGTTGTGGGGGAGGGCATTTTAATTAAAGCAACTCCAAGAGCCACTTTAATTAAAGCGCCAGGAACATCTCATGTATCGGTGTCCCCACACTTTAAAATAGTGGCAGGGGCCAGTTAAAGCTTGATTAATTGAGTCTGCTTTGACGCATTGTAATTATGCTCCAGGTGCTTTAATTACAGTGAATTGGAGCTGACTTGATTAATTGAGCCTGCTGGAGCGTGGTAATTACCATGCTCCAGCCAGTCTCCATGTCTGATGTTTCAGCGTCCTTGCGCTTCAAAATGGTGGTGGGGGCACTTTAACTAAAGCTCATTTGACAAGCTTTAGATAAAGCTTCCCTGCTGCCATTTTGAAGTGCAGGGACACTGATACACGAGGTGTTTGGGGCAAGGGAAAGCTGCTCATTATTTAAATTTCTGAGGGTTCTTTTGCAGGGAAGTTTAATTATGTAGTACAAATGGGGTAGTGGGTACAGCTCCAACATCATGCTAGTAGGAAAAAGAAAACAGAATTTAGGTTTTGAGATTGGCATCAGCTTGCTTATTCCAATTCTCTCACGTTCTCTTTTAGTATAGTTGTACTTCTTCACTGACAGCAGCAAACTGAGGAAAAATGATTACGTATTTATTGATTAGAATAAAAATACAGAGTTGACAAGGATAAATTAAGTGACACTGTTATAAAAATCTATGGCATGATGCAAAGAAACCAGGATCTGTATTTTACATGGACAGCTTCACAATACTTAAATGGCAGACAACAAATAGGCAGGCCAAGCAGTTCTAATATCTGGAAGTACTGGCAATCTGTCTCATTTAGTGTCAGTTTTAATAGTAGGATCATGTTTGAGAGCAAAAGAACAGAAAACGTGTGGCACATTTTCCCCTATGAAATAAAAGGAAAATTCCCTGAAAACATAAAATATTTCAGAGTTGCATATAGCAACAAAGGATTCCATTTCCCAAATACCTGTCAGTTAAGTCTGTACCTCATATAATTTTATAAATATATTGGTGCTTGATTGTAATAGGAAATGGTGGCATAAAATGTGCAATACAATCTTAAAGAAGGGAAAGTAATTAAAAAAAATTGTAGACCATATGTTTGTAAGCCATCGATTGACGGGACTTAAAAATGGACAAGATCTTATCCCTCAAGCAGTGCAGGTTTTTCTCCAAGTGTTTTTGCCTACTGTAGTTTTAGATGACCCAAGCATGAAGCAGTATTACTAGTTCTTTAACTGTTGAGTAGTATGAAGGGAGAATTTCAGCTGAACTATTGGGTAGTGTCACAGGCCACAGTCCTTTTTATGGTGTATGAGTGAGAATGAGGAATAAGGTTTCCTTTACATTACATTATGACTAGCCAGAGTGGGAAGAGCAAGGCCTAGTGTAGTCCAGGGTTTGACTGTAAGTAAAGTGGAAGATAGTACTTCCTTTTTACCACCCTTCCTCATGTGTTTAGCAGGGAGCATTTCACAGTTGTCTCTTCCCATGTGTTGATTTAAAATCTAGCTTAATGTGTTTGGAATTTCAGTCGCTACTATGTCACAACTACATAACAGGTATACTTCTCAAGCACAGATATGAAAGATGAGCTGAGTAAGTCTGTGGAGAAATTAAATACATGTACGTGTTTTGGGACTATTTTTGCGGTAAAAACCCACATTTTTATCACACAATCTTTAGAGCCATTGAGAAGTCATAAATTCTTTTCTTTTTTTGCTTTACTTTGATTTTGAATAAAATAGTTGGATATGCAAAATTTTGCACGAAAAGAACATTTAAAAAAATAACTTTTTGCTAAACCAAGAGTAATTTTAAATACGGAAAATGCCCTGTATCTAGGAGCCTAAACACCTGCAGAATTCCAGAATCACAAAGGTACAGATGTGATGAGAAGGAATCACAGAAGCCTGGGAACTTAAGGAAATCTAACTCTGATATTCCTGGGCAGGCTGCTTAGGACCCTGGAAAACCTAGTAGATAGGCTCCTTGAGTGTGTGGGAGTCCTTCACACACTGAGATGTCAGGGAACCTCTATTTGTGCTGCTGGACAGCCTTCTTGGTGCACTACCTGGAGCCTGGGAATTTAAAATCCGAGGAGCTTGAGGCTGCCCTGCAAAGTAGACTATCATAGTTTCTCTAAAACATGTCATATACTATTGAATCTGCACCCTGTAATAGGAAAACTAGAAAAGTGTGCCGTGCTGACTTTTGTTTTGTTCAGACCCATCAAAAGCTCTCTGACTGCATATTTTGTTATTTTATCCATCAGCTTATCCATTTCCTTATCCAGATAATGCTTGTAAACTGTGTGTCTGCAGCTTAATGGTTTGTGAAGACTGAAGCAAAGTAGATGTTGAGTAGCTTTGCTCTCTTTGCATCTTCTGGTAAGGATTCACCCTGGCTGCTTAACACTGGAGCCACAGCTTCCTTGGTCTTTCTTTTCTGCCCAACATTCTTATCTAAACTTTTTGGCTAGGGACAGACATTCAAAAAGCCTGTGCCTGAATTTATTCAATCTTTGCAAGTTAGTCTAAACTGGCTGGCCTGAACCAGTTTTTAACCACATAGACATCCCCTTTGGACTGAAGAAATACAGGCACATGCCTGTGGTAGCTCAGGCTAGAAGCCAGGGAGTGCTAGACCAGCCTTCCCATCCCTTCTGTAGTGCTGAGCTGAAGCGGGGGCATGGCCAGGGTTTGGCAGGACACTGGTTCGGGAAGGGTTTCTCCTCCCCTCACTGCTTCTGGCCAGCGGGGAGTTAACAAAGCATTTAGTTAAACAGGGAGTTGATAGTATTTATCATCCCATCAAAAAATCAAAAGCCTCTCTCATGAGTTCAAGCTCTTCTTAGACAGATTTTTCCAAGAAAGAAACGTAGGGACATTACCAGCTACCTATTGATTAGCTTCAACAAGCCCTAAATGGAGATTGTCCTGTCTGCCTTTGTCCTGTTTACCTTACACAGACACCTCTCAGCATTAGCTACTATACTGCATGCTGGCTGTGGTCTGTGCTGTGGGAGAGGAGAATCCCTGCTTGAGCACGGAGTGGTGAGGGGGGATGGAGCAAGGAGAAGCCAGACAGATGCTGCTGTGTTTGCAGTCTCTGCTGGAGCTCCAGCAGAGAGCCCTGCCCAGGGTTGCAAAGCATCTGGGATGCTGGGGGACTCTGGTTAAGTTAAACCAGGAAGGGGTCTGGGACAGACATTGCATAAACTGGTTTGACCCAAATTAGTTAAGTCTGATACTACATTCACCCAGGTTTATCTCAAACTGGTTTCAGCCATTTTCAAACTGGTTTATGTGCACTGAGCATCTGTTCTGTTACAGGTTTAAACCAGTTTCTCATCACTTAAACTAGTTTACATATAATGTCTGTCCCTAGCCGCCTTGTTGTCTGTAATCTCCCTCTCCAAATACAGCTTATTCTTTATCTTTGCCTTCCTGATTTTGTTTCTGCAGGTTCTTGCTATTATCTGGTATGCTTCCTTGATGACCTGCCTATTTTTCTGTTGCCTGTATGCTTGCCTTTTGCATTTGAAGCATCTTAGAGCTCCTTGTGCAGCCACTTTGGTCTCTTACCATTTGTCTTGTAGTTCTATTATGCTGGAGTAGCTTCTTGCTGGGCTTCTTTAGAAGCTCACAACCCTTCTGGGTACATATGTCCTTCAGTCTACCTTCCCATGGCACCACGCTTCCTAACACCTTCAGTTGGTTGAAATTCACCTTTTTTGAAATTTAGTGTTTTAGTTCCGCTGACCTCATGCTTTTCTTGTCTCAAGATCTGGTACTGTATCCTCTCATGATCGCTTCCTCCCAAATTTCCCATCACCTTTGTATCCTCCACCAGTTCTTCCCTATTGGTCAGGACAAAGATCCAGGATCCCCTGGTTGTATCCTCTGGAACAGGAAGTTGTCCACCATACAAGTTAGGAACTGGCTTGACATTTTATGTTTGGCTGTATTGCTTTTCCAGCAGATGTCTGAAAAATTGAAGTCTGCCATCAGTACCATCTTATAACTTTTATTTATTTTTTTCACCTCCTTGAAGAGTGCTTCATCCACATCTTCCTGACTTGGTAGCCTATAATAAAAGTCTACCATTATTATGGTATCTGTAACCTTTTATCTTCACCCAAATGCATTCTGCTCTGCAATCTTCTTCCATCTGAAACAGGGAACAAGTGTATGTGTGTTTGGCATGCTAAGCGACACCACCACCTTTTCTCCCAACCCTATCCTGAAATGGTGTAGCTCTCAATTTTGACATTCCAGTCATCAGAGCTGTCCCACCATGTCTGTGACACCAATCAGATTATAGCATAACGTCTTTCTCAGACTATGACTTCCAGCTCATCTTGTTTATTCCCCATATTTCTCACATTTATATAAATACATTGGATGTAGTTTGCATTTCAACCTATTTGCTTCCCTTTTGCATCACTTGTTGCTGTACTGTGGCTCTCTGGTCCTACCCCAGAGTTGAACATCTTCCTCCAGTCCTTTCACCTCTGGATTGTTGGCTTGGTGACTGCAAGATTTTGTTCACCACTCCCCATGGAACTTAGTTTAAAGCCTTCCTTACTAAGTGCACTGGATAACACCCAAAGATGCTCTTTTTTTTTCTGGTCAGATAGATTCCATCTCTTGAAAGCAGTCCTCCTCCAAAGAACATCTGTGCATTGTCAATGAACTGAAAGCCTTTGGGTTAACACCACCATCTCAGCTAACATTTACTTGCAAGATATGATGGTCTCTGTATGGTCCTTGCTTTTCATAGGGAGGATTGATGATAACATCACTAGAGCTCCCATCCATGGGGACTTATACTTCCTGCTCTCTAGACTGCCGAATCCTCTGGTGCTTGCCTGCCGATTGTCTTTTCCTCTTCCTTTCCCTCAGGTGTTCAACCACAGAGTGTTTAAAAAAGGTCATTGCTGACTTCAGTCTCTTCAGTTCTGGGGACCTTACTTCTTCTAGTAGCCGCATGCTGACACTTTTCTTTTTCCTTTGGCTTCTTCAGAAGTATGTGAGGCCCTTTCTTATAATGTGAATTACTGTGCACTTGTCAGCACTAAAGTTCATTTGCCACTATTTGCACCTTAGCTTTGTGAGATCTTTCCGCACCTCCTTTCCATCAACTTGGGACTGACTACCCAGAATAATTTAGTATCATCTGCAAACTTAAGGATTTTCACTGTGTACCTCCTTTTCCAGGTCACTAATGAAAACGTTTAATAAAACTGGACCCAGCACAGAAACCTGCAGGACCCCTCTGTTGACTTTCCTCCATCCTGAAAAGTGACAATTTAGCCCTACTGTTTACTTTGTATCTTTTAGCCAGCTAGATCTCAGTCAGTGAGAAACCCTTTCCTTCAATCCCAGAGCAACTTAGTTTTTTTAAAGCCTTTGTTGAGGAGCCTTGTCAAAAGATTTATGAAAATCTTAATGTGTTATTTCAACAGGATCTCTCTTGTTCATGTGTATAGTAACACCCTTAAAGAATTCTAGCAGATTGAAGCAGGATTTCCATTTACAAAAACCATGCTGCCTCTTCCCTAGCAGTTCATATTTGTCCATATGACTCCTGATTTTATTCTTTGTTCAAAATTCTACCAACTTACCAGAAATGGAAGTGATACTCACTGGTCTGTAGTTCCCCAGATTTACCTCTGGAGCCCTTTTTGAAGGTGGCTGTCATGTTGGCAACTCACCAATCCTCCGGCACAGAAGGACATTCCTAACAATAGGTTGCATGGTATTGCCAACAGTTCTTCAGTTTCGCATCTGAGTTCCTTCAGAACTCTTTTGTTGAATGCCATCTGGTCTTGGGACCTGAGTAGTGTTTTTAATTTATTGATTTGTTTGAAATTCTCTTCTACTGTCACTTCAGTATGTTCCAGCTCTTCAGGCCTATCTGCTAGGAAGAACTGATCTGGTGTGGGAATTCCCCTAATATCTTCTGCAACAACAACAAAAAAAACAATGCAAAGAATTAATTTAGCTTCTCTGCTATGGCCCTCACATCCCTGAATTCACCCTTTACACCTTGGTCCCTCTGATTCTCTCACTACCTTTCTGCATCTGATATATTTTATGAACGTTTTTTATTAACTTTAGAATATCAGGATGCATAATGTCTTTGGACATTTTCTCTGCATTTTGGTCACTGTTTAAGCAAGACTTCTTGTGGTAACATTTCCGTTTTACAACTCCCCTCCTTTTTCTTTTCTAGCCCATGTGTAGTTAACACTTTTGACAATATTTTAACAAACAGTGTAGCTTTATGCTATCTGGCAGAACTTTGAATGCTGCCATGCAATAGAAGCATGTATTTTGTTTCCCTAACTTCCTTTTTATGAGTAATATGATCCCTGAATGTCTTGCTAATATGGTTTGGAAATTCTAAGGGAAGTGAAGTCAAGTTCTGTAGCACTGTCTTCCCTGGCATCTTCAGTGTTCTACAAAAAAGATTGCCTATGTTGTTCACACTGTAATTCTCTATAGAGTACTAATCAGGTCTTTGATCCTACTGCTGCAAGTTCCTTTGCAAAAAAATTCCTGTTGTATCTCAGGACATTGTTTGCCATTCTGAAAGCAGAGAGCAGCTAGAAATTTGGCAAAGGAATACGGTCCTCTCATGATTTGTGTTGGTCAAGGAAACATGTGACAAAGATCTCATGGATCACATTCTTTTTGGCACTTAGGTTGAGATTGAAGGGCTTTGACCAGGGTTTCCCTTCACTGAGTGACTTGATCTAATGGTCACTGGAGGCTATTGGCAGTACTGTGTGTAGAGATGACTTCTTTCTTTTACACAATAAACCAGCCATCGACAGAGGATAGGATGAGGGGAAACAAAGAGGTTTCTTAAACCCATCTGTAACAGGGAGCCTAGGGCTCCTGTTACTTTAAGGGAAAAATTGCAGCTGGGAGAACCTCAGGAAGGGAAGGCTGCTCCGTACGAGCTGCCAGAGAGCAGGTCCCCAGGGATTTACCTGCTATGAGTCCCTACGGCAGAGCTAGCTGTTCTGCCATAGTGCTACAGCCCTGCATGGGGGACAAGATACTACTGCAGCAGTAAGCTACCCTGGGCAGGTAGTCTGGCCCTGGAGGCCAAAGGGGAAAGATCCCTGCTGTGAGATGGCTGTGGCAGTATGACTTACTGAGACCCTGCCAAGCCTGAGAACAACAAGTGATGAGTTGAGGGCTGATTGGGAACAGAGACACTGTATGAATGGAGGTTTTTAGTAGCCAGCTAGTGGGCTTAGTTTAAGTTGTCACTCGTTGAGCTTATGTCATGTTTGGGTTGACATTATTAGGTGTGAGAGGAGGTTCTAGTAGTGCCTGAGGGGTGCATGTTCAGTGTGAGCTTTGCAGGGAATGGGGCCTCAAGCCTGGTGGCTGAGAGCTTGGGTTAAACAGGCTGGTGGTCGACAGCAAGGCTGAAGCCTAACCTAGGCTGAAGTGAGACAGGGTCAGCAGGCCTGAGCAGGGTGGAGAGACCAGGGCAGGGTGTAGCCAGGACACAGAACAGGGTGGAGACAGGGCCCAGGGCAAGATGAGAGCCAGGACCAGGGGTTCACAGCCCAAGTGGGCAAGGTGCCCAAGAAAGGAGACCCTGGGGCTTAGAGCCAGTAGCCCAAGAGGGGCAGAGACTGGACCAGATGGGAGTAAGAGAGGAAGGTAGGAGTTCCCAGTGTATCAGGGAGCAATGCCAGGATGGTGCAAGCTGCAGCATAGCCTCGAAGGGCAAGGATCCAGGCAAGACGCCTAGCTGGAGAATGCAATAGTAAGATAGAGACAGGGCCAAGTGCCTGAGAGAGTCAGAATTAGGGTTGAGCACCTGCGGCCCTGGAGGGGCAAGACCCATGGCCCTGGAGGGGCAAGAGCTAGGGCCAGTGAGCCCACAGCCCAAGAAGGGCACAGACTGGGGCCAGGAGCTCATAGCCCAAGAGAGACAGAGACTAATAAGGGCATAAATGCCTGAATCATCAGAGAGATTTGGAGCTGACATGAAAGATTGGTAACATCTGTGAGTCACAGGTGTCACTGTAGGGAAGGTTGGAGGCCGTGAATAGCCCATAATGCAATGGGTCCCCTGAGGGCATGTACGGGCCAGGGTGGCCCACCTGATGTGGAGGAGTGAGGGGTTAGACTGAGATCAGTGGGATTCCACAGATATGTCCAGCACAAAAATGAAATAACACATGTTCATTTGGGGAGTGATTTGGAGTAGGGCTTTGTGCCTGCAAAATGAGAGCAACAAACCTTCTACTCCTTTACAGCCTCCTATGAAACACCCACATTTTGGCTGTAGGGTCATATGTAAATAGGTATTACCCATTAGGTATAAGTTGTTCACTCCCACCCTGTGAGTGACAGGTGGGATAGAGCGTTTCCTCAAGGTTCAAAATAGTTGAGCCAGTACAGGGTGATAACATTTTATTATTGGAATTTTCTAAGCTCTTCCATATTCCTCTTTATATTAAAGGATATATCCTACTATCCTAGAATGGCAGTTAATTTTTCAATGTTGAGGAAAAAGAGAAGCATTATGACTTGGCTATGTGTTTCTGAGAGACAGTGCCATCTGGGTTATTTTGTAGGTCAGTGCACATTTCTGATTCAGGGCTGTTCTTGATATCAAAAGGGAGGCCTATAAAAGGTGACAAAATTCTGTTATTGGTTACAGTAGTAGAATTAGACAGCAAGGTATACATTTCCAAAAATGTGCTTGAAAAATCATTCTGATGATTTTAATTTAAAAGAAAGATGGGTGATGGTGTTTGTTTCTTCTTTTGGGGTGTTTGTCAGAGTGCCATGCTCATTTTAGATGCTGAGTTGATGTATTGTATGTGTTTCCTAAAGTTCAGCACTGAGTTATTTTGCTATGGTGTATTTGATGAGTGTCCCAAATGCATAATTCAGTATTAATAGAACTACTTGCCATTGTCTTTGTTACCCAAATTGAGTCATTTCACCAAGTTATCAAGCATTTTAGTTCAAGCTGGTAATTGGTTATGCTCATTTTAAAATTTATTATATTTTTCCTGCAGAGGGAATTTGTGCCCATTTATGTTAATGGAAGAATTAATAAGACAATTGAGCTTTGCTGTCTTTTTCCCCACGATTGGCTTGGTCAGCTCTCACTTATGTGTCTGCCATCTTAATTTACCTATCTTTTGCATATATTTTACTTATTTGCTTTATAATTTAACTACTTCACTTAATGTTATTAACATACAATAAGTAGGATGTGTGGAGCAAGCATCAAAGCACTATTATTTACTATGTTATGTGTCAAATGTGTTGAGAGAGAACTTTGATCTCCCACTGATACAATTAGTTTATTCACAGAGACGAAGTGCTGATTCCTAGAGATCTAGGTGTTCATTTTCAGGGTCCTCTGATACCTTTGATACTGATATATTGTAAAATGTAAAGCATTGTTATGCAAGAATATTCAGTTCATACAGACTGCAGCTGTATAACTGAGGAGTTGTATTCAGAGGAAGGAATTATTAGAGCAATGTGTCATTATTAGTGCACTGTCAGTGGTGCAGGGTTGGTAGTGTAATTCTGGGCCTTGTTACATGGTAATTTTGGGTAGCTTCTGGAGCTCTTAACTCCTGGATTCTCCTCACGTTAACACCCTGAAGTGATTTTAAGCGCTTATTATGCGGCTCAAAGTTAAACCAGTCCAGAGCAGGTTATCTCTGATCTGTACTACCAAGCTCTTCTGTTCCATTAAGGCGTGACCACTCCCCATGGATGTGCCACCCAAATTGAAGTCCTCCAGTATTTCAGGATTTCTCACCCCCATAGAACAGCCTGTCCTGGCTCACCAGCCTTCTAGTGGCAACTTAGAGCTCGAGCTCTTAGTCCTGCCCCTGCTCACCAGGCCTCTAGTGCAGGGGTAGGCAGCAAAGAGGTGCCAGAGGGTGGCATGCAAAGGCATTTTGGTTGGCACACACACCTCAGGGCGGATGGCAGAGAAGGGGCTACGGCTACACTGCCACAAGGGCCAGGCCCTTGTGGCTCCCCCACCATCTACTTGTGGTACGCCAACATCTTACAAGTCAAGACTGTGGGTGTTTTTGGCACTCTGTCCAAAAACATTACTGACCCCTGCTCTAATGGCAAGTAACAGCTATGCAGGTAGGGGACAGTCAGAGGTTTCTAGGCTAAAGATCTGACTGCTCCAAACTCCAAGCTAGCATTAACACCGATTAACATTTGTGCAGCTCACAGAGCAAGGTGTAACAAGGCCCTTACAGAACTTGCCTAGCGCTTCGTGTTATAAAATCATGAATTTATTTGGAATAAGTTTGGGTTGAAACATGCTGGGTATATGCCTCAAGCTGACTTTTTTTCTGAAAAATTCAGGTGAAATAGATCATCTGTTCTGAATCTAGAGAAAATAAACACATTGTATAGTGGGCGACTGGTGCCTCCCCAGTCTGGGGAGCCACAAGATCGCTGACGGCAGGGGGTCCCCAAGCATCTGATCACCAAGCCAGTGGTGAAACTGCAAGTGCATTTCTGGCAGCACTTCTGGTTTCGCGGCTGAAGCTTCCAGGGAGTGCACAGCTGATTTCAGGGGTGCACGTGCTCCTGTGTGGACCCATTACACGTCGCCAAATACTGTATTTTCTACTTTAAAATTCTGGAGATTTTTCTGGATTAGTGAAATGGGTTGGGAATGGTTGGTATCAAAGATGTGCCTTTTGTTCTCCCTTTGGGTACACTTCAATACTCACCCTTTGATATGAACAGACCCCTTGGTGTGGCTGTGATGCCCCTGGTGGCCACTCAACTCCTGCCCTTGCTCTGGCTCCTTGGGTTACCCCCCCTTTTTCCCTCCCCTGCCATATCTAGATGTAACTAATAAAGTTTTGTTACCATAGTATCTTCTATCAGAAAATACTGGTGAAGCACAGAGAAAATGTGTCTCATCCCCATCTAGTGGCTAGTCCAGAGAAAATAATGACCTGTTGTTATTCTATTAAGCATCTCATTTATATAGACAATTAAATATACATTCTGCTGGCTGTTACTCCATACTGTCCTTCTCTGCCATTCTCAGCAATTTCCCTGTGGTATTCAACAAGTGTGGGAAGAGTGAGCACAGAGAATGCTTCCATTATCTACCAGCCTTAAGCAAAACAAAAAAACCCACTGCAAGACAAGACAATATTGAAAACACAAAGTAAGAAATCCTCTTTTATTTTACCGAGTAATCTTAGAAACTATATAACACCCACAAAACTATCAGTAAATGCTATTGTAATGCTCATTCCTTCATTATTGTACCCTTTCTCTTCCCTTTTTGGTAGCTGCAGTCATTCTCTTGATCTATTCATCTTAAAAAAACAAAACAAAAACAAAACTACCCACTTCCCTTTTCTTGAGCTAAGATGATGGGACAAGATGTCTATTTTTCTGACACTGTCAGCTTTGGTTTGCCATGTGTACAGAGCATGATTACCTCTACTGCTCCATTCCTGATTAAGAAGTTTTTGAAATTCCCAAGCTGTCCATACATCCTGTGGAATGGAAGTGCTCACTAAAATGCTTGGAGATAATGGAGACATAGATGATGTCCACTGCAAATGTGATATTTCAGTGCTTTTTCTCTAAAGCATAAACACAGCTTTTAACATGCAAGAGATATTTCCTCTGTCTCTGCCCTTACCACTCATAGAGGCAAACTGTTATCACAGCCTTAAAGAACATAGAAGTTTATCTTTCTTCAGTAGAGTCTGTCCCCTTATTTCACCTTCAGCAAGTCATAGTTCTCTCTCATTTTAACAAAGCATGAAATTATGCCTCAATGAAGGAAATTATCCTCAAGAACACCAGGGATAGATGTTGCATTTTTTAATGTCATTAGTTCAGATATATCAATTTATATTCTCCGTTATATCCTTTATAAAAATCTGTATAGTAAGTAAGGAAAGACCTTTGCAATAATTCTTTTTTTCCCCTTCCTCTGCTTGCAAGACAGCTGTGGACTGGTTTATAATGAGGAATTTGCTTATGGTATTAGGAAAAAAAGCAAAAGCACTTTATAAATACATTTACATGATCCCATGTGAAACCATTGGGCAAAATATTGTGCATCCTGAGGTTTATTTCAACATTTTGTTTTTAAAAGACTACCAATAAAAGATGTCAAACCTTGATTCCAACCTCATCTCTATCAAAACAATGAAACCTTCCATTTAGAACTGTGTAAAATATTTGTCTTGGGAAGATCCCCCATCCCCACAAAAAAAGCAAACTAGTCTTTTGAATCCTTAAAGCTCTTGTAGAAATGCAAGAATTTTTAATTATATTCCCTGGTCTCAGTATATTAGTTAAAGTGTTAGTCCTGTTTTATGTGTTTTTGACTTTTCTGCTGGATTAGTTAGTTTTGATCTTAATCTATACAGGGTCTCCAGTTGAAAACCTACCCTGTATGTTCATGGGAGTCAGCAGAAGGCATTACAACTGAACACACTGCAGTAGCCCATAAGGGTTCACTTCCCCAGCTGTTTAGCAATAGTTGGTATAAAAAAATTCAGCCAAGGCAGCATGGGATAGAGAAAGTGAAGCTGGGGGTTGTCTTAAACCAGATCTGTACCTAAAGGCGGGGGGAAGTTGCAGATGGAGTGTTGTGGTGTGAAAATGATATAGGGAAGGCAAGAAGAAGCCCAAGGATGCAGTTACAAGAAGTCCTTGGCTATTTAAACACATGACTACCGTACAAGATGACAATATTCCTCCTGAGTTGGACAGACAAGCACTGAGCTTTTAGATGTGAACAAATATTGATGTATGAAGAGCTGCTATTGGGTGGGTGATATCTGGTCAAGCCAAGACAGTACAACACAGGTATTTTTTTTTTTTGCCATGTGAGAAGAAATTAAATAATACCTTTACCTTATTTTTTGAATCAACACAAGAATACAGTTTATAACTTTTATTATTTTTGGAGTGTCTGTTTCTGATTTGTGAGATCTACCATTCAGATATTACAGGTGAAAAAATTGCAACAGAACAGTTCAACCCATTATAATAGATCAACCTACATGCCTTTTGAAATATTATTTTAAAATAATTGTCTTTGGCGTGTGTGTGTGTGTGTGTGTGTGTGTGTGTGTGTGCATGTGTGTTATTTAGTCCTGATAGGATTTCTGCTGATGAGCAACGGCTTCTATATTTTTCAAGCTGTCAAACCCTTTGAGGGGAGAATGGAGCTCCACCATGGAAGAGATACGTGGCATATTTAAGCTAGTGGTAGAGATCTATCGATATATATAAAATGATTAGGAAGAGTATGATAACAGAATAGTTTCTTGGTGAATGGATGAAGCTAAAGTGGCACCAGCAATCTGCAAAGTTCATCCTAGCTGTCAGTCTGATCAGCCAACAAGAGTTCCTGCTGCATGAGAAATTTGTAACCACTGCCTTTCGTGGTAGGGGAAAAAACTCAAGGAAAACATTTTTAAAATGTCAAACTGAGCAGCAGGTGACTGTTAGATGTGGACTGTTCATTTCCTCTCCCAAGCCCAATATGAAATAGCATATTCTTTCCATAAAGGGACAAAACAAGAAAGATGAGGGCTGGTGTCCATGGAATTTATCCTCAAGTGCTTTGCTAATTTATGTTCTCAGGTATTTTTAATTAGGATAGAGAGTAGATGGCAGATTGAACAAAGCCAACCAACACTGCAGACAATTTCTTTAAAATGGACAAAGCAGAGGGCAACCTGTGCATGGGAAATTTACCACTAATAATGTAAGCAGGTCAGTAGAGATGACCATAATGCATGGTTAGTGTTTTCACAGCAAAAGTATAAATGAATAGCACCTTGCTGGTACAAGCCCTTCACTAAAAGCAACTATTAAAATAGAAAACACTCATTCTAAGTAGGTGTTTAATCCTTTAAACATGTTAAACATTGCAAAGGTACTACAATGGAAGAACCAGCACTTGTTTGTTTAAATATTTTAAACTCACACTGTGGCCTTTTAGAACATGTGTGCTTATGGATACCAGAGGAAGGGAAGAAGGATATAGTTATGAGAATTATTTGTCTTCCATCCTCAACTAAAGTTAAACCCTAGATGCAGAATAGGGTCCAGAATAGGAAATCCCTCTCTCTACCTTTTCACATAACAATAATGGAACCAGCAGGGTTTTCCTTGAGTTTTTTCCCCTACCATGTGTTTGTTTCCTGTCCTTGTGTTTTTCCTTGTATTTGGTTTTGTAAGTGTTGCCTTGCATAGGTATGAGGGGTATGAATATGAACAATGAGAAGGTATAGACACCTGTGGAAGCCATGCAATCTTGACCTATATCAAGGTACACCAGAGAATTTAACCTTTTGGGAGTAATATGTTGACTCTTGCAGGTTATCTGTCATGTTGGGGTTGGGGATGGATGGGGGGTCTTTCTTATGTTGGGTTAAGATATGATCCTTAGTTTGCTGGTTAGTTACTTATTTGGGTGTCCAAAGATCAAGGTGCCTTAGGTCTTTTTCTTCTGGCCTTATTGTCAATCTGTAAGATGAATGTTGAGGTTTTCATTCATTGTTATCTCAGACAAAATTAGTATCTAATCCTGAACAAGGATCTCAGGATTTGGCCCTATTTTTTCCAGTAAAACTTTGCTTAGATGTACCCCCTTTTTAACTTAAAGCTGAATATAAATATACTCTGCCACCTATTTCAGCTTTTGTAGTAGTAATTTCCTCCCCTTTTCCCCCTCTCCCCTCCACTCCTCTTCCTTCCCCCCTCAAAAATGTTAATGTTTCTTGCAGTGTTCTGTATGCCCTATATTGCCTCTGCTGGACCATAGGAGCTGGGCAGCACGGCACTGCACCAAGCTGTCTCTCTTGGAGAGGAGCACCATTCTCCTGAGTTCCCCTCCCCAGCGCTGGGATTCCCTTCCCCAGCCTGAGTTACCTGAGTTCCCTTCCCCAGCCCGATCACAGCACTGGGGAGGGAACTGAGGTGGGCTGAATTCCCTTCCGCAGCTCGATCGCAGCCCTGGTTCTCCCCTGTCTCTAACCACCTGGCTGGCTGCTTCAAAACTTGAAATGTTTCAAAACTTTCAAAATGTTTCGACTGCCTTCATTTCATTTCAAGGCCATTTCGAAGCCCTTCATTTCATTTTGATTTTGCTGTTTTCCGCTCGAAATGAGTCGAAACAGTGTCAAAATGAAACAGCCAGCGAAATTTTGCGCAGCCCTAGTAAGCATCACATCTGTAAGCAGGATCTCGCTCACAAATTCCAATGAGGAAAATCAAGGCCAGAAACTGGGATCAACACTGGTGTGTGGGTGGAGAAATCCTGACACTCCCTCCTAGTTGGCACCTGGGACCAGTGTCTTGCTTGCCTTGCCCTAGTTGTACTACTGGATATGGTATAGTCTCTTTGAAAATGGGATTAGGACTCCAGTCTAAAGTCACAGATCAACATTTTCAGAAGTGCCAAAGGACCTAACAAATAAATTATCAGTCCCCAAGAGAGAGGAAATGCTTTTCTCCGCCAAACATTTGGGAATATATCATTAAACTTTGAGCTCATCTGGATTGACAAATAATGGTTCCAGTTTGACAGGTCATAAGTTTGTCCGTTGTTTGGTTTCACAACATGTGTTCCATTTGCACTAAAAATTTATTGGATTATATATTTCTTTCAAAAGCTTTTAAAATATAATAGATTAACTAGTTCTGTCGTGTGACATGTGCTTATATTTTAGCAGACGTCAGTATAAATGGTATTATCCAGCTCCTGCAAAGCACATACTTTGTCTTTTATAGTTGTGAATTATCTATAGGCAGCAATTTCCTTGAATGTTTTCATTAATAATAATTATTCATGAAACTGTTCTTTGCTATTTAGTTTGTCCTTGAGAAGTTTACTGTGTTTCTAATAATACATTTTCAAGTTGTTTTGGACAAATAATACATTTTCAAGGTTTTTATCCCCTGATTGGATGAGCAAAACTCTAGATATATGATATTAAATACCCATGATTCTGAATTTGAGATGTACTGGTCATTGAGTATTTTACAATTTTCCTTTAAAAACTGCTATTTAAATGAAACCTCAACAGGTAAAATTTTTCATTATAAAATTCACAGATAGTTAATACATAGTACATACAGTGAAAATTAATATTTTTAAAATGTGAGCAAACTTTGTGGCCTACACACACACCACTCTTTGGAGACATGTTGGCTTTCTTCCCTGGAAAATACGGAGGTAGTTGTGAATTCTGAGAGAATAAGTTTAAACTAATAATTATCACACAATGTCATATTCATCGTATTGTTATTTGCTTTTATTTGAAAAATGATACATCACATTTTTGTACAAAATACATCCTAAATTATACACTAACTATATCATAAAAATTTTAGGAAAGTTATTAGCAAGCTGGTCATAGAGAAAAGTCATGAATGTCTGTTTTAAAAAAAATCAGAGGCAGGCAAGGGAGTTGTTTTGAACCACAGTAACTGAGATTGTGCCCTGGGATAGCTTTGGCTTATTTCTCTTATACATTTTCTTTGACTTTTTCCCCTTTTGAGTAGGATTGTTTTTTCTCGAAACAACTGAATTGACATAAAATGGATTCAGTTTCTGTCTATTCGTCCTTCTCTATACCATACATTATTTTGTATTTTTTGGTTCCCTTCCTGCCATCTCCTCCAAGTTAACAATCCCACTCTTTTAATGTCTTTTCATATGAGTTTTTCTAGAGACTCAAAACTATAAAAGGAGATAAAAAGGTGGATTTGTGCATCATGCCTGCACACAATCCTGTGCTATACATCTCTACTGTGACTCATTTTGAAAGACTGCTTAGAATGGAAGGGAAATCATGATACTTGTTGCAAAAGACACATTTTTAAGCAACCATTTTGACTTTCTGATGAGCTTGATTATTTATGCTGTAGATACAAGTCCTATGGAGTTAGGTTATTAAGTTGTACATAAGATATGCTTTCTTAATTTGTATTTAAATGACAAATGTCTGCATAGCTTGTTGTAGTGTAACATACCGTAAGACCTGAGAGCTTAGTGTATTTTTCCTATTTAATTGTAATATCTTGGGGGGGTGGGGGAGGGGAGCAATCTCATTGTGCTTTCAGAATATGTTTAAATTATTATTCAGGCAATGGCAGATAAGAAGGTCATGAGACATGAGTTTTTTAGTTACAAAGGTCCTTTGAAATAAGTGCTTTCACTTTCTTGCTTTGAAATATTTATAGACCGTAGTGTTATTTATTTGTATTATGATATTGCCTAAAGGTTCTGACTGAGACCAGGTCTTATTCTGCTAGACACAGAACATACTCATAAAATGAAGCAGTCCATTCCTTGAAGTGCTTACAACCTAAATGGGAAAGACAGACAAAGGGTAGGAACAAAGAAAATGCCACACACATAAAACCTTAAATTGTCATTCAGAGGAGGTCACTTTCAATTTGATATTTTTTCATGTATGCTCAGACCAGGGTAAATTGGTCTGAATCTGAATCATTGATGGATATATGATATAATCTTCATTATATCAGCAGACTTTTGCTTGTTTTTAGAAATTGAGAGTTCTGTATCTTGATGTCCTTCCTGCAGGCAATTTACATTTCCAGCAAAACGAGTAACCCAATAAAATAGTAATTACAGGTCATTTTGAAAAAAGCATGAAAGATGCAGTCACTTTCCACCAGAAATAAAGGAAATAGCAGGGAGACTGGAAGCCAAGATAAGAGGTTTCAACTGGTATGCTATCTTGTCACTTCTGCTTCATCAGCATGATAACCCACATATTAGACTTCAGTCATTTGTTCCCTGCCTCCTATGATCTTTTAGGTAAACTCTTATTTGCGTATGCAACTACAAATTACCTTTCATAGATTACCGAAACATGCAGAATTTGCATGCATTCGTCTTAAGGGTGGTTAGATTTAGGATACATCTCCAGGCTTTGATTTGTACATAAATGTGAGCCTTATCTAGATATGGTCTTAAAGTGTTCTACAAACAGTTCTAACTACTGGGTGGGTTAGGGCATGAGTCAGGACAAGCTCAAGTTCCACCCTTGCCAGGAAGCAGCCAAAAGTCTCCTACTATGTACGCATAGTGGCTAGGTACAGAAATTCGAAAAGCCTGAGGTGGAATTATTCTAAGTTTTGTGCAGTTTTCTGTAAGCAGCCTAGTTTAGATTGGTAGTGAACAGAACACACATTCACTCTTGGAGGAAGGCTGGGGGGGACACACCAAATCTTAGACCAGGTTCCCCCATTTTTAAACCAGTCTGTATGTGCTGAACTTCTGTGCTGTTATGGGTATAGACTGGTTTCCGATCACTTATACCGGTAAAAGTGTAATGTCTGTACCTGGCCTGTGCATAATTTAAACTGCAGCTAGTATGCTAAAATGTCTTTTATAAGCCAGAGGAAACCTGTTCTCTGTACTTCATTACTGATTTAGCACTGCAGGGCTGGTAGTGGCAGCGAGTCCAGTGGTAGGTGAGGCTTTCTCTTCAAACTCAAAGAACTCACTAGAACCATAAAGCAAGTTATTTTATTCACTTTATGACTTGTAGATATCAGATTTCTCTTTCTGATAAACACGATATTGTTATCGTAGGTCTTATTCTTTACTGTATTATTTCAATCCTTTTGTGCCACTGGATAAAAAAAATGTTGCTAGGGGTCTTTTTTATTTAAGAGATTTCGATTTCAGATAAGAGTTTCAGTAAGGAGAGTAGTATGTGTGTTTGTTTCTGTTTGTTCGTCTTTCTTGAGGCTGTGGACACATTATACTCGTAGCATTAAAAATAGCCCTTGTAGTGCTACAAAACGTGAACATCCATAGGTGCATCCCAACTGTAATGCCACAAATTGGCAGATCTTCCACAAATGTTCCTCTTTCAAATAGGAACTTGTATGTAGCCCAATGCTTTGTTGTGTTGACAGTTGTGTGGCATGACAAAAGGGTCGCTTGGACCCCCGGCATGTCACAGTCTTCTGCTTTCTTTCCATATGGGAGGGAGGGAGAACAGCTGGCTCCCTAATAGCCTACGCAGCCAGGATGAACTGTTATAGAGACTCAATGGACTTTGCTGCTGCTACTACCTTGTGGGATGAATTTGTGTGGGCATCAAATGAGGAGAGGTAATGAAGATAACCTCTCTGCCACCACTGCCTCTCTGATAGGCTCTCTGGTGGCAGGGGATTAAAGAAGTAGCCCTCTCTTGTACCCTAGAAGATCCTAGTCACTTCAGAGATGACTGCAGTGCTTCACAGGGGGCTATGCAGGTGTGTAGCACTGTAGATGAGCATGTGTCCATAAAACCTGTAAATGCTGAGAAAAGTATCAGTGTAAGAAATTAAAAAAAAAACAGAGGGCAAATGTCACTATCCACCAGGCCAGCTTGCCTAGTAGTTAAAGCCAAATGTGTAAGGGTAAGGGTCAGAAGCTACAAGTCAGGAGCTAAAATGCCAAGCCAGGCTCAGGAGCCAGGAATCAGTTACCAAGTCCAGAGGGAAACGTCCAAGTGTAAGCCAAAGCAGAGCTGGGAGTTAGGAAACATCTGCAGGGAAAATCCTGAGACCAAAATCCAGGAGCAAGCTGAAGACTGGGTCAGGAACCAGGGAAGTTGGAGATGTTGCTGGGGCAGGAAGACCAGTGTATTGTACAGCATGGCTCAGGTGCTGGAGGAGTTTTTTAAATGCAGCCCAAGACCAATTAGAGGGAAGGGGCTGAGGTTCAGCTAGCTGTGATTAGTAGTATCTGGGTCAGTGCATTGAACCAGGGCTGCAGGGCAGGAGCCTGCCTGAGCCTTACAGAACTGGTCCAGGCTTTAGTGCAGGAGCCTTACACCAAGAACTGGCAAAGGTGGAAGAAAGATATTGAAAAGCAAGAAAGGCTACTTGTGAGTAATGCTGGCGGTACAGTATTTCCATCAAAAATAATATTTAAAAACATTGTAACTTACAAAATATTCAGCAGCTAAAAATAGTATTGCAGAAGGTGATAAACAGTAAAGGCTAAATTAAAATAGTCTGGCTTTTAATCAACTTATTTTCTATTTTATTTTCATTTCACTCTTTCGAAGGGGAAAATAATCTTGTGATATGCTTAGACTGTGTGGAGGGAATTTTTTTTTAAATGTAAAGGAGGTCAGATACTTTTTCCATTTATTTTTCTGCTTCCAGTGACTAAATGTATATGCCAAACGCATGTGACGAGAAAGCAAAGGCCAGCGTTTACTTCTAGCTTGTAAATTCACATTATACAAAATGTCAGGGTGGATATAAGTTGAAATCTAGCTCCAGAGAGGAGACAATATGCTTTTTTTCCCCATTATTGTAGTATATTTTATAATTTAAAAGGCTTCTCATAGGTCAGGGTTGCTTGAGCACCCTCCCCCCACCTCCCCCAGTGGGGCCATGTCATGTGGCTTGCAGGGCTCCCTAGGTGTCTGAAAACTTGGACCCGACTTGAACCCAGTGGGGGAACAAGCAGCAGGAGAGTGCCATGGGCCAGGTAGCCTAGCCCAGTGCCTAGATCGGGTAAGCAGGGGCCAAAGTGGCTTGGGAGCATAGCTGGCTTGTCAGAGCTGGACCAAGGAGGGCTAGGGCCGGAGTCAGGTTGAGGCAGTGTGGCACCTGATCTGGCTGTGTGGGACCAAGCTGAGGTGGTGCAAGGCTTGATCCAGGCATGCAGGACCTGGATCATGGCGACACAGGGGCATATGCAGTGTGGAGCCCAATCCAGGTGCTCAGGACTGAGCTGAGACAGCACAAGACTTGATCCAGTCATGCTGGGCTGAGGCAGTATGGGGTCTGATCTAGGTGCACAGGGCCTGTTCCAGGTTCGGGTGGCCAGGTTGAGGCAGTGCAGGGTCTGATCTGGCCTGTGATGCCCAGTGTGGATGCTGATCCTGGGATCCGACTCATGGATGGGCACTGTACCTCTCATTTGGCTTGTGGATCCAAAAGGTTGAGAACCACTGTCCTAGGGAACAAAAAATAAAACAACTTTGAGTCTGGCTCATTGCTGAGAAATTTGTTTAATGTAAGCAACTTGGAAGTTATCCAGGCTTTGCAGCTCTATAAAAGTGGATTGGAAGTGTCAAGGAAGTGAGCTTTCCTGTCAAGTTTTGGAACTTCCCTCTTCTGGTCACCCCTTACGCACCCTTTCTATGACAATGTTTAGAAAATTTTCAGTTTTGTCATGAACCAGAAAGTTCAAAGGCATGCATTAATATGGAAGTGTGTATGTGTTTGTGTGTGTGTGCGTTTTAACCTCAAAAAAGGTTTTAGTTTGAGTTTTGGAAAAAGGGTTTTGATATTTACATGCTTATTCTTTTAATCACTAAAAGGAAACACATTTTCAGACCACGCAATTGGAATCAAGTCTTTCTTTTTGCATTCTTGAGAGGGCGAGATTTTACTTCCCTAACTTTAGAGAAAGCCAGGTGGTAAAGGAGAGAATTTATTGATGGGGATATTTTAAGAGTATTGGATGTATATGTAATTCTTCCGTAAGTAAACCTAATGGTCAAAATCTTCAGGTTTGGAAAATAAAATGGAAAAAAAGGATGACACACCTGGCTTAGAGCAATTAAGCATCTAACATTAATCAATACTCAGTGAGAATTAATCATTTAACTCTCTTGCACCATTTGGGAAAATTCCAATCTTAAATTCCTTATTTGGGCATTTAAAAATTGCCTGATTTTCAGAGGTACTGAGAATCCTCAGTTTCTCCTTAGAGATGAGACTCTTATGAATAAGGCCTGCAGACTCTTGACCTACTGGGACCCATGTGGATCCTTTAACATGACAAAAAATACCTTCTAATTTTATAATTTCTGTTTATTTACTCAACTGATTTGTTCCCCTTTACTTAATGTTAGCAGTGTTGTCTCAAGGGCCTATTTTCTCTGTGTCATTTTCATATCAGCAGCTGTTCACCTGTATTGCTATTTCCTTGTCTGGAGAACCAGTTGTCATTTTGGATAGTAAGTTGATTTTCTTTCTTTAAGCAGAAGATTATGCCAATGATAACTTTTTAGAAGTCTGCACATCAAAGAGCCTGCTAGTTTCTCCAGGACATATGAAATTATTTTTATAGCAGTATCCTTGATGGCCTTAGAGCACTAGCTCCATACATACCTAATGATTTTAAATGATGCAGTATATTGAGGAAAACATAAAGCTTCTTTTAGGGAGATGAGTTCCATTACTGCATTTTTTTTTTAAATGTGGTCCCTTAGATCATCCATTGTATTTATTTTAAGACAAATATCATTGTTGTGACATTTCAAACTGCGTTTAAAAGCCAGTTCTTGAGTACATTGTTTTTTACTGACAATAGGATCTATAAAGTGAAGGCAGGATATGATCAGGAAATGTATAGCTAGCTAGGCATGCAGGCTGGTAACTGAAAACAGAAGTTATTACTTCCTGGGTGGGCATTTTTTAAAACTGACCCTATACAAATTGGAGGATTGGGCCAAAAGGGATCTCATGAAGTTCAGTAAGGACAAGTGCGAAGTCCTGCACTTAGGACGGAACAATCCTATACACCAGTACAGCCTGGGTGCTGACTGGCTGGGCAGCTGCTCTACAGAAAAGGACCTGGGGGTTATAGTGGGCAATAAGCTGGATAGGAGCCAGCAGTATGCCTTTGTTGCCAAGAAGGCTAATGGCATACTGGACTGCACTGGTAGATGTGTTGCCAGTAGGTCAAGGGAAGTGATTATTTCCCTCTATTCAGCACTGGTAAGGCCACATCTGGAGTACTGTGTTCAGTTTTGGGCCTACCACTACAGAAGGAATGTGGACAAAGTGGAGGGAGTCCAGCAGAGGGTGACAAAAATGGTGAGGGGGCTGGAGGACATGGCTTATGAGGAAAGACTGAGGAAACTGGGCTTATTTAGTCTAGAAAGGAGGAGACTGAGAGGGGACTTAATAGTAACCTTCAACTACCTGAAGGGGTAGTTCAAAAGAGGATGGAGCTAAACCATTCTCAGTGGTGGCAAGTGACAGAATAAGGAGCAACAGTCTTAACTTGCAGCAAGGGAAGTTTAGGTTGGATATTAGGAAGAATTTTGCACTAGATGAAACACTTGAACATGCTACCCACAGAAGTGGTGGAAGCTCCATCCTTGGAGGCTTTCAAAACTTAGCTAGACAAAGCTTTGACTAGGATGATCTAGTTGGGAACTGGTCCTGCTTTGAGCAGGGGGTTGGACTAGATGATGTCCTGAGGTCCCTTCCAACCCTAACTTGCTGTGATTCTAACTATTAAGTTTATAAAAGCTGGGTGGCACATCATTGAAAGAAGAGCCACTGGCTGGTATAAGTTCCGTGTGCTCTTATGATATAATTTTGCAATGTCATATTTTTCTTCAGCTATTCTTAACTTTTAGAAAGTTTCTAAAAAGATCAAAAACTGGAAACTAAGGGTGTGTATGAGTGTTACTTTTGTACCAGTAGAATTGCAGCTCCTCCAATAGAAATGCTAGGTATACAAGCATTCACCTTTTCTTCAGACTAAAAATGCTGCATGCCATTAAAATCTCCACTGTATCCCACAAAGTAGAAGTTGCCTCTAGAGAAATGAACATTTTTACCCTTACTTTATTGATAGGAACCACTGCACCATGTGTTGGCATCTCAGCATCCATTGATCCATCCCTCTACTCTCCTCCAGGGAGACAGTCTGTGACTCAGGATGGACTCCAGTACTCTAGCCAAGCATGGAGAAAACTCCCTGCCTGCCCTGGGGCTAAAAGTCCACCCTCTGTCACCAGACCCATGCTGTGCTCAGAGAGAAGCAAGGAGCTGATGTAGTTCCAAGGACCCCCAAGACCCAGACATGGGTATAAACAGCAAGACCCAAAGATGTTCATGATTTCCAGGACTCAGACCTAAACACTCCCTGACCCAGACCCAGACCCAGACCCAGATCTGGGCATGTCCCCAGCCCCAGCCTCAGCCTGTGGGAGCCAGTTCTGTTATTACAGGTCTAGAGAAGCGGGGTGCAGACAGTGGTGCATGCCAGCAGGAAGGTGATCTTGGAAAGTTGAGGGTTTGGGTGGGCATGGCCAGCTGGGTTGGGGTCACTAGGGAGATGACCTTGGAAAGCTGGTGGCTTGGGAGGGAAGTGCAGCCAGCTATGTTGGAGGTAGCAAGTACTGAACCCTGAAAAGGTCAGATTTGTTTGCATGTATTGGTGGGGGAAGCAAGGGGGCAGGGGCTGACCAGCAGCTGTCTGGGATACAGGGAACAGCTGCAGCTGGAACTGGATCTCTGCTCCCTTAATCTATTCCTTGGGAATGGGGCTCTGGACACCTCTGACAGCACAGTGATCTCTATGCAGGATGTAAACTTTGATGCCATGCCATCCACATTGTAGGTGACCCCAGGATGTGCTTCTATTCTCCAGTGGACTTTGTCCTCTCAGAATCAGGGGAATGTTGTGTTCTCAGAGACGCTCTTTCCCATGTCAGGGTCAAGGTTGCTCCACACCCAGTCCTTGGATGACTCCTCACAGCCCCTGCCACAGACTCAAAGACCACTCATCACCCCTTCTGGTCCTAACATAGCAAGACAAAGACCACGCACACCTTCCAGTCCTGAATAAAGAGTGTGATGTACCTGTAGCAGAGCCCTCCACAACTAGAGGTGAGGGTCAATACTACACTGCATGGATGCAGTAGGGACCTGTTTGCAAGGTCAACCCCCAGCCCTTGCTCCCTCCGAACAAGGGCCATGTGGGGTTCAAATCCAGGGACAGGAAAAAGGATAATACTTCTTTTGCATAGGGAGCCCACAACTCAATCCAAGACTGTAAGTCTGTTGCCTGATGGCATCCGGGCAGGCCCTCTTTCCCCCCTGCCACCCACACACATAGTGGTGAGGGCCATTTATGGACATCCATGCAGTCATAGCCCCAACTCCCAAAGGGGAATATTCTAGAGTAGTGGTTCTCAAACTTTTTTCTTTGTGGACCACTTGAAAGTTGCTGAGGGTCTTGACAGACCACTTAAACTTTTTTTGTTCTACAAATTAAAGCACACAACTCAGATTTTAATATCAGTAGTCTTACCTTACAAGTACAGATATTCTCAATAGTTCTGCAACCTTTCTGTGGACCACCTGAATGGAGCTCACAGACCAGTGTGGTGGTTCGCGGACCACAGTCTGAGAACCTCTGCTCTAGAGTAAGAGAGTTTGTGGTAGGTTAGCTGTTAAGGCTCCACCCTTAGTGAACAAGGCACATGGCCCAGGGTGCTAATGTCTGTGGGTGCCTGTAGACATGTGGGGACGCACATCTTACAGCACTACAGAATTAATTGAGTCTGCTGGACTATGCTAATTAGCTCACTCCAGCAGGCTTCATGTTTCATGTATTCAGAGTCCCTATGCTTCAAATTGGTGACAGGAGTGCTTTAACTAAAGTTCATCGAACGAACTTTTTGAAGCGCGGGATACTGCTGCTCATGCTTTAATTAAGGCAGGTCTCAGAGCCACTCTAGTTAAAGTACCCCCACCCCCGACCCCTAAAGACATGTAAAGGTTCCCTGTGTGTTCAGTCAACAGTTGTAAGGTCAAATTCCTACCTCCCTTTTCTCTGAGGTAGACCAGAGGCCCCTATCCATGGTTTTTGGCCATTTCACAGCTCACCAGTCACCATGGGGAAAAAAGCAATTCATGCTTAGTCATAGTATTCTGTGCATCTTCCAAGGCCATCCTCTGTTGCTGGGAGGATGCAGAGCAATCCCTTCCCCAAATGCTGGAATTACACCATCTCCACCCTACCTCCCTCTCCAGCATAGCAAGAAGCACAATGCCTCTTTCCTTCAAACTCCTCCAATAGTTTCACCAACTACCCCCAGTCCTGAGTTCCCTGCTGACAGGTGGACCTGGATCAAGAAGTTGTTCTTAGCAGCAGGGAGTAGCCAGGTAACCCAAGGAGCATGAACCCCTCAGGCTGCAAATAAATAGTGAAAGTGTTACTTCCTAAGCATCCTAAAGCTACTTAGCAAAGTATTGGGGGTTTCTTGTGCTGGTCCTCTCCAAGGGCATGGAAGGCACATAGGCAGATCAGGTCAGGGACATGTGAAAAGGAACACTGGCACATAAATACCTCGGGGAACAAAAAGTATTTTCCCTCCTCCCCTTCTGAAGACACTATTGAGATGGGAAAAGTCCCAGGGGAATCAAACAGTCACAGCCAGCTGGTGCTACAAAGTTTGAAGTCCCAGAGAGGTTTATGGGCAGCACTTAAGAAGTCAAGTCCCTTGCAAAATTTGGGGCTGCAAGGCAGTTCTGATTCTCACAGAAGAAACAGTCATGGAATTGAGTTCTCAAAACCCCATGCATCCCTAAGCCTCTCCTGGAAAGTACTCATCCCTCCTTACCTCCCTGCAGTCACCAGGAGAACACCTACCAACCCACTGAGTCTGGCTGTTGCTGTTGAGTTAGGGCATACTGGTAGCATACTGGGAGCTCATGGTGACTCTGGAGCAGGGAAGGGGACATGCGGAAGATAGCACCATATCCTCTCTTTGTCACCTGGAAACACTGGAATCAAGCATGGCAGCTGAGGACAGCAGCAGGCAGAGCTGTATGAGTAAAAAAAACTTGCTCAGCCATGTCTTCAGAAAGCAAGAGCTGCCATAATCATGGAGGTCAAAATCTATAGCTGCCACAATCATGGATGCTGCCTCAGGGGGTCATCTCATCATGTCTCAGCCACAGGTGAAGTCCTGGAGCAAGCCAGACAGACCAGCGAAGCAGTCTTGGGTCAGGTTGAGCCTTATAGCTCCTGCTCTGGTTCAGGTGCTCAAATGGGGGAAGTGGAGGGTCAGGTGATCCCAGCTGTCCATTCTGGTGACAGAGTGGGTGGAGGGTTAAGCCCTATTAGAGGCTTCATGCCAACAATTGCCTACAGGGTGGCAGACTGAGATGAGTGGCCATGCTGCCAGGCCAAGGCCCTGGGTTTAAGGCTGTGGCCTGGGCAGTTGGTTGGTATGTGGTCCCACATGGGAGGTGAGGTGCCTGAGCCCTGCACAGGAGGGCACATGCCAGCACAAGCATCTCTTAGGTCAGCTGTAGGCAGGTACATGAAATGTCATTAAGTCTCTGGTGAGGTGCATGAAGGGTAAAATGAGGAGGTGGTGCATCTCTTGGATCTATTGGCTACTGTGTGAGGAATAAGGATCCATTGCAGGAACAGAAAGTAACATGCTGGAAACTAACAAAAGAAGGGATGTGCTCTGGATCTCTTCTCTGGAAGCCTCCAAGTAGGAAATTAGGAATTACTGTGATTGGGAGTTCTCTGGAGTGACCAGCCAGTCAGGGCTGCCCTGTGCACTTGACTGCTTTTGGCAATCTCTGACATCCCTGGGAGTCTGCAGAACATGCTGGGGTACTTGCAGAGGGTAGTCCCCGGCTGCAGGCCATCACCAGCACGGGCTGTTTGGGCAGCTCCTGCTCCAAACACCAAACCTTTGTACAGTGCTCTACCAATAGGGGTTTTAGCACTGGAAACTAAAACACCAAGTTTCCAACCAATTGATTTGAATGCTTGCAAGCACCCTGAGAAAGAAAGGGAGAGGGAAAATGTTAGCATAACTCATATGGATAGAGGAAGACATTGGAACCACCATGCATCTTGCTACCTTTGGATCAGAATGTGAAATCAAATTCTTTACTTCTGACTTCCACAAAAAATAACCTGTTATGATTTGTCAATGAGACAGCCTTAGTTGTCCAGTAATGAGCAGGTATTAAATATGATACAAATCATACCAGTGAGAATAAGCTGAATAAGGTTAGCTCTTTCTCCTAGATATATTTGCATTTAATGGGAAAACTGCAGTTTTTTTATTGTTACATTGAATAACAAAACCAAAAGTAATTTGCCAGTTTTTAGTCGTGGTGAAACATATATCATAAAACAGGAACATTAATTCATGTTTGTTCGTTTTGGTTTGGTTTTCTTTTTCACTTTATCGGAGAGATAAAACATGCTGCACACAAAATCTAAATATGGATCAGAACCTAGCCAATGAATGATTTTTTCCCCCTGCTGTGTAATGCTTGCATGCAGTTTTAAAATAGGAGTATATTGATTTAAAGATAAAAACTAGCAACTTCATGATTTTTTGTGAATTTTCATTGGTGGCTTGTTTAAAGACTTGCAGACTTCCATGCAGAATTTTATAAAAATTTATATAAATTTATTGTTGTAAAAATATTTAGACATTTAGTAGCTCAGAGTCCTTTACAAATTCTCATTTAAAAAAAGAGTTTTTTGGTGTAATCTGGGTCATAAATTTCTAAAATTAGAATTAACTTAAAATGTTAAATTTGATTAAAACATTTTATATCAATTCTTTTTGTTGAATAAACAAGCAAATTGGCTAATCTGATTTAACTAAACTCTTCATGCATGCAGAGTTGGGCTAGGGAATTTGCTTTGCTTGAACTCAGTCTGTAACAGTGTGTAAACCTTAAAAAAAAGTTTCATTAACTTTTTGCCAATGTCAGTGTTTCTGTTAGGCTCATACGGTTATATGAGCTCCCTCTGGTGGCTCATTTGCATTAAACTTCTTTGCTCACCTTTTATTGAAATATCTGTGTAAACAAGATTGTCAACACTCATGTAGAAGTCTGAGATCAAATCCTTGTAGACTTGTGTTTTAAATGAAAACTATTATTAATTCTCTTTCAATATTATATGGGTGCATATAAAATCATTTGCCCACTTGATAGAGCTACTGAGAAGAATGTTATACCCCACTTGCATGGTGTGCTTATGAACAGTCAAGTCAGGAGATTTTGTGTGTTTGTTTTGGCTCAGCAGCACCAAAAAATATAAAAAGGCAAGTGCTGATCCTTCTCCCTCCTACTATTCAGAATGTAGCAGACAATGCTTTTTAATCTCAGACCCACTGTAATTTATGGTATAATTTAAGGTACATACTCTGTCCCATGAAGATGTAGGAGTGAGGCTGCAAAGGAACAAAAAAATCAACATTGTTCAGCCTGAGTTGAGCTGAACTCAAAACAGAAAATGTTTTTTGTCATCAGTAGGATGCCCAGTTATCAAGATGATTTTGGTGCAAAATACTGACAAATTTGGAAGTACAACAGTGTAGGTTAGGAAAAGCATAACCCCGTGAATATAAGCTGCCTGTTTTCACTTACTGACTTGAACCATGAGCAAGCATTACATTTGTGCTGAGAAATAGGCCCTTTTTCTGCACAAAAAGTTAGCGTATGGGCATTAAATGAGTTTTTAAAGGAATAAAACTTGCTGTTACCCTCCAAAAAATATTAGTTCTTCTACCAGCAATTTCTCTGGAGCAAGTTTCTAGTGCTATCTTTAATATCCGTACACTTACCTCAGGGGCCATGGAAGCCCCAGTCTCCCACAGTCCTCTGCTGTCCCTCTGCCCTCCAAGGTGGAGGAAGGGAGGGAGAGCACTAGCTCCCTGTGACATGGTCATCCATGCTTTTTGCTGCCAGGCTAGCAGTGCTGGGATTGCTGAAACAGGGGCTCCAATTCCTGCCATGCATGAGCCCTCCCAGAGGTTCTAGTTCCTGCCTCCATGACCCACTTCCCTAGGTGCCCCAGGACTGCTTCTTTCCACCTCTACCTTCAACAGTCCTAGCAAGACTGTTCAATGAAGCAGCAGTGCAGCTTCCCACCCTTTGAATAGCACTGGGGCTCCCTATGATGGTTTAAGCAGAGGAACCACTCTCTTCCCCATCCCTGCCCCTTTGCACAGTCCTGGGTCACAGTCCTGAAGTGTGGTAGCAGGGGGCTGTCCTTGGCTGCTGCGGTTGCTTCTCAGTAGCTGCCAGCAGACTGCTGATAGCTTCCAGAGCAGCCAGGCTCCCTTCCCTTCCAGAATAACCTGGATTCCTGGGCACAGGGGGACCAAAGAGCATCCTTTATCACCCTTTGGCCAGAAAGCTTGCAGCTGGGTAGTACTCCAGCCAGGGCCCTGGAATCCCTCTATTGCCCCCTTGCCATGTTTTTTGTGGTGCTGGACATTTGACTGCCTGGCTATGCCCTCAAGTAGATGGCGTAGTTCTGTCTTTATATATAGCTCACAGAAATTCATGGAAATTGCACTCTGTATTTGATGGGAGAACTAAACTTCTAATGGTCTTGCATGTTTGGATATCCTGTACTAGGGCTGTACGAAATTTTGACGGGTGTTTTGTTTTGAGCTTGAAACAGCGAAATCAAAATGAAATGAAAGGCTTCAAAACAGCTTCAAAATGAAACAAGGGCACTTGAAACTGGGCTTGCTTGCAGCTAAACAGAAACTAAGGAGAGGGAGGGAAAGAGGGGGGAAGGACTGCTCTGATATTGACATCTAGCTCCCAGTTCGATTCCCCAGCTCTCTAATTGCCTCCACCAGCTCTCTGATCATTTTCCCAGCTCTTCCCCGGGGGCGCAAGCCCCCAGCCTTTGCGCAGGGTTTCAGCAGGCTGCTGCCGCAGGGTGGAACCAGTGGCAGCTGCCCAGCACAGCCTGCACCGAGCACCAGGAAGACTGTGGGAGGAGTCTGGCACAGCCCTGCAGCCCTCCCTGGGGGCACGGGCCCCTGGATCTGCATGTGGGATGACAGCAGGCTGCCACTGTTGGCAAGTGATATGAATTTTGCTTTGAACAGTTTGAGGAGCGGTTTCCCAGAAACCCCTGCACCTATCTCCTTGAAACTTGGCAGGCCCTCAGAAGGGGCTACCATCCCTGCAATTTTCATTGGAAGCAGGCAAGAAATGACAAGGTTATGGCAAGGTTATAGGCATTTTCATGATTCCCCATTGCAGCTTATGGGTGAAACGTTGAAATGCATCGAAACAGCAAAACAGTTTCAATGAAACAAAACAGAACAGTGCTCCAAAACAGCAAAACAAAACACTGTCCCTTCGAAATGGTGAAAAGGAAGTTGAAATGAAACAGTGCTGTTTTGCACAGCCTTATACTGTACCATGTATTTATTATCTATGAAAGCCAATGAGACTCTCTTCTTCAAACCCCTTCCACTCTCCTCATCCCCACCCCCAGGGAAGAACAACAGTTCCATTTCCTGGGGTCATTTATTAATAGGATGTGAAGAATCAAGTGGCTCCCCTCAATGAGTGGAGAGAAAAGTAGAATACCTGGTTCCTAATATTGAGCCAGGAAGAGGCTTGCATTTATGACTTCCCTTGTAGTTCTCTAAATAGATTGAGTTCTGGGAGACAGCTGAAGGAGGAGGAGGAAAGACTAGAGAATTGAAGATAGAAACTGCTGGGGATAAGGAGAATAAAGGAAAAAAGTTTGACAAAGAAGAGGGAAAAGATCACAGTGGTAAGAATGGTAGAGAAGTGATGTTTGTGAAGAGAGGAAGGAGGTAACAGACCATGAAAATTTACTGTGATTGCAGTACTTTCAATAGGAAAGAGAAAAGTTGCAAGGAAAAAATAATAAGAACTAGACGCCGGTAGTTAGTGGAGTTGAGAGAATATTGCAAAAATATTTTTTCTGAATCTTTATTTTAATATTTAATAAATGTCCTTGGCTCGTACCCAGCTAACTGACAGGAATGTTCAGAAAACCGACAAACTCTGAGCAAATATGGAAAAATATTATCTAAAAGTAAAAATAAAATTTGGAAGTGTGACTATTCAGTGACAGAAGGCAGATTGTAAAATATAACTCCATTTAATTATGTCACGTGATACTTATCTGCTCTCTGTCAAATCAAAACCAGGCATTACAACTTGTATTTTAAAAACCAGCCATATCACAAATTACACCTACAGACCTAGATCCTATGCTAATTGTTTAACTATAATTAGTAAGGACCACAAAAGTGATTCAGTGAATAGTACCTTCTTTCTTTCCAAGCTTTTATAACACCATCCCTCACTCTCTGGTCTCAACGCCTCTTCTCAGTTAACAGTGGGAACTGAAACAGGTTAATTTCTTCCTTGGAGGAAGTTAGGGAGATGTATATAACCCTGTACACACACGTGTGCGCATTCCCCACCCCCCCACACGTCCCTAATTCCAGGTGGAGGGAATACTTTATTGTATATATGTGTGTGTATGCATGTGCATTTGTATAATGTGCATGTTTATATTCTTGGAGGTGGGTATATATATCTTTATATATAAGATATAAGGTATATCTTATATACCTTATATATAAAGGTATATGTATTATCTATATAATGTTTCCCCTCCATCACTTTAACTTCCTCTCTCCTTTTACTCTTTTCCTTTTTAATTCTGGCCTTGTAACTTTCTTTTCCTCTTCTCTTTGCTGCTTGTTTTTTAGTTGCAGCTATAGGAAAGCTAAGATGATGATTTTTTGTTTTTTGCACTTAAGTCTAGGCAGTGAGATTTGCAGTCACTGTCATCCTTTACAAACCATAAAGAACAAAAAAAAATACATCTGAACAGTTCTTTCAATACCCCATCTGCATTCTGCTCATTAGTCCTTAGTCTCAACTCTTTGTTTTCTTGAAACCACGGCCTTCCTTTCTCCAGTCTTATCCTGAACAACCAAATTTACCTTAGATTATGACTATAATTACCCCATGTGCACATGCCTGCATGTTTTAGTTCTGCAGTTTGCATTAACTTTCTCAATTTTGAGATAAATTCTATATGAAACCTCATCCATTCATATAGCTCTTCCTAAGCATTTCAGAAAAAAAGGTATTTTTCAACTACCATATGCAATTGGACACTAACCCTCGTTTACATACAACCAAACAAAATCGAGTACAGAATTTCATACAATGTAATGTTATTAAAGACAAACCCTCCTCGTATTTATCTGACACAACAAGACATACCTCAGGTCAGATTTAAGACAGAGAATGTTGGTTGTTCAGAGTGAACGCGAAGATATGTGAACTGTGATTGACAGAAGGGAGGCAGCAGAACTTGGGAGATGTAATAACCAGTGAATTATGTATGGGTCACATTCTTTGTGTAATACCTTATATAAGAAATACCTAGTTTGTGAATGGAGTGGGCACTACCACAGTGCACGTGATAGTATTCATGGGTGAATAACATCTACCAGTCTTTCCTCAGAGTTAAGCAGTTTATTTATGAGGATTATCTACATTTAGACATGTAAAAAACCCATGTATCACAAACTACAACTCTGAAGCTGTGCATTGAGACAAACTCAGGACAACTACTGCAATTTCTTTCTAATGCCACCTCTCCCTACTTGGAGAACATGGTACAGGAGGTGCTGAATACATCATTTAAATTTAAATTGTATTTATTACAAAGATCTATAAAGGATTTGAATTGCGACACAGTTCAAACAAGAGCAAATTTAATGTTGCCATTAAATTGTATGTATCCGTCATAATTTAGAAGAGAAAATTTAACAGTAGACTTAATATTCTCAATCTAAGTGGTGTTAAATATTTTCATCTTGCCGCTTTTAAAATTGGGGTGATGGTAGGCAGGCAGCCAATTTAACACCTACTTCTTACATTTGATATAATTTTAGCTCTGTTTTATCATTTACATGCCTGTCGCATCATAATCAAGTTGCGTTTAGGTAAATGTCAGATATATTGTGTTTTCCTGCTTTTTTTTTGCCTGTTTTTTTTAAGTTTTACAAAGAGTTCAGCTTTCTATGCAGATTAACAGAACTGGAATGTGTAAGCTTGCTGTTGGTGTACAAATGTCTTTCAAATAGTCAGATTTCATAATTTATTGACATGAAATTCATTCTCAGGAGGCCACTGGACTTGCAAGCTTTTCAAAACCTTTCCAAGCACAGTTTCTGATTTATATATAGATCTTGGCCTTGGGGGTGGGACGGGGGTGGCAGAATGCAGGAGGACATGCATTTCAATAGAATCTAGGTCCATCTGTGGTAAGGTATTCAGCACTAAAAAATACATTTCTAATAACCTGAGGAAGCACACTTTGTGCCCTAAAGCTTGTCTAACATTTTCCCCAGATATACAGTTAGTCCAATAAAATGTATCACCCAAAAAAACCTCCCTTATTTCTAGAACTTGTTTGAACCTTCACTCTGCTGTAATATTTGAATTTTAAATCTGGTGGTATTTGTGAACTGACACACAGCGTTTTACAGAAGGGCAAAGCATATACTAGGGCAAGACCCAGCACAGCTGGGCCCACCAGGGAATTGAAACTCTAAGAAAAGAAGTGACATTTCCAACCTTACCTTGCATTAAATTCCTTGTACCCATGCCATAGTAATGGTAATAGGTATAGCACAAGAACCCCAGCCTAACTTGGAGGTCTTTATACTTTCCTTTTGGGAGAAATTTTGGCCAACCCAGTTAGATTAGCCCAGAATTAAAAAACAACAACAACAACAAAAAACAAAACACTTTATGCTCAGTATTATACTCAGGGAGGGTAGAGAGGGAAGGAGTAGAAATCATGAGGTAGGTTTTAAAAGATCGTACTTTTTCAGAGATTTGTCATGTTAGAAAATATATCTGTAATGTGTGGGCGTGTTGGGAAAATTACAGGAAGGTCCCTGCCTCCTTTGATATTGTTTTAGTGAAGTTCTAATGAAAGATTTACCAGTGACTTCATAACAGGATTCTCAGGCTGACTTGAAGGATATGGTGTGCCTCTGAAGTTTGTTTATGTCATTGCTGAAAATTACATCAAGGAACTTTTTTCCTTCATTGTTCCACTCTTTTCCTTGTCATAGGAAACACCCTCTTTGAAGATACAATATTGAACTGTGTAATGGTAAGCCTTTAGGTCAGTGGTCTCCAAACTTTTTTGATCGCACACCCCTATCAGTAAAAATTTTTTGAGCATGCACCCCCAATATATATGTATTTATATAAATAGAAATAGAAGTTCTAATATTTTCTTCCCGCACCCCAATGGATCGTCTTGTGCACCCCCTAGGGTGCGTGCACCCCACTTTGGAGACCGCTGCTTTAGGTAGTCATGGCTAATATATGATGGAACACTTTTTTACTGAGGTTCTTCCTCCATGTCTTATGTTCCCATATTACTAACCTTGCTTTTGGCCTGCTACCTTCAAAGGCACTTGAAGAGCAAATAGTTGTAGATGTGCAATATATGGGCACAGACCTTACAAGTGACAAGTACATTATTCTTTTCTGCAATTGCATTGATTTCCTTTTCAGTCTAGTGGAAGAGGAACAGGAAGAATTGTAAATGGACTAATATTGCTAATGCTGAATTGGTGTAATGTACAGTACATTATGAATGAGCAACACAGAAAAAATTTTCCAAATACATTCATCCTAGTTAACTTCCCTTTTGGATCCATTATTTCAGCGAAATCCAGCCAGAAATTCCATACACCTTTCCAATAGAGGGAGCAGTACAGATGTTCAGCCTATACCTTCCCTCTTTTGTTTCAGCCCCTGCCCACTTCTTACACTGGGAGCCCCAGAGTAAGGAGGAGGTGGGGAGTGGCTTGGGGCTGCTCCACCCCTCCTTTCCTACTCAACAGTGGTGCAGCAGCAGCTTCCCCCAATGCTTTTTCCAGATGGGGTGTCCCTGGTCTCAGGAAGGCAGGGAGACTTTGCCCCAGCTCCACTCCTCCTGATCCCCAGAAGGAGTTAAACCAGGAAAGAGTGTGTAGGCATTCAGTCTCCTGGGAGAAACTCTTACAGGAGTGATTTAACTGTGGTTGTCCCCAGGTAATTTTTTTTCCCTCCAGAGCAGCCATTTTTGCTGTGGGAGGAAGAGCTTGAACATCTACATACTTTCTACTGAGAGAACTGTGATTTTTTTTCCATTAGAAACTGAACATCTGTTCTCGGCTCTCTTGTTTTGTCTCTCCCTCTCTCGTGCTGTCTTATTCCAGTGACTTTTCAGCTTAGCAGTACAAGTAGGCAGAACTGCCATCATGCTGATGACCTGTATACACCCCCTTAGTTCTTCTCAACTGTCTGGCTGAGACGGAGCACTGTGCTGATCTGCATTTCAGGCCTACTTATTATCTGAAGCTGTAGCATTCCTTCTTTACTTAAATTAATGCTTTTATTTTAGATTTAGATTTTCCCCAAATTTAAGATCTGAGCAAAGGCAAGTTTTTGAGGAGAGAGGCAAGGCATTGATGTCTCTGATTCCATTCAATTTCACCCTTTTTTCCTAAGTTTTCTCTACTGCCCTATGTGGCCATCTTGGGCCCTCAGATGCATCTGGGGGCAGATCCTGTATTCCTCTCTCTGGTCTTTTGTTTTTCTTGAACAGGAAACTTCTCAAATGGCATATCTGAAATATCCCAGTTTCAGACATTGCCTCTCTTGTGAGGCATTTATTTCAGCATGTGACATTCATTGCACCTGTCTGAGACAATCTCACATCTCCTATAGATTTAATGCTAGATGCTCCTTCAAGCCAAGAAGGAGGAAGGACAAAGATGGAGTGGATGTTTTCTTTTTCCCTCAATACATTACTTCCGCAATACAGATTAATAAATTACTAGCACGGTAGTCCTCAAGGCCCACTTAAGTTCTTGTCAAATGTGTAATTCACTGAGTTACACTTAAATAAGCAGGTCTCTCTACTTGTTTTATTCTCTGAACTGCGTAGCTCCTGAGCTAAGTCTTTACATTGCATACATTTGACGCTAAGCAAGTTTGGAAGTATTAGTTGCATAGGACAGAACAGCAGGGCAAGGCACGGGTCAACACCATGTCTGGAGGCAACTTGGGAGTTGGTCCTTCAGGAGAGATGCTCTAGTTTCCGGCTAGAGCGTCTCTGTGGTGCTGTTGCTGTCCCCAGCACTGTCAAGGGTAAGTTAGGGACATGGGGTGGGGGAGGAGTTATGGGTGTTGGTGGGCATGGGTGGGTGTGAGGAGTGGCAGGAGGATGTCGGGGGGAGTGTTGGAGGTGAAGGAGGCTGTTGGGGGGCTATGGGGAGTGGCAGAAGGATGCTAGGGGCTGTGAGGAGTGGTGGGGGATGTTGGGGGGTGTCAGGAGTGGAGGGGGTTATCAGGGGCTATGGGAAGTAGAGGGGGATGTCAGGGAGTGTGGAGAGTGGCAGGGAGTGGGGTGTCCAGAATGTGGATAGGTTCATGGAGGGGCTTTAGTGAGGACTGCCACGCACCTGCCTGCCCCTGCAATGCCAGTGGCAGTAGGCAGCGTGGCTATGGCTCTGCTGCAGGCACAGTCACTGGCAATGCGGCACTGTATGACCTGGGCTCCATACATGCTGAACTGACCAAGCCCGGCCCACTAGTGCACAGCCTTGGAAGGGCTGGGCCAGGTCCACTCAGCATGTACGGAGCCCAGGTCCCTGCGGGGGGAGGGGGGGGCGGGGAATGGGCCTGCCCAGTGGTTGGGGGGGAGCTGTGGCCCTCCAGAGGGAAGCTGGGGCCCTGCATGGGGGGCAGTCCATGTGCTCTGTGGGGGGCTGCACCTTGTGGGGGCCAGAGGACGCACGCCTCCTGAGCAGCCCCCTACCAGGTCCCCCCGCAC
>NW_017729029.1:69359863-69367092 GCF_001723915.1 Gavialis gangeticus | reverse complement strand
CTGTGGGGGGCTGCACCTTGTGGGGGCCAGAGGACGCACGCCTCCTGAGCAGCCCCCTACCAGGTCCCCCCGCACCCACAGTTCCCCTGCAATTGCCCCACACCTACCCACACACCCACCCACCTTCCCCCATCCCCCTATCAGATATCAATCATGTGCGAGAAAAGCCAAAACCACACATCAACACACACAGATATTTAGAATTAATTTTATTATGATGATAGAGACACTGGTAGGCTTCCAAAATACTTTAACATTGTAAATATATCAATAAAGCATTGCCCAGCTGATCACTCTCTTTCTCTTTCTCTCTCTCTCTCACTCTCCCCTTCACATATATATGTGCATGGTGGTCTTTTGTTCTAATTGTGGAAGAACATGTATTTGGGAGTATTTAAAAAAATGGATTTGGGATGCTGCTGCAGCAGTCCAGCTGACACAAGGGGTAGTGTCCCCAGATACCAATTGGCCAGGCCCCAAAAGCTCCTGAGAGCAAGTAGCCCTGAGCTGCTTGCTAGGGCAGCTTTTTATACTGCTGGGACAGCCCAGGTGCTGGCCTTATGCTCTAGTTCCCCCTGGCTGCAGATCCAGGAGGAGCCAAGCAAGGTTATTTTGCCCCAAGTGGCACAATTTGCTCCACAACAAAGTGCATGTCTAAGCATGTGTGCTGAGGCAAAAAGCCCCAGCTCAAATTTGCACTGCTTCTATTTGAACTGCTGCAAGTGCATGTGCCTGCATGTGTGGATAAACCCTTTGAAACTAACTGGTTCAGAGAAGCATAAGCTTTTGTAAGTGACAGTGTATTTTCTCATACATTATTTATAGATCTGCAGAAAGCAGGGTTTTTTAATTAAATGGGTTTTAAATACAAAGGATAAGGGGATGTGACACAGCTGAGAAAGGTAAGGATGGGTTTATAGGTTGGTAGGGCAGTTAATGCCAGCTGTGTCCCCTCGTTATCACAGTGCACATCATCACTGGACCAAACAACATGGATTATAACATCCAGGGTTCATTCACCTGCTTCCATCCACATTGGACAGATGAGGTGATCCCTGTGTGAAAGAATAAATGGACACCAATATGACATCAATTTCAGACCCACACAAAAGCCCATGGCATGGCAGAACTCTTTAACCTTCCTGAACTTTCTGTCTCTGACCTCAAAATAGCTGTCTTTAAACAGCCAAACCTTAAAAGAGAACTTGAACACAAAATCATAGCGCAAGAAATCATCCACATGTGTGGATATGGATGTATCAAATATGGTCTCAAGAGAGATTATGGAGTCTACTACCGTTACCTGTGCTAACCTTTATAATCCCTGTGTCCTTCAATGACTTTATTATCTTGCTTACTCCTATCGAGCTATTCAACTCACCTTTGCTCCTCTCAGCAGTGTCACCTCTTTCTATCCTTGTATTTAAATTCCCATCTGTCTAGAACCACTGCTTTCTGGCAAACCCATTCATAGCATCTGAGGAAGTCGGCTGTCAGATATGAAAACTCTCTGAACCAGTTTCTCTCAGTTACCACCATTGGGAGCTGTGGTTCTAGCATACTTTGTCAATACTGCTAAGGCAAGTGTCTCCAGGTAAAGGCTCAGGGAGTGAGCATATTCACAAGTGGGAAGGTATGCACAGTTCTTCTATCTCAAAGAACTCCACTTACTGGTAAGTGACTGACTTGCTTAGATTGTGACACCCACAGATATCAAAACTCAGAGGTAAATGTACAAGCCAGTTTTTATGATAGTCATTTACATTAACAAATCTCATGTTGTGGAAGTCTTCCAGAAAAGCAGCATTTAGATAGATATATATAACAATAGAGAAAAAATTGAGAACAGTTTTGCTATTTTTGCAGGTAGATATAGGGCATTTATGGAACAACTACAGATTCCCTCAAACAGGATCCATATATCTACTATAGTTTTGGCAGCATGCTTTCCATTCAAGCCACAGGAAATAACATACGGGTTACATTCATGCTACTCTTTCAGAAATGCTCTGCCAGGTTATCATGCAAGTTTAGATATGATAGTTAATGAAGGGATGTGATGATGCTGAGCCTGAACAAAATTCTCTAAACTTGTGAAGTTCCTTTAAAATGCTGCAGAATACAGAATTTGGGGGAAATAAAATTTGGTTCCCCAACTTAGGACCAAAGGCTGCAAAACTGCACCACAGCCTTTTCAAGTGTCACACAGCATGCTTTGCTCCCATTGCCAGTGTTTCCTTTTCGGTAAATTATTCAGATGACCTATTCAGCAAATAAGTTTTATTTTACTTATTACTACTATAGAGCATCTTTACACATGATCTGAGGTGCGGATAGGGAAGCATTTTAATTAGGACAGCTCTTGGGAGCTGCTCTAATTAAAATTCCTGCAGTGTCTCATGGATTTAGCATACTGTGCTTCAAAATGGCAGTGGGTATGCTTTAGCTCATTTGACAAGCTTTAGTTAAAGTGCTTCCGCTACCATTTTGAGACACAATGCTGAATACACGTGACAAAAGCCTGCCGGAGCATTCTAATTAGATTAATTGAGTCTGTTCCTTTGCATTCTAATTAGCCAGGCATCAGGCATGTGTATAAATGCCCGTAGCTTTCCAAATCCCAGAATCTATGGATTACATGCAAATATGTCTTGTATAAATAATGTAATAAAGCAGAACCTAAAAATAGCCTGCCAGGATGGAAGTAGTTGTAATGTTTCCTTTCAAATAGTTTTTTAAATCACTTTTAAGAAGGGGCTGGTTCAGAGGTTGTAAAAAGACAAATGCAAGTAATATGCATACAAACATATGCATGTTACTTGTATAAGGATATGTATAATCCCATGATTGGAGAATTCATAGTGGGCACAGGCACATCAATTATATTTATGCTAAATCATAGGTATTGTCCTTGAACGTGGTCCTGGAAGTCATCTTCCAAGACTCAGTGTGTGGAAAAACCAATCTGAGTCTGATATTGAGTAGTGCTCGTTTTAACCCCAGATAAAAGTACATTTCAGGAGGCACATCTACACAAAACATTTACTGTGGAGTAGGCTAATTAGTTCTGCAGTAAATGCCTCATGTCTACATGTGCAGTGCCATTACGCAGGAGTAAACTGATTAACTTTGCAGCAGGATAATACTGCAGTACTTTTTTACTCTGCAGCACTACACATGCCACTCACATGATCAGGGGACAGCAGGGCAGGCCCTATGAAGAGAGGCTACGGGACCTGAACCTGTTCAGCCTCCAAAAGAGAAGGCTGAGGGGGGATCTTGTGGCCTGTTATAAACTAGTCAGGGGGGATCAGCAGGCACTGGGGGAGTCACTGTTCCCCCGAGCACCGCCAGGAGTGACCAGGAATAATGGTCACAAGCTGGCAGAGGGTAGGTTTAGGTTGGACATCAGGTGGCGCTATTTCACAGTCAGGGCAGCTAGGGTCTGGAACCAACTTCCAAGAGAGGTGGTGCAGGCTCCTACCCTGGGGGTTTTTAAGAGAAGGTTAGATGAACACCTTGCTGGGGTTGTTTGACCCCAGTACTCGTTCCTGCCATAGCAGGGGGTCAGACTAGATGATCTGTATGAAACATGTAGACACTGATGCAGCTAGTTCGGGCATGAGGCTGCTTCAGTGTGGAGGCTGCCTGCTGGCAAGCCCTGCACTGGAGCATCCTTGTACCATAGACAGCCACTCCACAGCATGTTGATTGGGCAGGAGAAGCCCCAGGATGGCAGGCAGACCCCCAGGGCCTCTGCCAGCCAGGGCTTCTCTAAGTCAGCTCAACATGCTGTAGTCCTGGGTGCATATTCAAACAGAATGCCTGGGAGCAATAAACTCCAGTGCAATATGAACTGGGGTTTATTGTTTTGCATTAATTGCACATGTAGGTGTGCCCAGGGAATCATAAAGTCTGACTCCTATTTTTTTCTAAATCTTATGCAATACTTTGGGACATTTCTGGTTAAAATTCATCATAAATACAAATCAATTTTATTATTTTCTTTCCAGGAAGTGTTTAGGTAGGTTACTGTTGCTCAGAGACTGTAAAGTGTTTTTAGAAATAACAATTTAATTTGCTAAAATAAAGCATTTTCAAAAGCTGAATAAATGCAGGGCATAGTAAGAAAAGCAACATTGCAGCAAAGGACTTGGATTTTGTATACATGAGTTCTAAATCCCACTATGCCACCAACTTACTATATGACCATGGACATGTCACTTAGCTTCCTCACTTTTCTTATATACACAAAGATGATACTACCACTTACCTTCTTTACTATGGCATGAGAAGCCTTAATGTTTGGAAATTGTTCTGAGAATTCTTCATGAAAAGCATTATACATAATTTAAAAAAATACAAATGCTATATTTTCTTAAGTGATTATGATACAAAACAACTATTAAATGTAACTTGGTTTAAAAGACAAAGAATTGTAAATAGACATCCTTTCATTAATGAAACAACTTCCAAAATGATAAAGCACCCTATCCTAAAACCTGTACATTTCAGGTGAGGAGGAATTGCAGTAAGATAACTAACCCATCTATAGAATCAGCTGCCTCCAGCTGTTTACAGATGTTCATCCCTACTGGAAGAAATTTCTTTCAATAGAAAAATAGCCTAGGGGATGGAAGAAAGTCTGGAGAGCTTCACAGGCCAGCTTTCCAGCCAGAGGACACCAGAGGTCTACTCTCTAGGCCACCCGTGCTCTGAGGAATGTCTCCTTATTGACAGCCTGCTTTCTCCCATGTCTGGGAAGCGAGTGGCAGTTAGCAGCTGCAGAAAAGCAGCAGATGCCACAGATAGCCAAGGAGGGTCCCAGACCCAGAGGAATGCCCCCCTTCCATCCCACTAATTAGTTGATTGCCAGAGGAGGTGCATTTTCCCATGTTGCGAATCCTCCTGGTTCTCTGCTGCAGGAGAATATCCCTGCTCCTTGTACTCTGACCCAGAGCCATTTAATTGTTGCCTGGATATTTTTCTTCTGGAGCAGCCATTTTTGCTCTGGGAGAAAAAGCCTGAACATCTATACATTTTTAGTTTCTACTGCAAGAACAGCAATTATCTTGGTAGAAACAGAACATCTGTTTCTGGCCTGAGTTATAAACTAAATAGGTTTTCTCAAAGTGGAAAAAATTAGTCAAGCTTACAAAGAGCTATTTGTCACACCCTTTGAACTTTTTATTATGGTTAACTAGAAGAGACATGGCTGGGATTAAATACATTACTGGTTAACCTAGAAAACTCTGACTAGAATCTCAATATATTCTGTAAAAAGAGGACTTAGTGGCATGGCACAACAAGCAAAGTCAACTTTTTTTCCTGTATAAAATTAGATATAGGTACTACTCTTCAGCACAATGTTGTTTCAGTTCACTTGCACACATCATGTGTTTCTGCCAATGCTTTAAGAATAAATGGCTATCAAAACAAGAGGAGTCTGATTCAGGACTTCCTAATTCTATAGCTATTCAGATCGGGAACATAGTTTGTCTAGAGATTTAAAAGTTTAGATAGGCTAATAAATATTTTGTTACCCTTACATCAAGGTGCAATTTAATCAGAAAAATTAACCTAAAAAATATGGCATGCTTTTTAACCTGTTTTGGAATGCTATTAAAATGTGCAGTCCGTTTATGGATTAGAAGTGTTGTCATAAACCACTTCTAGTTATGTATTCCATAAATCCTGGGATAAAACCCCAGCATGTTCAAAGTTCTTAAAAATCCTCCTTTGATGTTGCATATGGTTGGTTTTAGTTTTTGAAATTGATTTTAAAATGTCAAATAGGTGAAATAGGTGTAAATAAAAATGGAAAGTACCATAAAGAAACAAAAAGAAAAGAAAATACATGACTGCATATAGACTGTTTTTTGTACTTAGTGAAAATCTCTCTCCCAGTTGCACTATACAACATGTATATCATTTGTGCAGCATCCAGAGAGAGTCTATAGTGGATATACAAGCTTTCTAATGAGTCTGTTTTGTCTACACATTTAATCCAGTTATACTATAGCGTTGCTCAGTTGAAATCACTGGTGTAAATTTGAAGTAACGTAGCAGTGAATTAGCAGTGAAACTTTTATTAGCAGTGAAACTTTTATTTCTCGGCATTCTCTTGCATGTTTATATTAAGTCAATAAAGTGGCTCATAAGAAAGAAAGAAAAAGCCTATCAAGAGTGTTTAGAATGTCTATTTACAAAACTATAAGGAGTGAAATAATGCATATATCAGGTAAAAGGAGTCAAGCAGGAGGTTATGTTTAAAGACTTGGCGTGCAGCCTGCTAACATATTATTTAATGTACGGTTATCATATTGGTGCCTCTTTAGTTTAGATTTTTTTCCATGTAGCTATCACTGTATTTCCTAAGCACTGTTTAGGCTCGGATTTGATCTGATTTAGTCTGTTTCCCTTCCATATACATTCAGAAGTAAAACTGATTCTTTTTATTTAAAAATAAGTATATTCAAGAAAACATAATTAGAAATGTTTAAGAATATTATTCTTTTCCATACCCCGCTTTTTTTTTTGGCACCTGGGGAATTCTTCTATTGTTCTGTAGTCTGAGGAGGGGAGAAGAATAGTTCCCTGGGTCTTGTATCATGCACCTGACAGAAGGAGAAACTGTTGGATGGGTTCAGCAAATGGTATTCCAGAATGGATGTGTTCACTCTAAACTACCAGGCGTGCTGTGCTCTGTGCCTTTGTCTTATCCTGCTGGGCTTGCTTCTGGTGCTGTCTTAGAAAAAGAGAAGTACAGGAAGGGGTTAACTTTTTACTATCAGCCACAGAAAGGCACATTTGCAATTGCTCCCTGTCTTGTCTTCCTTTTTTATACCTGATTCGCTCACCGCTACTCCTCACTTCAAGGCAGATCCTTTGACCTAAGCAGATTATTGTAGACGCATGAAGGACACAGCAAGCAATCCATGCTTTTAAAGGAGGAGATTTTGGCTCCAAAATAGGACACTAAGCCTTTCAGCCTTATGCTTATTTACCTAGTCAGCACGATGCAGTGTCTCTGGGTGCTTAGTGGCCTCTTGTGGAATCAGCCGGGGAAACAAAAGCAGAAGTGGCAGCCGCTGCAAATGTGGGAGTCTGTGCTATTAAAGGGAAGCAGTTGCTAATGAGGGCCTGTGAGACCCAGGTTTCCTTGGTTTCCATGACATTTATTAGGTAACATAGAAATTGAATTGTCTCCCACAATGCTTCTGGGGGGG
>NW_017729029.1:69349401-69359777 GCF_001723915.1 Gavialis gangeticus | reverse complement strand
GGGGGGGGGGGGAGGAAAGAGGGTGCTCCAGTGACAAAGCAGAGTAGTTATGTCTCATCTCTATAAGAATGCAAAACTCTTCGGATTATGTCGTGCTTTTTTCTTTGATGTGGTTTTTGTTTTACTTTTCCGATGGAAGACCCTGGCATGTGCTGCCTAGTGTCTCAAATAATATTTTCCTCTTTTTATTTAGAACTGAGCTTGGCAAAGCAAGGATATGAACAATTATACAGGTGGGCTACTCAGGGGGAGTGAAGATATAAGGCATCCAATCAGGTATTGGCAACCTGCAGCACTGTAAAAATGCCCCTCCAACAGATTTCTGTAGTCCCAGCGCGGGAGACTGCCAGCAATGGGAGAAGTTCAATGGGCAGAAACAAAGAGAAGAGCAAGGAAGTCGAGGTAAGAAGAAGGTTTGATTTGATACAATAGAACAGCTCAACAGGATGTACTGTGTAGACCAGCAGTACACATGGTCACCGCATGCTTTAGCACACAGAAACAGCATCTCTTATGATAGCCAATAATACCATCCTAACATGCATTTTGGAATTATGGAAAATATGAATGCATAGGCATTATCATTTAAAGAAGACATTGCAGTACCAGTGGGGTTATTATTTTTGCTTTTCTTTTCTTTCTTTTTTTTATTAAACATACTTGTGGCAAAATCTGTCTCTATTTCATGGGTGAAACTCCCATTTATTTCAGTAGGGTCAGGATTTCACCCTTCATTTAAGGGTTGTTGTTTTTTTTAGATATATAGCCAAGTAACCCTTGCAGACAGTGGATATTGTTCTTTGCACACTTTAAGGTGCCAAGGACATATTTTAACTTCTTGTTCATAGCTTTGGACAAAAAGGAATAGTTAGAAAGGTTCCTTCTTTTAAGGAAAAAAATAATCCTGTTAAAGTCTACCTTGCTAAAATGCATGCTTTTGTAAGTGTAGGCAAAAGCTCTATCGCCTGCAGAGTGGTCTACATTTTCATTTAAAATGCATCACTTTGTTTTGTTGTTCATCCATTGTTCCCTGTCTTTCATGAAAAAAATCATTAAAAAGCAACAGATGTTATTTCATCAATATGGCATTATTTAATTATTTAAGAACTAATTCTAGGCTTGTTGTACATGAAGAGATGCACACAAAATATAAAAATCTACAACATTTTCTGTAAGTTTTTAAGAGTGTTTTGTGGGTGTGAGGCAGAGTTTAATATAACAGTCCTATCAGTATAGGTTAGATGGACACCTCAGAAACAGTTTGAAATGGTATAAAAATAAATATTCTTATAGATACAGCCACCTTCATCCCTTCAGCAATTTTAGTTTGGTATATATGCCCAATTACCCTTTTAACAAATATATATTTCTATTCTGGTAAAAAAAAAAAAAATGAGAATGTTGTAAGGGTTATCTGTTTCATAAAGTGATAAAATATACTGCATCTCTTTTAAAGAGAAGTGGTGTTTTGCAGCCTCTTTCTCTTTCACAGTTAAATGACCTAGTTTTCAAGAAATCAACAGATGACTGATGTTTCTAAGGTTCTTGTAGAGTGGTGGAAAATATTAGTAGATTTATTGAGTGATTTTGGTTGAGACAGTCTAAATCTGGCATTTGGCTTCTGACAAAAGCAGCAGTCATTATTTTTGGTTTTTCATCTGAGAACATCCCTGGGCAGTGTCCTTTCCTAAGACAGAGAAAGAGGTTTTTTTTTTTCAAATGCACTCTGTTAGCAATTTTGACCTGACTAGATCATACTTTGGGTTTTATGCAATTAAAGTCTTTAATTGCTTTACTGAGTGTGGGCAGGGTTCAAAAAAAAAATGTTCAAATTAAGACTTCAAGCATAAACAGTTGAAATGTAAGATGCTACCTGGTTTACACATTACTTTCTGTAATTTTGATTTAAATTATTTTTTGACAAAGTGATACATTAGACTTCCACAGAAAGTTCATTAGAATTAGTAAAACACTGTACTGCCCTTTGGGAGGGGAGGGTGGGACATGCTTCAGTTTCTTTACTTGAAGTTTGTGTGTGTGTGTGTGTGTGTGTGTGTGTGTGTGTTTCTGTTTTTGGTACATTTGAGTTTTTGGTTTTGGGGGATTTTTTTATTTTGTCCTTGTGTTGTGTCAAAACATTTTGGAAAGACTTTGGTACCTTTTTAATACAATCTGTTTTTGCTGTTTTTTCAGAGAGGCACGTAGTTGTGGGGCAAATTAGTCTAGAGAATAAATTAGGTTAATAAAAGTTCAGTTCAGTTTTTCTCTTAAAAAGGAGAAGGAGTTGTTTCAGTGTACTGGTTAAAATGTGCATGCAAAACTGCCCTCAGTGGGACAATGTCTGATCTGTTCAAGGATGTTTTCAAATTTCCTTCCCATGGCTACAGTTTACACAGGGAAGAGCCCCTTAATACTGCAAATGGATGCTGAAGGCTCTTCTGTAAATCAAGTGGCAGGGACTTGCCTTTACAAGGCAGAGAGTCCTGAATGAAGCAATGTGAACAGTTCACATAAAACTTTGAACATATCTGAAACGTATAATGGGTCATTTTTGCATATTAGACCAGGTTTATTGGCATTGTGCTATAATAGGCTCATGTCTGTGTGAACCCAGTGAATCCTTTATGCTTACAGTTGCCTCATGTTTCTTTTCCACTTTTATCCAGGATACCTCATTTTTTGTTCAACTTGCATCTTATTTCTGTCTCTAACTGGTAGAGCTAGTTACCTTAATTGCCCACTAGGTTTACGGGGTACGTCTCTGTCTCTGAACAGTTGTTTATCCTTGTTTTTCACCAGCAGCAGGATTTTTTTCTGCTTCCCCCCCCCCTTTTTTGGTGGGGAGCGGGGCTGGTGAGGTGAGGAGAGAGAGAGGGAAGTAACTTCTGAGAACTGCTTTTCTCCAAAAATTAGAAAGACATCCCAGGTCAGTTGAAGAGGAATCGAAAGCAATAGGCTAGGATATTTTCCTTCATTCCCTAACTGAATAAGGTTTGCAATTGCTCCATAATCTATAAATAGCATGCTAGGGGGAAAGTGTGTCATTTAACAGGTGGTTGCTAGGAAACTCTCATGAGTTCCCAAACTATTGGCATTAAAGATTATGAAGGAAACTTTCAGTCCCTGTCTATTTGCATACCCGGCTATAGTCAGCACAGGAACGTTCAGTACTACCTGTGCATTGCTGGATGAAGAGCCATTATTTACTGGTTAATAGAAGAAAGTTGTAGGGAGAGTAAAAAATCCTACTGCTTTGTTACTCTGCTGCTGGCTTTGTTTTGTGTTTTCAATATCTCATGAAATCAGTGAGGACTCTGCACTTTTAAAACTCATGATTGATGGATACCGGCATTTTTTCCTGTTCAAAGCTACTGTAAAATGCATGGCTGCTTAGAGTCCACAAATATATGGATGCTTTAGACATGTTGGCAAGACATTTCCCTATATAAGTCCCTATATAAGATTATATTACAAAATGGCCTCCTTGATTGCAATATGCAGTTCCTTTGTAGGTATTGCTGAAGTGTGGATTCAGTTTGTCCCTGCAAACTTTTTATCACATGTTAAATGTTTTCTGTCTGACTTGTCTCATCATATTATAAGCTGTGGTCAACAGTAGGTTCTGCAACAGATTTACCAATGCAGAACCATGTCTGTTTTCAGTGTACATTATTCAGTTCAGGCAGAAGTTCACTTGTGTTATCTTATCCTGATCCAAAGGCTTCTGGGTGTTGGTACCCAAATGGGCTGTTCATGGCCAAGACCACTACCTATGGTATACAGGGCATGAAAAAAATTAGTATTATGGGAAGCAGATTTGAAGTGAGAAATTCAGGACAGGTTCAAGTCCAAAGATCTTAGTTGAGCAAGTGTAATTTTCTGTGCATATATATATCTATATATCCTATATATATAGATATATGTATAGGAAGAAACAACAGCAACTAACACAAACTCTTACAGTTATGCCAAATGTGTAGGTGCAGCATTTCATCCACAAACTAAGGGAAACCCCCACAAAATTAGGAAACCACTGCACCTCTCCCTGGCCTATATTTTCAATAGTTTGCTTATTACAGTGTTTTGATTGCCTATGCTGAACTGTTAAAATCAATGGAAGCTATGAGTTAATAAGACTCTAAAGTAGAGCTCCACTGTCTGGAGCACCCTAAAATTGACAAAAAGTTTGAAAACCAGTGAATCTGAGGCCAGCAAATCAGACCTGATATCTTTGTGTAATCTTGTTGAATAATAGGTTTGAACATCCTTCCTCTGAGGTCAAATGCTGAAGAAGTGCCATTTGTGTGTATTAAATAACCTGTAGAAATAAAAGGCTGTGCAATAATGCCTGCATTACCTTATTACACTAATGGATAACCTAAAAGTCTCTATCTGCTGTCCTTTGCATTGGAATAAATTGTTCTTGTAGGAGGGGAAAAAAAGAATGGTAGAATAACATAGCTAAAGTAATCTTATAAGCTTATCAGACACAGTGGGTGCATCTACATGAGATGTTTACCGTGCAGTTGATTAATTAACTGCACAGTAAATGTCACGGTGTCTGCATGTGTGCCTCTATTAGGGTGTGCAAAACTAATAAACTCTGCACACAAGTAAATACAAGTACTACCCTGCTGCAGAGCTTTTTTGTGCACAGCAACACTTGCAGACACGGGGTACAAGGTGCTTCAATGCAGGGTTAGCCAACAAACAGCCCCTTCCTCCCCCCACTGAAGCACTCTTGTGCCTCAGCCAGCTGGTCCACAGCATGTAGAGCCCAGTCTGAGCAGCTCTGGGCTGGCAGGCTGACCTGGGACATTAATCACATGTGTAGACCTGCCCAATGAGTAGAAACAGACATTACTTCATGTAACATTTGTGCTGCCAATCAGAGGCAAAAGAGTAGCATGACAAAAGTAGTAATACATTCTACACTTTCTGGATTGGCAGATGTCTATTATCTCTGTGATGAGAGAATGTGGGCAGTCTGCACTCTGCAGCCCCTCTGGGCAGGAGTCCTGAATGCTTGAGGGCCCCTCAAGTCCCTGGAGGCCCTGTCTACCTTTCCCCATTACAGTGAGACACCATAGGAAAAGTTGGGCTATCTCTCTATAAATGGGAAAATCGGGGTTTCCCACCAATGGAGACCCACCTTGGGATGTCCAGGGGCATGTCTCCATATGTAAGGAAAGCCTGTGAGCATCCCAGCATGGAGGCACGGTACCCGGGGAATCTCTGGTGCCCCATGCTTTCATGCTGAGACTTGTTTACTCAGGCCTACTGAAATGTCTGTGGACCGGTCTGGGTAAACAGGGAATGTTGGGGTTACCTCACTTATTTGGAAGTGGATCTGGGTAAGGTGGATCCTCAAAGATCCCAGTGTCTGGGTAAGCAAGGAAACTCTGACTTTCTGCATCTACCCAGACTTTCTCCAGGGACAAGCCTGGGTAAGGAGGAAATCCCAGACTTTCTTCCCTTACCCAGATGGGTCACCAGAGAACCCAGGGATACATCTGAGTAAACATGGAAAGTGGGGCCCCTTAAGCCATGAAAACACATGGCCTCTTGTCCCAAACTATCAACAGGCGGGACAAGGGGCAACATGTTTCTCCCAGTGAAGCAAATCAGCTGTGCCATAATGCATCCTTGCATACATGATCTGGTTCATTCATCAATGTCTATTTTAAGCCAGTAAGTAATACCTACCTAGAAGTTATAGAGCTGGTAAGCTACTGTTGCTACTATGGGAAAAGAAAAAAAATGAAACAATCTAAGTGTCCCATTCTCTGGATTATTATCAATTGTGTTTTTTAAAAAAAGGCTAAAGATGAATAGCATAATCCTACTGAAAAAATAGCAGTGATTGCCAAACTAGTTTTTTTAACTGGCTGGAAATATTTTGTTCATATTCAGAAAAAAAATGTTACTCAACTGTTACAGTATTTTCTGGTGTATAAGATACATTCTTTTCTGAAGAAGGAGATACAAATTAATAGGAGTGTGTAAAACAGGCCATATTCAATTTGGATTTGGATTCAGCCCAGTTCAGGGGACAGTGATTCGATTAGCTGATTTGGATGACTCACTGTCCCAATTTCAATTTGGCTGAATCCGATCTGAAGATTCGATTCTGATTTGGAGAATCAGTGATTCAACCATAAACACAGCTTTATATGTTTTTCTAAATACCTTGAGGTACCAGGCACAGCTCGTGAATGCTGAGATGGTGGGGTGGATGAAGCATCCCACAGGAGCAAGCGGGGGGGTGTATGCTCAGCGGTGGACACCCCGGCTCGGCCATCAGCCACGGAAGGACCCTGGGTGTTCCCCCAGACCCAGGAGGCACCAGTCACTGGGGGGGGGGCCATCCCCACACACCCTCCACTGAGGACCCAGAAGTGGACCGGAAGTGCTTTTGGTCTCCTTCCACAGGGCCATGGCTGAGCGCGCTGGGAGACCCCTCTCCCCACACTCCCGTGGGGCACTCCAGCTGCCCCACCATCTCAACATTCACAAGCTGCCTGGTACCTTGAGGTATGTAGAAAAAACATATAAAGCTGTGTCTATGTCCAAATCATCGAATCTCTCTGAATTGAATCGGAGGCTTCGGATTTGATTTGGAGAGATTAATGGGTCTCCTGATTCGATTTGGATTCAGAGATTCAGCTGCCAAATTGGGCCAAATCTCCATCAAATCAAATCAAATCAAATCAAATCAAATCAAATCAAATCAAATCAGTGACTGAAGCTTCACACAGCCCTACAAATTAAGGTATATCGCATACGTTGAAAAATCATTGAAATTGTTGTAATTAAAGTTGACCAAATTTTAATTAAGTTTTTGTTTCCACATTTTATTCTTTTTGAGAATACATCTTTTACACTTAAAATACTATTTGAATAAAGGTCTGAACACCCTCATGTTAGAAACTATATTTATATATGCTGTAGGAGACTGAAAGATATCGGTCTGTAATTCTTGTGATTGTATACTTCAAGATAAATTGCAATTTAAATTGTGCCACTGTTCATTTGAAAAGACTTTTAAAGTATAATATTTTAAGCCTCACCATTTAGTCTGGTGATTAATAAGCAAAAGAATCCATAGAATGGTACAGCATCTGTCATTAAACAGTCTAATATTTACTAACAATTACTTTACCAGATCTTGGAAACTTTCACAGTTCATTCTTTTTTTTTTTTTTTTTACTTGAGAGGAAAATAATATTGGTAGCTTGCTGACTTTATTGGTATCTTATTTACTTTATACTTATGACTATTATACATCACTATTCTATGTAGAGTGTGCTGTCTTGGTAGAGATATGGGATAAATACTTATCCTCTGTGTGTGTTGGGGGAGGGGAGATTAAAGAATTTATTCGGCCTCCCAACCAGTTGGACAACAAACTATGAAACAATATGTTCCTCTGCAACTGTGATTATATACCATGTTGATTGACTTTCCATTTGTTTAAGCATCATAGATCCTCCATACCCTAGCCTCAGAATTGGACAGAATTTGGCCCAGCCTGTGCTAGAGAATTTTGGGTATTTTGCATCTGAATATATTATGTTAGTTTATAGCTTTATAGCCTAGCTCTATATTTTACAATAGAATATATTCTGAGGAGTTTGAATTACTGAAATGTTTTACATTAGCTTAATGTAAAGAAGATGTATTTTTGAACAGATCTTTTCCATTCAAGTGACAAATCAGGCTGAACTCTAATCATGATTTCCAATGCCAAAATAGACTACCTGCTATTTGCCTTAATGCTTATAACTAGCTTAAATATTTATATGTTTTGTGAAAAGATACTGGCATTTGAATGTTCTTCATAGGAAATTGGATTTCTTTTATATGAGTTCCATCTCAGCAAATAAAAAGGAATATTTCTGTAAAAGGATATAATGTTCAAAAGAAGCAATAATAAACTTGACCATCATTACCTGCACACTAAAAAGAGAGACATGGTCAAGCACATCTGCACAGATATACTTCTCCCTGACATTTATGGATGCCATTTCATTTATATTTGATACCTAAAAGCTGTCAAACTATTTAAAAAATGAAGACAAACACAGGATTGGAAAATATTATGCAGATAAATATTGAGAGGGGGAAAATGTTTTATTTTAAATATCTTTCAGTTTCTCTGTTGGCACTAACCACATTTTAATGTATTTTTACAATGATAATGCTTAGTGCTATACTTATTAACATAATTAAACATTTAAACTTTCTGATGATTATCAGAGAGGGACATCAAAGTAATTGCTGGCATACTTAAGTCAAGTTATTGAAAACTGGAGGCTATTATGTAGGTAGTAATAAAATGTACTGGATAATATCTGAGTAATCCAGTTCTTCCTCCTTTGGCTTGCTTAATTGTTGATGATTATGTCATCATCTAACACAGGGGGTGCCAACCTGAGGCATGGTTGCCACATATGGCATGGACAGCTTTTGTGTGGCACATGGTAGATTAGGGATGGGGTAGGCAGCATGGTGCCAGATACAGCAGGGCAGAAAGCAGAGCGTCAGGTTAGGCAATGAGCACAGAGCAGGAAGCAGAAAGCAGAGAAGCAGCTTGGTTAGGGAGAAAAAACTGAGCAGGCAGCTGGGTAAGGGGAACTCCAGGGAGTGGCATTTGGGGAGAATTAGGGTCTAATCTGTGACATTCTTGCCAAAAAGTCTGGCCCACACTGGACTACACTATAGTTGGGGATTGGGATGGGGTTAGGATTAGACTCTCCATACTGCTTCCCTCAGAAAAAAACTCTAAAACAGTGGCATTCACCTTGTGGTCTGTGGACCCCTGGGGTCCACAACCTATATTCTAAGAGGTCTGTGAAAGATGACTATGGTCATTTGAAAGTATGTGAATACCCACACTTATGATTCAAAGAGGTCCACACATTCATTCATAATGTTTTAGGGGTCCACAAATAAAAAAGGTTGAAACCCACTTTTCTAGAACATGCATGTTCTTTAACTATTATGCAGTCCCTGTGGGAGTGCTGTTGTAGAGGTGGGTGTAGTGTGCTGCAGATCCAGTGACATGCAGGTCCAGCCAGGTGGCACAGCCACTGTCCACTGCTCACTCACCCACTACACCAAGGGCGGAGGACAGGAAGGGCAGCCTACTTGATGCCACAGTAGAATGGGCAGTCTCTGTGTGTAGCACACAGCAGTTGGGGAGAGGATGGGCAGCACAATGGCAAATGGGTAGGGAGCAGAAAGCTGATCAGCAGATGAGGTAAGGGAAAGGAGTCAGAGTGCCACTTGGGAAGGGTTCAGGGCTAACTTGTGGCATGCCTGCCAGAAAGGTTGCCCCTTATTGTTCCAATATATGGACAAGAGGAGGAGAAGCCCTAATATTATTGACAATGAAATTGTTCTCCAGTTCAAACAGCAGATGTTTGTTTTTCTTGATGCAGGTTTTTAATTCTGTTTCCAGTTATGCTTCTGGGTAATTAATGGATACCCTTGTACCAGTGTTCCTGCCTACATTGATTTCCTGCTAACTCTCACAAATTTAGTTACTGGGTGAGGCTTTCTTTGCAGACTCAGTGGCATGATCATGGTGTTTTGAGATGTTTGAATTAATCTGACAAAAAGTAAAAAAAAAAAATTACACAAACATACTAGCTAGGGATGTAGAAAAGTTTGGCTGTTCCCTTCCACCGTAGTCTGTATTAAGCAGATGCACAAGCTTTTAATAGGGCATGCTATACTATACTGAAGGTGAGATTGGGGCCCAGCAGGGGCTGCAGCAGCCTAGGGACTCGGGTATCCATGAGCCCCAGACCCAGAAAGGGGTTGGAGTGTGATCAGAGAGTCCAGAGACAAGCATGGTTGGGAGAGAGTGAAACCCAAAAAGGGCCAAGGGCAAGGAGAGTACCTGAATGTGGGACCTGGAGGTTCAGGAACTAGGGATTGATTGACACTCAGACCAGAGGGTCCATGGGTCCAGCGACAGGGCTAGGACTGAATGTGGGACTGCAAAGACCCAAGGGGACCAAGTGTGTGAAGTGAACAACATAATGATAACACCCACAATGCTTGAGGTGTCGTGGAGGTGAGGAATGGAGCCATGCTATCTTTGCTTAAAGCTACAGGTGCTCTGCAGGGGCATAGGGAACCTGAGAAGGGCCTATGAGGTTTGAGGGCCAGGTTGAGGCAAAGGGGGTCCAGAGGAGAGGCCTGGTAGCAGTTTACATGACTCAGAATCTCTCTAACAGCCCACAGGAAGCCTCCCTTACACTGCCTCTAGTAAGAACAAGGCATGGCAGGTGACTTAACAAGGGAGGGCTACATTAGAACCTGAGCCAGGCAGGGAATACATGGCCACCAGGGGGCATCATGGCCAC
>NW_017729029.1:69340188-69344401 GCF_001723915.1 Gavialis gangeticus | reverse complement strand
GGGTCCAGAGGAGAGGCCTGGTAGCAGTTTACATGACTCAGAATCTCTCTAACAGCCCACAGGAAGCCTCCCTTACACTGCCTCTAGTAAGAACAAGGCATGGCAGGTGACTTAACAAGGGAGGGCTACATTAGAACCTGAGCCAGGCAGGGAATACATGGCCACCAGGGGGCATCATGGCCACCTGCTACATCATGAACCTGCTACAGTTATAAAAAATGTTTAAAATATTTTTTCTTTTTTCTTCTGACTTGCTTCCTTGTTGCTGCTTGATGTTCGTTTGAATGGAAAATAGTTCATCAGTTAGCTGGAAAGAAATAACAGGTTGTTTGTCACACTTTTGTTAGCTTATTGTAGGGGTATACAATTCCTTACTAGCTACTTTGCCTGATAAGACTGCATAGATGCTAATGGCTGCAGAATATGATTGTCAGATTTCTTATGAAAAAGAGACGGGAAAAGTACAATTCTACCAATTTAAGTTACTGTGTATGGGTTATGTATTGAATAAAGGTGTTGATTTAAAGTTGCTCTTTTTTCATAAAAGTTTTGAAGCTTCAAATACTGTATCTCCCTATCTGCCTTCTTCCTTTTGTTAATGGCCAGTTCTTAAAATCTGCTGAGGCATGCTTTCTGATAATTCTAAGGGGTACCTGCCAACTTTGTGGAGAAAACTTTTAGTTTTAATTTTTATAGCTCTGGACTTTCTGTGTCTGTTGATTTGAAGAAGGTTTGATTTGGTTCTGAGTTTAAAAACTTCCTTTCATTTTACCTGTTATTACAGTAACATATTTTAGATTTGATATAGTTTTAGGAACAAATGATAGTTTCATGTTCCCTTTGGGCTGTAGTGGCATGCATTGTGTTTCAATGACAGCATAAATTAGTTGTTGATTGGAATTGCAAAAAAAGGGAACTTTTTGCCTTTCCAAACATGTCTTTCCAAATTTACATTTTGAAAAATGGTAGATTTTTTTCTTCCTTTTCTCTTAATAAATATATGTTTGTTTGAATTGCACCATAGGCTTCCATTCACTTGAGCTTCACAAAAGTGTATTGTTGTCTTCTGAGGAAGGTTTAAATAATTATCACAGCTGAACTCTTTTGCAAACAAAGCTTCAGTGTGTGAGCAGAACTGATTTTAGTGGACATACTTATTTATATTGGTAGGCTCATAGTCTGTTTTGCATACTGCCCAAAGTGATTTCTTTTTATAAACAGCACTCCCTTTATATGAGAGTACATTTTTATTGGGGACACTAATGGAAAGTACATACTGATTTCAATTCTGCTGAGTGCTACTAATCACAATATCAAGTCGGCAGCAAATCCCAAATTCTAAGTTTCACTTTGGGATTGTACTTGGGCATAAAGAGTTTACGAAGAAGCAACTTCCTCTTTCAGCTGCTGTTTTAGCAAGTCCAACAAACTTACTTTGATTTAGGAGAAATGTTTTAACTTTGGAAAACCAGCTAATTTTAACCATACAGTTAAACACCATCTTCAACAAGACCCAAAAAAGTATGTGCACTAGGTACATAACTTCAGAACTCTGGACAGCAGCCAGTCAGACTTACCTGTTGCTCCTGTTACCCCATGTCTATTCTCTTTCTTGTAAGATATGGATTAACACATCTCGTGGATATTTAAACATTGTTGTATCTTTTATTACATCTGTTTTAATTTAAATATTTTAGCTTTTTGTGGTTTTACTTTGAATCCTTTTCGGTTTTTCAGTGAAAACAGGGGAGCTAAAAAGGAGGAGACAGAAACTACTGATTTTTTTCAGTGATAATAGCAATCTCTTTGGATGAAAGTAATTAATGAAGGCTGATTTTGGGTCAGGACAGCATTTTCTTTCTTTCGATGGTGAATACAATGTCCAAAACAAGATAGACTCACATTTCACTACAGAATACAAAAGAATACGTTCTCAGAAACTGACAGAAACCTTTACTTTTAAAATAACTCGGAAAATCAAGAGCTGTATACAATTTTATCTTACTTTGGTGGGTTTCTTTTTTTTTTTTTTTGAAATCCCATTATCTTCTCTTACTGTAACATTGAATGCTTTCATTTAAAATGATACTCCTTAGTCTGGTTTTAGAGCTATAAGCTCCTATGAAATTTATTTCATTCTGATTCTACACAAAAGCATGCACATGCCTGCAAAAATGAGCATATGCGAGTAGAAAAGTAGTATGTATATACATAATCCAATGGACCCCATTTTTTTAGATTTTTATTGGTTCCAGTGGAATTTCTCATCTTAAGTATAGGAAATATATTTTAAGATTTTACAGAGTTTAAAAGTGGAAGAAATATTTGAAGGAGATCATTGTAGTTGCGCCTCTTTTGCCATCCTACCCACTGTGTAATTAATAGGTAGTTGTGAATGGAAATTTTTTTTTTTTCTTCTTATCCTTATATTACTGGTTGAGGTCAGGCAGGACTATTTTTTACAGTGAGATTTGCATGGTGCTTTGTAGACTCTTTTGCCCTTTATGTATTCCCTAGAGAGACTGTCTTTGAGACAGCTGTGGTAGTATGCTTTAATTGCTGTTGCTCTGACAAATGCCTAGTGTGGATTGTTATGTGTTGGCAGAACCAATTTCCAAACCCTTAAATCCTTGTAATCATTGTAAACTATTGGCTCTGCTTTAGTGAAAGTCTGGTCTTCTAAAGATTCTAGTAGCCTTCCTTACCTCCCTTCTGGCAACTTGGACCCTATCCTTATATGTATGTGAGAATTAAGATTTTCCTCCCTTTACATATCTGGTTTTCTCTCCTTTTGGCCAGTGTTGGAAATGAACCGTGCTAATATTTGACAAGAATATCAGTGACATAGTATTTACGTTCTTGGTTTACTGAGCTAAAAGTTGTCGCCACGATTTTTAAACATACTGTATGATCTCTCTTAATTGCCTCCTATGTCACTGTCAATATCAGTGGAATAAAGAATAAAAGCTTTGAAATCAACACTTGCTTAAGGTCGTTTGGCTTATTCTTCTGAAGGGTGAAAGATAAGTAAAACATTCTACACATGGACGTATGTGCGTTCCAAGTCCCTGACTGAATTTCCCAGTTCAGATAAGATGCTATTACAATCTTTACTGATTTTTATTTGGAGAAATGTAGTGAAATAGTATAAACTAAAAAGATGGGGGGCATGGGGGCATTTGTCTTGATCTAAATGGCTTAATAAGAATACCTAATAATGATGTATTAGGGTATTAAGTTTCAGATCCATAACAAATATTGTATAATACTAAAAAAGAAATTTTAAAAGAAAAAAAATGTCTTTTACTGAAAGATATGAAAGATGGCCTACATAACAGAGACAGCAAGAGACAAATATCTTATAGTATGTTACATTACAGGAACATTTGGAAGAAGAGTATTATGCTGAAGTGTGGTCTTCAAAAAAAACAACAAAAACCAAACAAACAAACAAAAAAGAAAAAAAAGAAACAGTACTTCCCACTACTCATTCCTTCTCCCACTTCTTGTGCTTTATATCTGCAGTAATATGTTTTAAAAATGTTTTTCTTTGTCCTTTTACCACCTGAAAAATATCTTTAAAAAGAAAACTAACTATAAGGAGGAAACTTTGAAACTATATAGCAAGGGCTCAAAGTAAACACATTTGGAGGCAAATAGAAAATGTTTTTCATATTAGATTTTACATGTAGCAAGAGTGGACAGCTTTTTCTCTGGTATAACTTCAGTATTAAAGTTGATGGTGTCATTTCATTTTTGACAGTAATATGGACATATTAATGTCCTAGGGTGATGTGAGTACAAAACAGTGAACAGCTATCTAAACAGCAGCAAGAAAATTATCTATTTGAATCATAATAGACCGGTCAACAGACTATCTAGGGCCACTGATATAGAGCTGTAAGAGAAATCCTGATTGTGAACCATGTTTCTGGGTCCCAAGCTATACGTAGACAAGAGAACCTTATTGGATATATCAACCAAGTTGGACATGTACAACCTCAGAAATGTCACTGTTATGCAGAGAGAGAAAGAAAGGAGGAGTATGCCTCTAGCTAGAGCCCTAACTAAAGAGCACTTCATAAGGTACCATCCTCAGGAGTAGTACTAGGAGACCAGGATTTAGCTCCATGAGTTGTCAGTGGAGTTTCCTACCTCTTCCCATCTCTCTGATCTAGGGGTAGGGGGATAGATGTCTATGTAGGGCATAAAT
>NW_017729029.1:69334738-69335188 GCF_001723915.1 Gavialis gangeticus | reverse complement strand
AGGTACCATCCTCAGGAGTAGTACTAGGAGACCAGGATTTAGCTCCATGAGTTGTCAGTGGAGTTTCCTACCTCTTCCCATCTCTCTGATCTAGGGGTAGGGGGATAGATGTCTATGTAGGGCATAAATACACGGTATCCTGTGAAAGACATAAAGGGAAGCTCTTTACTCCCTTATAGAAACATCCACCAATGGCCAGTTTACTCTGCTATATTTGTTACACTGATACAGATACTTTTAGTGTTTTTGTAGATAATGGGAAAATGTTTGGCAATATCTGTATTTGATGGGTCTTTCTCTATTGGAAAGCAAAGCTATCTAGTAGGTGCATGGAATACACACCAGGGAAAAGTAGTACATTGTGTTTACCAAACCTCCAGTCCCCTCACTTGTGACTTCCAGGAAGGTTCCTATAGTTTCATAGTTTCATAGATTTAGGGTCGGAAGGGA
>NW_017729029.1:69334411-69334727 GCF_001723915.1 Gavialis gangeticus | reverse complement strand
AAACCTCCTGGAGCGGTCCGTCCCGGCTGACTGCTCCTCCTCTCTTTGAGACTTCTGTTTCTCCAAGTCAGTGGGACAGTGTAGACACACAGGAGCACTACCTATACCAGGTCAAAGTGAGGGCCACATCCCAACTAATTCCAAACTTGAATGCTTATTGAGATATACAGGCAACCCCTGCTTAACGCTGTTTTGCTTAGCGCATTTCACTGTAATGCTCTTTTTAAATTGCTACCTGATTTCACTTAGCACTCAGTGAGTTTTATTATAAAGCTCATGGTTGCATTGCATGGGTCATTAAAAACAATCGTGGTCA
>NW_017729029.1:69318034-69329411 GCF_001723915.1 Gavialis gangeticus | reverse complement strand
ACCTGATTTCACTTAGCACTCAGTGAGTTTTATTATAAAGCTCATGGTTGCATTGCATGGGTCATTAAAAACAATAGTGGTCACTAGCTTGGGTCGTCAAATACTTTTGGTTTCGCTTAACGCTTCTTTTGCTTAACACTCATTTTTTCAGGAACAATTAAGAGCACTAAGCAGGGCTTGCCTGTAATTATACTTTTATGTACAAGTGTTTTAACCGATGACAACATAATGTATGGAAATGATAGTTTTTATTTAATTATAGTATCTAGGACCTATTCAGGATCATGGGATTCTGTTCTTAGCTTTGCCATTGATCTCCTTGGTCAGTTTTGGAAAGTCATTTCATTACTGTGCCTCAATTTTCCCTTGTTGTAAAGTCCTTTGAGATCAACCAATAAAAAAGTGTTATGTAAGAGAGAGGTTTTATTTGTACTTCAAATGAGCAGCTCGTATGATTTACAAGGTCAGACCCTTACATTTTAAAATTTAGGCTGGTTCGGTGCTAACGTCCCAAATCACGCCTCACACACATTGTCATTTTTCATACACCACACATCTCTGATGCAACAGCTACCCTTTCACACCCACAGTCCAACTGTATGCAGATTAATACTAAAAATCAGTGAGGGTGAGAGGGTTAAACCAGTAGCTGTTGGTCCTGCAGCAAAAGGTGGAGAAAGGAAGCTGAGGAGGGTAACCTGCCCCAACTCAATGCAGGACAAGGGTCCAGCACTTACAGAAATAAATTTCCTAATTTAAGACCTCCCTGCTTCAATTTTCTATCGCTAATTTTGGGAGGAAAAGTGCCTGGTATGCAAATACTTTTCCTGTATAGGCTAAGTAGCATTTTAGCATTCTTTGTACAATCTCCATTTTACATTTAGTTTTTTTGGTTGGTTGGTTTCATCATCTGTGGCCAAAGACATGAACTATTAATGTCTATTTTATTTCAAACTTTTGGACACAGAGCTGCAAAAATAGTATTTTGAAACAATAAAACCCCCCTAAGTTTCATGAATTGAAGTTTTGGGCAGGGTTGACTGTGCAACTTGCAGCCTTTCATTTGTTGGACATGACCTTATGTAACATTAAGGTCTGCCTGGGCCAATCAGTGTTTTAGTGGCTATCTGGACATCTCTTAAAATATTTCTGATTATCTCTTTTAATATGATTAGATTTCCTATTTAGATTTTATAAATAAATGCAATTAGGTTTTTTGAGTGAAATGGTTCTTACTGTAAAATGATATACACATACCTTTTTAACAGAACCAATTGCCTAATAAAGGTTACCTAACCAGAGATGCATTGCATTGTTGCTTTCCCATGCAGACACTACAGATAGGTAGCTAGAGCACCTGGTCATGCTCTGATATTAATATTTTTCTTTATTCAAGTCCTTTGAACAGTCGAGTAACCCACGCATTGTGAATTGCAGGTGTGGATAAGTCATGAACCATTACCCCAAAAATTATGACAGTTGTCTTGGGTGAAAAAATTAAGCATGATTTCAGTGCTTATTTGCCTTTTCTTTTAAAACTATTTTAGGATTCAACCTTTCAAATTTTTCTGCACAGTCAGAAAAGCTAATTTTTTTTAAACTCAAATTAGGATTTTTACCTAATACTGTGATTCAGTGGGGGAAACTTGGAAAAAAATATCTAATATTTTTAAGACCTAGCAACACTGATTACAGTTCCTGAATGTCATTTGACAGAAAGCTAAGCAGACTTTTAGATTGCTGTTCTTGGGATCATATGGAATGTCTAATTTGCTATTCTGGGGGCATCTTCTCCAGATTGGTCATTAGCTTCTTTCCTAACATAGTCCAGAAGTCCATGCAGTTTGTCTCCAAACTGCTCTGAATGGAGAATTTTGAGTTGATTGGATCTTAATATAGAATTCTATATTCTGGCAGAATTGCTGTAAGACAGATGTCACAGAAAAATATGACAGACTCAGTTTTGTCTTTGCAACTAATATGATCTTTATTGTCAAATAGCTAAGTTCAAATAAATAAAATATGACATAGTTGAAAACAGTTACCTAATGTAACTATTTATAACTTCCATACAACAGACAATGCTGCAAGCTAGGCATAGTTTGGCATTTGCTGTTATATATCTTTCTGTTATCACGTTATTTCAGTTTTAAAGCTAAATTATCTGAACATCAGTTGTAGTAAAAACATGGTTAATCACATTCTTTTGCAAACTTTACTTTTTTCTTGATTTAGTAAAGAAAATCAACTTTAGGCTACTAAACCGATGATGCATAGAGTACATTTTGCCAGACTGATTACCACGCATAGTATATATTCAGGTACATTAACTTAATATTCACATAAATCAAGTAGAGGTTAACTAGGTCTGACCATAACGTAATTGAACCTTATATTCTCTGTGTGACACTATTTTTTTGTTTCCATGGACAACATTATACATAGGGATTGGTGATATGTTAGGCTGAGCACACCGAACTCTCATTTCATATTCAGTTTCTGGCAGTGGAATGCTCAGCACTGGACAGGATTAGAGTAGTTGAATAAGTAAGGGAAAAAACTCCTATTCACATTAGTAATATCATACAAAAAGTGTTATGAAAAAGCTTCAGTTCAGTAAAGTACAGTTAATTGAATGTGCAGTGTTTGCACTAAAAAGTATAACATTACTAAGATATTCTTCATGTGCCTTAACTTTGTAAAAAAGGAATTTTTGGAAAGTTTACTGATAATTGTTTAGGTACTATCATTTGGTGGGAATATAGAAGATGTTGTGCAAGTATAATAGTGTTCTCAGTGACCTCAAATCCTTGCAGTCAAATAATTCCTATTCCTCAGAGTTTAGTGGACCTACTGAATCTTTCATATCTCCAAAATTACATGTGGATGTTAGAGTTCCCATCTCTATAACCTAAGCTTCTATTCACTCCTGCTTGGCAATTGGGGAAAGCAAAGCAGAGGAATATATATGTCTCTACATTCTCATTTTCTATGGAGTACAGTATTCATTAAATAAATTTATCAACTGTTCAGATGTTTCAGGCATTATTCCTAGCAACTCTCTCTTCCTTTCCACCCCCCACGTTTCTTCAACTTTATCCTTGTCATCTCTGTATACAGACTCAGTGTTTCCTTCCATGTTCCTGCAATGCTTTTATCTAAAGTTCAACATTCTTGGTTGTCTGAATTCCTTTATGGTTCCAGTTTCTAGGTGCTGCTTTTTCATCTATGCATCACACTCACTCGACTTTCTGCAGTTAGCATGTTTCATGTGCCCTGGTTAATAACTCAAGCTAGCTTTTAATTAAGAGAAATATTGATGGATGTGCTGAACAGCACTAGCATACAAATCACATGCATATTGGCTGTCTTTCTGGTACTTCCTTCAAAATCTTTTCCTGGCAATCTGTGCTTCTCCCTCCAAGTTCCATGTCAGTTGATTCAGTGTCCCTGGGTAAAACAGGAAGGCTCTGGGACAGACTTCCTGAGACACAAGTCCATTTCTAGTAGTCTTAAGATAGGTTACAGCCCAGCCAGAGCTTACTGGTTTTTTCCTATAGTGAGCTGTGCATTTTTAACCTGGGAATAAACCACAGAGCAAAACTCCAATAGAAAAAGACTAAAAAATATTTGCTACTATAGGTTTGCTCCTCTTTGGGAAATTGTAGGAAGTTTCATCAAAAGCAAGAGATAGCACCTATGGACACACAAACTGTAACAAGGCTAAAGCTTCTGAAGGGTGAAATATTGGATTTAGATCTAATAGATACATAGATTCATAGATGCTAGGGTTGGAAGGGACCTCAACAGATCACTGAGTCCGACCCCCTGCCTAGGCAGGAAAAAGTGCTGGGGTCAGATGACCCCAGCCAGATGCCTATCCAGCCTTCTTTTAAAGACTCCCAAGGTAGGGGAGAGCACCACCTCCCTTGGAAGCCCATTCCAAATTTTGGCCACTCTTACTATGAAGAAGTTTTTCCTGATATCCAGCCTAAATCTGCTGTCTGTCAGTTTGTGAACATTGTTCCTTGTTACCCCAAGAGGCACCCTGGAGAATACAGCATCTCCGATCGCTTGCTGCACCCCCCTAATGAGGGTAAATATATATCTTCAATATAAATTTCATTTCAACAGTTGTTTCTGATAACTGTCTTTCCTAGATCTCTCACCAGGAAGAAAATTTGAACAACATGAGAATCTTTTCATGAGACAAACATGAGCATTTACCTAACATTTATCATGGAATAAAAGTAGAAATGTGTATACATTTCTAATGTTTAATTTTAATATTTTTATTCTTGTTTTGTTGACTTCCTTTTCATCTAGAGCTTGTCAGGTTTTGAGTGCTCCTGAGGGATACTAAATGCTTTCAACTTTTTAATAAAGTAAATGAGACTTGAAGATGCGCAGCAGTTTCTGGAGCACTAAACACCTTGCTTTGTTGAACTCCTGTTAATGTTTCAGCAGAATGTAGTTTAGTAGGAGTAATAGGTTGGAATTTTCCTTGTGATCCACCTTGTACTAGAATATTAAGGACACTGTTTGGGTGTACCTGGCTTACATTTTGTATGTGACTTTTGAGTCTGGTTCATCCTCTACCTCCTCTTTGAAGTCTTTAGCTGATGACTGAGTTCCTTAGATTCAGGAAGTGATTTTACCCTCCCACAGCTTTGTCACTTTCACAGTTTTTGTCTGTATTGTTCTTTGTATTCCTTTATTTTGATTACTGATGGCTAATCTTTTGTGGTATGTTGGTAGTCGGCTGTATGTAGTAGTTGCCTTGATGGCTAAGTTGATTATTGTTAAGAATTTTCAGTTTCATGTTCTGTGCTGAGGCTGAGAAACTGGATTATGCATGTATGTGTGTTTCTCTGTTTGAGTTTTATTATAATTTTTTACATTATTGCCTCAGAGTTTCTAGATTATTTTAAAAACCTATAACAAGGCACATTTTTCTGCATAAGTGACAAAACCAAATTGAGATGGAGTGCAAGAAAAGTGTCTGGAAAAGGGTTGAGAGAAGAACAGTGATCAAAACATTAATTGTTCCAAGCTGAAAGAGTATTATTTTAGACTGAGAAGTGAACCTTTTTCAGAACTTTGGACATATAATAAATCAAGCAAAGTTTTCATGATGTTGACATGAAAACAACAATTTGGAGGACATTTTTGAATGCTGGAAGTTGGCCATCTTGTTTATGGAAAGCCCAGAAATTGCTAGTGTGTTTAGCTTGAGTAAAGTAAGTTAGGATCCTGGCAGACATTTAAGTAAAGTTGCAATGGGATCTGGTGTGTGATTCCAACAATTGTGCTACCTGATATGTTACACGTGTTACAGGAGGTGCAGTTTGGGGATTTAGATTCCATTTGGATTCCATATTGCTGGTGCAGGGCAACTCTGGGATTGGGTTCTCTCTGCACCGGCAAATAGCAAATTTGACTCCCTACACTTCTCTGTTCTCCCCACTGGAAGTCCTATCAGCTGATCAGAGTTCCCAACCTGGGAATGCATGGTGTGCTCCATGGCTGGGGGGTCCCAGTCAGCTGAGGGGCACTTCCATCCTCTAGAACACAAACAAGTCTTGTGGATTATTCATTCAATCTTGTGAGGAGTTGAGCACATTCAGTGCCCACTGAAGTTGAGGCAAGTGAGTGAATAAAATAGTAATAACGATGATGATGATAACTATCACCGCCATCATTTTCTTGTAGTCCAAACGAGATAAATAGTGGACTATTAGAGGACAGAATACGATGTAATTTTAAAATATGCAGTGAGTTGAAAGGGGAAGGGATGCAACTGCTCCCAGATAAAGAATGCAGTGTCCTAGATTTGTTAGTTTTAGAATCAACATTAACTTCTATGAATACAAGAAAAAAGATGCTATGGCTGGGATTTCAAGAGAAATATTTTTTGAGAACAGATTCATTACTTTCATTATGAAAATTATGACCATGTGACGCGCCCTTCTGAAACTAGATTTAGTTGCTCATATTTTTTTATTTGAAAGTCTAGCTTGGAAGCATTGACTGAAACTCTGAAACCAGATAAAAGTAAACAGAACATCATCAGTTAATTAACAGGACTTGATAAAATCCTTTGTAGCAGGGAAGAATGCTAAAGCTCATTATCGAGCATTCAAAATGTACACTTTATTTTTACCTCACTACACAGAATGGATAAATGGGAAAATTGTTTATAAGCATCTCTGAATGTCACCTCATTCAGATGATGTATTTTTAATGACTGCATAAAGCCTGTATCCTACTTTCCAGTAGACTTTTAAAAAAGGATTGTCAAAATACTGACTGTTCTCTGATGTTCATAGATTTGGAATCAGGAAAGTCATAAAAATGTTTATTATTTTCATATAGCTATTATCATGTTCCTTGCTAATATAACGCAATATTGTAATTGTAAAAAATTCAGTTATATTAAGTAACTGCTTGTTTTGAGTTTTGGCTGCTAATATATATTAATGTATGCATCTTAACTGTACCACTGTACTTAAAATGAGGCTTCTGTAGATAATGTAATATAGAGAAGGAAAACAATATTAGAAGAGAGTAAGTTGGTAATTAAGGCCATGTACAGATATTCATTTTCTATGGGAGTATTGCCGTTCTCTTGCTGTTCTCCTTTGTAGAAACCACAAGTGTGCAGCCATTCAAATGTTTTCTCCCAGAGCAACTTCCTCAGTGAGAATAATAAGCTGACTACAACAAGATAGAAATCACGCATGGGAGTTTCTCCCAGGAGTTTCTCCTGGGAGACTGAATAGCTGCACACATTCTCTCATCTTGACTCCTCCAGGAAACCAGGAGGCACTGGAGCTAGGGGAAAAGGCCCCGTGCCTTCCAGAGACTGGGGTCACTCAAGTCTGGAGAAGATATGGGGGGTAGTTGACTGCCCAGCTCCTCCAGTAGACTGGGAAGGGGCTGCCAGCTGCTCCTTCCCCGCTTCTCTTTCTAGAGTTGCAGGTGTGAGACGGTAGGAGGAGCTCTACTGCAGTGCTGTCTCTGGCTGCTGGACCCTGGGAGCCAACCACAGGGAGCAGTGTACCTCTCCCTGCTTCTCACATCAGAGAGAGCTTGGTTCTTGAACAACTTGATCTGTTGTCTTCTGATATTTTTGTTCCTTATTTTTAAAGTAGTCTCATGAGAAAACTGGGGATCCTAATTTTTTTTATCCAAATAAATATTTTAAACCTGAATTTGCCGGTATTTGTAATTGCATTTTCATGCTGTGGTCTTACATTGTCCTAGCCACTCTGTGCATATGTTAGAAACCATCTAACCTATATTCACACATGGACCTTTCCAGGCCCACTAGCTTTGTTAAGAAGCATAGTTTCCTGCAGTATGCACGAAGGCAGCTGCACAAAGTGGAAGCAAATGTCTTGTAGACTACTTCTAGTTCCGGTGACCTGTGGAACATCCAGGACTGTGAACCAGACTTTAATCCCTGAAAGTTGGTTACTCTGTATAACAAAATATGCTTTTCCATTTCCTTCTATTGATAGACATACATAGAAGATAAGCCCATACTACTTCCAGTTACTCTAACAAAATGGTAGAAGATTTTGTATCTGTTTATCAGAGCCATGAGGATGACACATGTTGGGATTTATTGTACCAGTTCTTGATTAATGAAAGCTACGTTTTTTTTAAAAACCTACATTAAAACATCAGTATTACTAAGCTAAGCATTCAACAGTTAGGAAATACCAGAATAAAAGTTGCTATTGAATTCTTAATTTGGCTCCCATATGTCTACCCTATAGATTCATAGAATCATAAAAAAATTAGGGTTGGAAGGGACCTCAGGAAGTCCTCTAATCTATCCCCCTGCTCGAAACAGGGCCATTCCCAGCTAGATCATCCCACCTAAGATTTAGTCTGCCTGATTCTTAAAAACCTCTAAGTGTTCCACAACCTCTGTGGGTAACCTGTTCCAGTACTTTGCTACCCTCCTTGTGAGAGTTTTTTTTCCTAATATCTAACCTAAACTTTCTTTGCTGTAACTCGAGACTATTGCTCCTTGTTTTGTTATCTGTCACCACTGAGAACAGTCTAGCTCCATGCTGTTTGTAACCATTCTTCAGGTAGTTAAAGGCTGTTATTAAATCCCCCATCAATATTTTCTTCTCCAGACTATATATGCCCAGTAGGGCTGTGCAAAATTTTGGCGGCCTTTTCATTTAGTTTCAGATTTGGACATTTCAACAATTGAAACACAGAATCCAAAATGAAACACAGGGCTCTGAAACAGCTCCAAAATGAAATGGGCCATCTGAAATGTTTCAGAGGTGAGCTTGCCGGGAAAGAGGGAGGGGAAGGACTGCTCTGAAATTGACACCTATAGCTGGCCAGTGACCACAATCTGTCCCTGAAGTCCCTTCCAACCCCACAGCTCTAATACCTAGTTTCCTCAGCTTCTCTTCAGAAGTCATGTTCCCCAGCTCTCTAACCAGTTTCATTGCCCTCTGCTGGATTCTGTCCAGTTTGTCCACATTCCACATCTTTTTTTTGTAGACCCAAAACTGGACACAGTACTCCAGATGTGACCTTACCAGTGCTGAATAGAATAGAATCATCTCCTTTGATCTGCTGGCAACACTCCTACTATGCAGCCCAATATGCTGTTAGCTTTCTTTGTAACAAAGGTGAACTTTGGGCTCATAATCAGTTTATTATCCACTGTAACCCCCAGGTCCTTTTCTGCAGAGCTGCTGCTTAACCAGTTAGTCCCCAGCTTGTACTGGTATATGGGATTGTTCCATCCTAAGTGCAGGACTTTGCACTTGTCCTTATTGAACTTCATGACATTTCTTCTGCTCCAGTCCTCCAATTTGTCTAGGTTACTCTGAATCCTGGCCCTATCCTCCAGCATATGTACTACTCCACCCAGCTTGGTGTCATCCGCAAACTTTCTGAGAGTACACTCAATCTCATCATCCAGATAAGACAGTTGATTATGACAGGGTCTTAATTGTATATCATTTAAACCCAGAGATTTGGAGGTGGCCACTATGTGATTCTTATTTTCTGGGTACTCTGTTTAAAGCACCTGGGAACTTATTTGTACCAGTGTTGAGCATTCAGGAATGCAACTGAATCATTAAGAGTTCTGGACTGATAAAATACTATAAACATTCTGGAATATGCCAAAGCCTTCTCAATGTGGGTATCTAAAATTAGTCAATACTTCAGACAATTTTAGTTTTAGCTGCCTGTATGCCAGACGGTTATAATAATGCTTACCTAACCTCCCACCTCCCAGGAATGTTGTGAAGAAAAATTGTTTGCAATGAACTAAGTTATGATGATAGTACCATTGGAAAGTCTCAAGAAAATTACTTTCAATTCATTTCAGTAATTGGTGATGTACAGTGTGTAAGACATGGGGCCATAGGTGAAATGATGAGGATAAAAAGCCATGTTGAATAGTGCCCTATTCTGTGAGAACTTTCCATGTGTGCCTTGTGGTCAAAGCACTGGGGTGTTTTATCAGAATGACTGCAAATAATACCTGTGTCCTAATGTCTATCTATAACTGCAATAAGTTGCTTGAATAGCCTTAGTTCCAGCCAATTGTCACTTTTCAGTACTCAGCTTTGGAACCCAATTTTTTTTTGATGTTTTGAGGATTTTTTTCCCTTTGTAACATGTTAGCCAGTATAATACCTATCAGATTTGCAGCTGATCTTAAATAGATTTGCATGAACCTCTTTCAGCCTATTTTTGGTCGAGAATCTGTAATGTATAAATCAGGCATGGATAATTAGCATTGCGTTGTAAAATCAGTTTGATAAAGCAGCAGCTGAACAGCATGAGGAGAAAACCCTGAAAGATGTATTAAGATAAATTTCCATATGTAAGAAACTTTAAAAAAAATCTCATACAAGAAAAACTGACTTCTTTCCTTAAATAACATCTAACTTTATTCCTAATGTTTTACAGTATTCCCTCAAAACAAAATATTCAGTCTTCAGTAGATTTGCATTTTATTTGTCCACGTTGCTTTTTAAAGTGGATTTTTTTTCTGTAATAATTAAAAAATATCATGTATTATGCAAAGTAAATTGGCAACAAAAATAATATTAAGGTGAAAAGTGATTGGACTGTTGAGCCAGCATTTCTACATACAACTATTGAACTATGACATACTGAAAGAAAAGCTAAATAGTTTTAGTGTTTTTGTTTGAGGCATATTCTTCCATAGTAGCAGTTGTGCCTGTAAGATATCAGTCCCTGAATATAACACCTGCCTAGTAACTTAGGAGTTAAGTCATTTGCTGAGGAAATAAAATTCTGGAGTCTTGACCAACTTTTTTGAGAAAGCATACAAGAGTGAAGCCCCTAGAGAGGGCAACACCGTGGGTTTTGGTGCCTCCTCACAATGCTTGTTATCTATTTTATCCAGGCTAGGGACAGACATTACACATAAAACAGTTTAAGTGATCAGAAACTGGTTTAAACCCGTAATAGAACAAGTTTAGTGCACATAAACCAGTTTCAAAATGGCTGAAACTGGTTTAAGATGCATCTTATTGAATGTAGTATCAGACTTACTTGATTTGGGTCCCAGACCCCTTCCTGGTTTAAGTTAAATCAGAGTCTCACAGCATCCCAGGTGCTTTGCAGCCCTGGGCTGTGCTATCTGCTTCAGAGAATCGGGCTGGGCCCCTCTGCTCCCTAGCCAGAACTCTGGTAGAGTCTGCAGGCACAGCAGAGTCTGCCTGGCTTCTGCCTGTCCGCCTGTGGCTCACTGCTCAAGCAGGGATTCCCCCTCCCTCCCACCTCCCACAACATGGGCCCCAGCTGAGAGGTGTGTGTGTGTGTGCCTGTCTCCAGTTTCACTGGGACAGAACAGTGTCAACTTAAGGCCTTTCTGGAGTTAATTAACAGGTCAGCTGGTAACGTCCCTCTGTTCATTCCTTGGAAAAAGCTGGTTAAGAAGAGCTTGAACTAATAAGAGAGGCTTTTATTTTGCTGGTGAGCTGATAAACACTGTGTTATCAGCCACCTGCTGGCTTCCTCGCCTGTCAGGTTTGCCAATGGTGTAAAGAAGCAGGGAGAGAGAGATTGAAAAGCTCAGTATCATCAACAGATGCATACACTGCATCCCTCCACACACACCCCCTTTGCCTCAGGGTGGGTCTGGGGTCTGGCAATGCTCCCGTCCCTTGAGCAGCGAACAGGAAAAAGCCTGGGATTGTGCAGGCAGGGTGGGGGTTTAACCCCCCCCCCCAATAACAGCATCCTGCCAGGGCCTGGCCAAGCCCCCCATCAGCTCAGCAGTATGGAAGGGAAGCAGGAGCTGCTTTAGCACCCCCCAGTGTCTAGCCTGAGCCACTGCAGGCATGTGCCTGCA
>NW_017729029.1:69312596-69318023 GCF_001723915.1 Gavialis gangeticus | reverse complement strand
AGGCAGATTAGACTAACCTGCAAAGATTGAATCAGTTCAGGATTTGGCTTTTTGAATGTCTGTCCCTAGCCCCAGTGACTATACTACAAAACAATGAGCACTTCCATATGAAGCCATAACCAGCAGGCTTCAGAGCTGCAGTGTTTCTGGGTTGCTCCTTGTATTGTTTATGCATTTTAGTTAAGAGTATTTGTTTAAAAAGCAGATATAACCTTGGGATCAGGGACCAGAACTTAGTATAGTCACTCCTGTTATAGGTCTCTCCTATTCACTGGGCTAAAGAATCATATTTACTCTTACTTGTTCTCCTTCTGGCCCCCAGGACTTTTGCTTTCCCTCCCATCTCATGGTCCAGCTTCAACAATAGGTTTAGTGTACTCAGATTCACCTCACATGTGGTCTGCTGGTTAGGGCACTGCCAAGGAAAAGGGAAACATGGATTTAAATCACCTAGTCATAGGACCATCTGAAGGAGTGAGCCTTTACCCACTAGGCTATTGGCCAAACGAGAGCACCATTAAGAGCAACATCAGTAGTCGTGTTCTCCCCCTTTTCTATATACTGCTGTTAAGTGTCAGTAAGGCGCTCCAAGACATGTCTCCTTTAAACAAATGGGATCCAGTGTATAAAGCTACTCCCATTTCTACCCATTGAGAAAATAGGAGGAGCATCTGTTTCCCTAGGCACACAAGGTCTGACCAGTGAGAAAATGGGAGACTTAGGCTTCTTAGAGGTCTCCTGAAGTTTGAAACCTCAGTTTAAGGCAAGTGGCAACTGAGCCTTAGTTGCTGCAATGGAATCTAGGCCATAGTCTTTTTTTTACTAATGATTTATAAACTGTTGTCTCATTAAAACGAAATGTTAACTTCCACCATTTTGAATAATAGGGCTGTTCAGAAGTATAATTTTTACCAGGTGTGGTTTAATGTTCTTCAACTCATATAAAACCTAGTGTATTAAATTATAGATTTGAGTACTCAGTAACTTGTAATTAATCATATATTATTCAGTTTTCAAATAACCACAGTTAATGATCTGTTGTGAAGTGAGGAATTACTTTTCTAATGTTAATTATATGTACAGTTCTTCAGTACATGATCTAGTATAGAATCTCTGAAATACCTGCTTAAACTGATTTCAAATGGCCTGGAGGTGTGCACTGCTATATAGCCTCTCAGTGTTGAAATATGCAAACTGACCCTCAGCTTACCCTGCTGCAGAATTTTTTTCTATGTGATTTGTGATTTCTGCTGCTGGAGTTGCTGCTTCTCTAGTATCATGTACAGTCACAAAGTCTGAATCCTGTGTTCATTTTGTTGGTCAAAAGAAAAGAAAAGATCAAATGACTGGGATAGTGTTAATGGACTTGGAATTCTGTTCTTTGTGTAAATATAAAAAGGTAAACCCTGGTCCTTCTGCTATATGTAGCTTTCCTCTTCTTGGATTGTCAGGTGTACTTTCTTTTTAAATACATTAAAATATAAATATATTTAAAATATAAATATAAAAGTCTAAAAATGGTTAAAAAAGGAGAAGGGGGAAGAAATCAGGTTTAGCTCAATTAGGGAAGTGCATGACAATTGTTGGTTGTATTTCCAGCTATGAAACTCCATTTTGAGAGTGGAGGAAAAGTTGGTTGCATAAGTTGGTTCACTTTCCTGGTAAACAGGAATAAACATTAGGAACAGATTATTTATGGACTAGAGACCAAGTCTGTGTTATTTCCCACTGGTACCAGAATGTTGTCCAGTACAAACTGTTCATCTGTGGGATTCACCAGTTCATTCCCCTGTTGCGAAGTGGTATGTTTTATCTTACCTGTTAATTTCTTTCCATTCCTACAAAATATATAAACAAACATTGCCCGTGGATAATGCACACTTAGTAGGGCTTAATGTTCTTTTGGCTTCACCGCATAGTAGCAAATATATTAATTCCATAATGAATCATACTATCATGATTGCTCTTGTGGTTTGAAGTTTGCTAAATGCCTAAATCCTCAAGTTGATTAATTTAGATAGCAAACGTTGTTCAAGAAGAGTAAAGAGAACGCCTAGGGAGACTTCTCCACTATGATTGAAAATAGCTGGCTCTGTAGTTCTTCTGCTAAACATTCAGACGTGGTTAGTTTTCCTATGTTGCTAAAAACTATTTAACATTAAAATAATCTTAAATCATGCTTAATGCTTCCATGATGTGCAGTTGCTGGGACTGTACAGAATTCCATTATCTTGGTGATTATAGAATTAGGGGTATTTTTATGCTCTTCCTTCACTTCTCCTCTATTTAAATGTAACCTAGAGGAAATTTTGTGAGTAAGTCAGTCCTCCAATATCTTGACATCTATAAACAAATATCCAGATATATAGTGATGTATCAGGATATATAGTGTCTTATTTTCTGCCCATTATGACAGTATACATGGTGGTTTCTAAAGCTGGAAAATGGGAGTGGTGAAATTCTTCCATGTCAAATGTAATTTCTTTGCTGAATACGACAATGCATTACATTGGCTGGCAGATGTGTTTTACCCATTTTACTGATAAATAGTGGCTCTTCTTTCACAACTCCCAACTCCTTAATTTGAAATGTTGCTCTTAAATCTAACTAAAGTTTATGAGTTTTCAACCTTCAGTATTTCCATATTGGATTTCATCATATCCAGAATTGTCTAATTGACTAATATCACTTAAAGATAAATTACTGAGTTAGTGAAAGTTCAAAATTGTTCTGAACAAGACCACAAGGTCTAGGCCCCTTTAAACTTCGGGATGATCAGATGTTTTGTAAGGTAGATGCATTTACAGTACTAAAAGTGTAATGTCTTCATGCTTGTGGAACTATTGCTGTTCAGAAAATTAGAGCTCAGTATGTTTTGAATGGTCTCAGAATTTCACTCGGTCACATTGCAACTGGCTCCCTTGAAGTGAATGATCACAAAGAGGGCTGGAGACCTTCATCGTGGGATGATGGAGGTTGGAAGAAGTTTTCAGGCAGCCTAGTCCTTTGTTGCATCTCTTGGCTGTTGATTTGGTGCAGCAGGCATTTCCAGATGGTGAATTATTTTCAGTGACATTGTGCCAGTTAAAGTTGGCATTCCCCTGTGGAAACAAAGAAAGCTCTTAGCAGCCAGTGAGTGGCTGTTCCTGGTGATAGTTTTATCTAGTTTTGTCCATTCTAGCTTCTTACTTAAAAAACAAAACAAACAAAATACAATTATCTTTGGCAAGCTCACTTAGCTGAACAGGTATGTTGTATCTTGTAGGAAATGGGGATACACTTGAACAGCATGTTTCTAATTCCCCCTGCATGTCATGCAGATCTCATGGATAGCCAGACTTTGAAATCTACTAGGTGAAGATACAGTAATTGGCCCAGAAAATACTCTGGCAAGTATGCTAGAAGCCAGCAGACATTTTGGAGGAAAAGATCAAGTTATACAGATCTTTCTTGATTAACTTAGTGAAATGGGGAATTGACTTAAAAACCATTCCTTTTAAGCACAGAATGCTATGCTAGACTGCTCTCATCAGAGACAACATCCTTCTACACAAAATTTTTCTGAAGGTTGGAAATGCTTTTAAAAATAGTACTCATTGATCTATGAGAGCAGATCTTAATGAAATACTTCAATCTTTATGGGCATGTATTTCGAGTACATTACAATATCCTTCTGTGTGTTTTTGAGTACAAATTACAATGTTTAAAACTTAGTTTTTCTATAAAAGTTCCTGGAACTTTAATCTGTTGAAGCACATTCTTCTGATTAGATATAGATATGTGACTAAATTCACTCCACTGGCTCCATCAGTACACAAAACTCAGCTTATTGAGCTTGGAACTGGGCTCCTGGCAAGGATTGTCTAGGACAATGGCCTCAAATTATAACCTGCAGTCATACCACAGATCATCAGTGCAAGCTCTCCAGAACTACTGTTTCTGGAAAATAAAGACAGCTGCTACTCCTCACAAGGTTTTGCATCGGTTTCATATACGAATCTATGCACACAGTCAAACTGGAACCTTATTCATTTTCCCTCGCTTTTTGTTTCGGGTTAAGGAAAAGGAAAGAAATTATTTACAAAGAAGTTAAGGAAATGCAGTAGTCCAAATATTACACACAAATATGAGTCATACACATTCAAGAGTATACAATATGCATTGAAAATGTAAATATGATAATAACATGCAGTAGTTGAAGGTATTCATATTGTTTCTTTAAATCATTGAAGACTCTCTGCATTACACAGGGTATAAATTAGACATTCCATACATTCTTCACAATCAAAATGCTCCCTGCTGCTAATACTTTCTATTTGTGGTAGTGTTTGCTACAAGTAGCATAAATAAGTTAGGGCAAGCAGGGCACCAGCCCAGGTACCCATTTAGAGAGAACACAAGTATAGTAGCCCTGGCAAGGTTATGACTCAACATGTACAAAATTATAACTTATGATCACATTGTATGTAATGTGTCTGAATTATCTGGTATAGATCCAGTTGTGTAGTTATGTCACCTGAAAAAATGCCTTAAATTACGATGTTCTCCTGGGAGAATTTGGAGGAATAGCTTTGTTTGGAACCCTAAGTTCCTGGGTGGAATTCTGGCCCTGACGAGGTCAATACAGAGTTATCACTGACTTCATTTGTTCACTGATTTCAGTTATAACTTCAGGATTTCAGACCTTAGCTTTTGCAAATGTGCCCATAAAAATCACTATCTCCCTTTTAATGCAATTTTTAGTAATTCAAACAAGACCAAAAAGGAGATGCCTGTGCATTAAATTAAGACTGCACATCTAAACTACATTTACATAGGTGATCAAGCAAGAAATAAATATACTGAAATCATAGGCATAGTAATACCAATTTCACTATGCTATGTTGGGATATGACCCTGTGATCCCTGAGGTAATCTTTAAATCAGAATTACAAAGTATCAGAAGGAGATGATATTTTTGTAGTTTCTTCCAACTGCAGATTTATATATTTTTAAACATACCACAATTGAATAAATTTGTCAGCCAGCATATGCCAGCTCTAACATATTTTATGTTTTTGGGAAACAATTCTAGGTTCCTGTTTCAAGGAAGCAAGTGCTAGATTATGAAAATAGTTATAATGAAAGAAAAGTTAAGAGGAGGTGTTAAATATTCATATAGTATTAAAACAACAATAATAATAAGGAACCCTTTCACTTTATTAGAGTGATCTAGAATCTAAAAGTAAAATAAAGTTGCAGTTTTGTGCTATGAACACAATGAAAGGTTATACGTCCAGCGGAATTTCTTAAAATTCAAAGCTCTGTTATCCACTTGTTAAAATTCTTGCTCGTGAATGGGAAGATTGTAGTGACAAGGCTCAGTAGTGATATTGTGAATATTCCCCCCCACCAGGAAGGGCTCAGTGCCACCCTGGCCTGAGCCCA
>NW_017729029.1:69310578-69312516 GCF_001723915.1 Gavialis gangeticus | reverse complement strand
AATATTCCCCCCCCCCCCGCTTTTTTTTTCTTGAAATGATTATTGTATAGGATCTTGCCAGTCCATGTGTGCAAAATCATGCAACCCTTTTGGAGTACAACCCTGGCTTTTGCCTTTAGTCTGAAATGTTTGTGAGTGAGATATTTCAATCCCTTGGCATTTATAATATTGCAAATCTAAAATACAAGTATGGAGGTGTTATACTTGTAATTTATTTGTCTTATTTATTTTGCAGTAGTTGTATAAGGCCCCAAGGGCCCCCCATGCTTCATGTGATGCAGACATAAGCAAGCACAATTTCCACTCTGAAGAGCTTATAATGTAAATTGATGAGGATGAATACAGGCTTTGAGAAAGGAATACAACAGAACAGCAAAGTGATCAGAGTGATGGAAGACATGCCTCTTCCATGATTTAACATATTAGAATGTACCTTAGCTACCACAAAATATTTTTTTCTCCTCAAATGCAAATGTATAAGTTGTATGAAAATTCCCATGCTAACCTCAGGCCTAGTGTCTGTGCTGCCATTGCTTTATATTGATATTCTTTCTGGTCTGTTTTAAAATTGAAATGCTCTCAAGCTTCAGGACATAAATCATGAACCCAGTGACTACTGTCATATTTAAAGACATCTAAAACATGAAATTTCATTGGCAGGTGAAACTGGCACTGCTTGAGCTGTGAAACTAATGGTGTCAAGTTCAAGAGTGCCCATCATACTTTACAGAAGATTGGAGCCTAGGAAGGAAAAAGTGAACTATGATTAGTTTATTTTAAAAAATTAACCCCAATATAACTTCAAATGCAGTCTTTCTTTCTGTCCCCACTTAAAAGAGTAGACATATGCCAGTCAGCATCTCCAGAACAGTGATATAACTTTCTCAGCCCATTCATGAATATCAGCATAAATTTATTAAGGATGTCTGCCTTCAAATATGAGACTATTTAAGAAGCCACTGATGTGAAATAAAATGAAGTAAACAGAATTCAGCACAAGTTACCAAAGAAAATCGTGTTAATGTAGAAAAACATAAGGTCAGGAAATAGTCATCTGGTTTAGAGTTAGTAATTGTAATCAACAATCTCTTTCTTTCCAAATAACTCTCTAGATTTTCTGAAATGTCACTTTATATTTGCTGTGGTTGTTAAGTTTCTTGGCAAATAGTACAGACTGAAAATAATGTCTAAATTATGTGGCATATACCCAATACGATCGAGTAGTGAATATTTAGACTTCAGTTCTGTTTTGATTGCAACAGAGAAGAATAAATGAAATGACTGTAGAAATGTTCTTTATTAAAATTGCAACACACAAGATATATATCTAATCCTATTTTCAGTCATTTGAAAAACAAGAGAAAATGGCATATATCACAGGAGACAGCATAAGGAAATAACTATATGCAAAAGATTAGTGTCTTACTATTTCAAGAGAACCAGATATGTTGAAATGTATTCCATAGAATATATACTGGGGAAATACAAATGAATAATATTTTGTCTGTGTGAAGAATGATAATAAACCAGAAAAAGCTGATTAGAAGCTGTTCTATTTGGTCTGCAACAACGTATTTCCAAGAAATCAGATTAGATGTTTAGGTTAAGCAACATTGTATTAGTATACTTATACACATTTTAACACAATTTCACAGCAGGACTAAGTTTAAATCCTTCAAGGTATGCAGAAACCTGGCATTAGCTTTACTAGCTAAAATTCTCTGAGATGTTAGTTACTTGGGTGCATCTGCACGTTCATTAATGCACTTTAGGTAATGCACATTAAATGTACTACATCCATGGGCCTATAGATGTGCCAGGAGGCTGTTCCAATTCATTGTAATTACAGCACGTTGGAGCAGACTCGATTAATCGAGTATGCTCCAGTAGCTTCCCATGCCTCGTGTATCAGCATCCCCACACTTCAAAATGGTGGTG
>NW_017729029.1:69303625-69305578 GCF_001723915.1 Gavialis gangeticus | reverse complement strand
GGTGCATCTGCACGTTCATTAATGCACTTTAGGTAATGCACATTAAATGTACTACATCCATGGGCCTATAGATGTGCCAGGAGGCTGTTCCAATTCATTGTAATTACAGCACGTTGGAGCAGACTCGATTAATCGAGTATGCTCCAGTAGCTTCCCATGCCTCGTGTATCAGCATCCCCACACTTCAAAATGGTGGTGGGGACACTTGAATTAATTCTCATCTTACGAGCTTTATTTCAAGCACCCCCGCTGCCATTTTGAAGTGTGGGGATACTGATACATGAGATACTGTGGTGGTTTAATTACAGCAGCTTTCAGAGCAGCTCTAATTAAAGTACCTTCCCTCCTCCCCCACCAGTCCTGGAGCACATGTAAAAGTGCCCTCTATCATGAAGCACTAAAAAAATGCTCATAAGCCTATTTTGATGTGCATTAGCCAAAGAGCATGGTTTCATGGTGCTTTAATGCACATTAAAATAAGCTAATGCACACTAAAGTGCATGTGTGCTCACTGTTGCTGCAAGTATGTTACCTCTGCCATTTCCTCTTTTTTTTTTCCCACCTCACTTTATGGCCAATTAAAAATTACCATTGACTGTATTTTGCTAAACTGCACCTGAAGTTCAGATGGATGATTTTTCTAAAAAAAAAAAAAAAAAGGTAAAGGGAGAAGGAAAGAGTGGGGTTTGAGGGGTTTTTTTTTGGCGGGGGGGGGCATGGGAAGGCAGTGGGAGTGTTGGAGATGTCATGGGGGACAAATGAATTGTTGTTGGTTGCCTAACGTATGTCAGCCATTTCTAAAATATGAAGGGGTGTATGGCAGTTGGTAGATTTCACTGCACTAAAAGCTGCTGTAGTGGTACAACCCCTTGCTGGTTCTTTTGGATTTTTGTGTGATGTCATTACATAAATAACATTAGTGAATTGCACATACTTGAATTTACACTGATGTTAAAACATACTCCAAATCATTTCACAACTCTGTTGTCTGTCATTCAACTACCAATCTTAATAACTGAATAAGGAAAGAATAAAAGAAAGCTGATTATTGTTCTCCCAGCACAATAGGCAGTATCAGTGGCATGTTGTCAAAAACACATGAACCATGTGAACAAGCTACCAAAGCTCAAGGGGGTAGGGAGAAATCCTGTTTGTCTGACTAATGAAAAAACAGTGTTTATTCAGGCAGTTTTTCTAATCTAACAGACTGAAGTATTTTTAAGGGGGTTTTATCATGTATTTAATTTCACATATTTGGTCATAGACCCAAAGGCCAGGTACAGACATTACACATAACCTTCTATAAGTGACCAAAAACTAGTCTACATCAATAACAGAACAGAAATTTGGGTCACATAGACTGGTTTAAAAATGGTGCACTAAGATAGACCTGGATCCATGAGGTGTCAGACTTAATCAGTTTAGGTTAGACTGATCTGTTGAACTTTTGTACCAGATCCCTTATCAATTCATGTCAGGTCACTGTCCTCTGGCATCTCAGGCACCCTTGTGGCTCCCTGCACTACTCCCCATCATGGAGAGGTGTGCCAGTACTCAGGTGCTCTGCTGCTCCAGGCTGTCACAAAGCCAAGCCAGTACAGATGCAAGGGGGTGGGGGGCACTCCATAGAAGAAAGGATCAGGCTCTTCAGAGCTTGGCACCAGCAGGACATACCAGCACAGTCCGGAGGCTTTCACCAGATAGCAGGGACAAGGGCACTGTACAAAGAAAGAACTGGGCCCCTTGGCTGCTGCTGGTGCCAAACTCCAAGGGACCTAATCCTTCGTTCCTTTGGAGCAGCTGGGCCACCCCTGATTGGCTGCGGGGCATGTGCCCCCAACCACCTTCCAGGAGAGCCTCAGAGCGAGTCACCATGGCACACTAGGCATCCCAGCCAGTGGTGGCAGGATGGGGCATGCCATGGTGACCTGCTCTGGGGTTCTCCTGAAAAGC
>NW_017729029.1:69299137-69302542 GCF_001723915.1 Gavialis gangeticus | reverse complement strand
TGTACCAGGGTTGATGTTAGTCTTATGTAGCGTTTAGATTGTGTGTGGGGTGTGTTGGGGTGGGAGGTTGGGGTTTTTTTGCTTGTATAACATAAAAAGTAAGGCAGAAAAAAAGAGGAAATGGCAGGAATACTGTAACACCTGCTTTGTTTAGATGTCCAGCCCCATTTCACTGACTCTCAAGGAGATTCATGTAGTCGGCTAACTTCCAGATAAACACATAGATCTTTGGTTTCTTGTGCCAACCTAGAACAATAACCTAGAAGTCTAGAGCTATGGACAGATGTGCATTTGTATTGTTATGAGTACTACAGCATTTTGTAGTGCTACAAAAATGTAGCACTCTGAGGAGTGTATGCACATTCACAGCCCTCTTGTTGATTATGCTACAAAATCTCCACAAAAGCGTGTTGTCTAGCCAGGGGGCATTAGAGGATTTCTTCCCCCTTCCCATGAAGCCTGTAATTGACAGATCGCTTACAGCCTGCTCCCCACAGAAGGAAAACTACCAGGCAGGCTGTCAGTGATCTACAGGCAGCCTCTCACTGACAGCCAACTCCAGAGTAGCCAACCAATCCCAGTGGGGGCAGTGGCTAAGCAGAGCTGCAGCACAATCCAGGCCCAGAATTTTTGGTGGCAGAAGAGAAATAACTAAAGCTTTAAAGAGCCATTTTTTTCTGGATATTACTAGTATAAACTAGTCCAAAGCGATGAAGAATGCTTCATGGAGAAGTACTGTCACAAGTAGATGATACAGCAAAGAATAACTTGTAAAACTGTAGTCCTTGAGATGCATAATGATCAGGGATCCTGGTTTTCTCTGTTTAACAATAACAAGTTCTCTGACTTAAAAAAAATTGGTGAATTCTCTGATTAAAAAAATCCAAAATTTGTGATTAAAATGAAACACCACTTAGATAGATATAAGTTGAACACAATGTTTTATTGATATATTTATAGTGTTAAAGCAATATGGAAGCCTACCAGTTCCTCAATCCATTAGTATAATAAAATAAATTTTAAATACCTATACATTTTGGTGTTTAATTTTGGGTTTTTTAATCATAGAAAATCAGAGCTCCCCCTGCCCCTTTTGCTTAAAAGGATGCAGGTCCAGGTCCCTCACTCCCCACCCACAGTCCCCTGGGCCGTGCTAGTGCCCCTCACTCCCCACCCACAGCCCTCCACCCCGCCAGCCCTGCTGGAGTGACCCCCACCTGCTATGGGACCAGGGACCCAGGTCCGCAACCCCCTGCCCCCGCAGTGGTGCCTGAGCCTTGGCTGCCACCTGTAGAAGGCAGCTGCTGTAGCAGAACAAAGTGTGGAGCTCAGCTCTCCCTATCCCATGGGCAGCACAGCTGGAGCCCATGGGGGGCTGTGTGAGCTGCCTGCTGTAGGCTTGGGCTCCCTGCCCTGCTGCCCACCCCGTGGGGCCTTCACGGCCCATGGGGTGAGACCCGGTATGGTAAGGTTGAGTGGGACTGGGTGAGGAAGCTTGTTGCCTCCACAAGCCCTATACTGCCATGGCAAGGCACCTTCTGCCTGCCCAGCAGCAGTGAGGGGCACAACTCCACACCGTTACCCCCACTGCTGCCAGGTAGGCTGGGGTGCCTTGTCATGGTGGCATGGGGCTCACAGTGGTGGCACTGAACTTCCATGCCCCTCTCTGCCCTGTCATTCTGGGTCCTGCCTGCTGGGCCGTGTAAGGCCCAGAGAGAGGGCAACAGGGTGAGGACTCCAAGCCTGCAGCAGCCAGCCTACCCCCCCCCCACTCACACACACCAATCTGGGGGATACATGTCCCCCATCCTCCCCAGGAGTGTGTGTGGAGAGACATCCCTTACCCCCCAGACAAGCTGTCCATGGCTGTGTCCTGCACCCTGCCCAGGTTCTACAGCCATGCATGCCCTCAATCCCCATGCACTGCCTGGCTCCTTCCCTCCCTCACAGTCATCAGTGTACTGCAGGTCAGTGAAGCCAGCCTTGGTAGCTTTTGTTTTGCTGTGAAGGTACCTCAGATTGAAAAGCTGACCATCCATTTGATACTCCACCCCACTTCTGGGAGGAAGGCAGTCACAGATGAGAATGAAAATCACAGAAAGATAGATGGGGGGAAAAAAGGGTTGGGGAAATGATGCAGCCCTGCTTGACACCAGTACAGATGGGAAATTGGTCTGTCTCTGATCCATTGCAAAGGACTGTGGAAGTTATCCCATCATGAAGTAGCCTGAGGATGCTGCTGAACTTCAATGGACAACCAAACCTAGCCAGCACCTTCCATAAGGCTTCATAATTGATGGAGTTGAAGGCCTTGGTTAGGTCAATGAATGCCATAAACAACTCCTGGTGTTATTCTCTGTGCTTCTCCTGGATCTGTTATGCAACAAAAATCATGTTGGTGGTACCCTGTGATGGTCTAAAGCCACACTGGGTTTCTGGAAGCACATCTTTGACAAGGGGGAGGAGGCAATTCAGAGGCATGTGAGTAAGAATCTTCCCAACATGGAGAGGAAGGCAATGCCTTGGTAGTTCCCACACACTGACTTGTCCCCTTTCTTGAAGATGGTCACAGTGTTGGCATTCTTTAAGTCAGGTGGAGTTTCCTTGTTAACCCATATTTCGATGAGAAGTTGGTGAATTTCTTGCTTTGGTGCTGTTCCACCAGCTTTGAAGACCTCTGCGGGAATGCCATCTGGTCCTGGCACCTTATTGTTCTTGGGCTGAGAGATGGAATACTAGACTCCCTTGAAGGATGGGGGATCAGTAAGAGATTCTATTACTGGCTGTTGAGGGATGGACTCAATGGTGGCAGCTGAGAGTTTAGTTTCACAATTGAGTAGAATCTTGAACTGCTCCTTTCAGTGTTGTTTGATGGATACATTATCTGTGAGAAGGGTGGAACCATCCTGGGATTGCAGGGGGGTTGGACCATTGGAACATGGCCCGTGGATGGCTTTTAATTCTTGAAAGAAGCTTCTTATGTCATGTTGATCAGTGAAATTCTGGATTTCCATGGCCTTCACTTGCCACCACTGGTTCTTGATATCCTGTAGCCTCCTCTGAACTATAGTTTTAAGCTGGTGGTAAGCCTCTCACAGATTTCTAGGGCTGGAAGGGACCTCAGTAGATCATCGAGTCCAACCCCCTGCCCTGGGCAGGAAAGAGCGCTGTGGTGAGATGACCCCAGTCAGGTGCTTGTCCAGTTTCCTGTTAAAGACCTGCAAGGTAGGGGAGAGCACCACCTCCCTTGGAAGCTCATTCCAGATTCTGGCCACCTTTACTGTAAAGAAGTTCTTCCTGATGTCTAATTTAAATCTGCTTTCTGTCAGTTTGTAGCCATTGTTTCTAGTTACCCTAAGTGGTGCTCTGGTAAACAGAGTATCTCCTATTCTTTGCTGTCACCCC
>NW_017729029.1:69278592-69299078 GCF_001723915.1 Gavialis gangeticus | reverse complement strand
CAGATAAATTTATAGATGGCCACAAAATCACCTCTCAGCCTTCTCTTGTGGAGGCTGAATAGGTCCAGGTCCCTCAATCTCTCCTTGTAGGACCTTACCTGCAGGCCCTTAACCATATGAGTGGCCCTCATCTGAAGCCCCTCAATGTTATCTGTATCCCTCCTGAAGTGTGACGCCCAAAACTGGACACAGTACTCCAGTTGTGGCCTCACCAATGCCGCATAGAGGGGAAGTATCACCTCCTTAGATATGCTCATGATGCACTACTAATGCATGACAGAGTGTTTAGCTTTACCTAGCACTTCATCACATTGACGACTCATGTTCAGCTTGGATTCGACTATGACTCTGAGATTCCCTTCTACTCCCGTGCTGCTTAGAAAGTCATCCCCCATCTGTAAGTGTGTTGTTGATTTTTTTTTTTTTTTTTTTTTTTTCTCCCTAGGTGCAGCATATTGCACTTACCTTTGTTAAACTGCATCCTATTCTTTTCTGCCCACTTTTCCAAACTGTCCAGATCTGCTTGAATCCATTCCCTGCCCTCCATTGTGTTTACTTTGCCCCATAATTTGGTGTCATCATGTTTTTGCTGGTTGGAGGTTTATTTTGCCAACTGCAGAATGTGGTTTTCTTCTGATGGATAAGTGCTAGGATTTCTTCATTATTCTTGTCAAACCAATCCCTTTCCTTGGATTGTACCCTTTTAATAATGTAGAGGCCTGTGTGTTCCAATAATCCTCAGAGCTGTGTTGTTTGGAGTCTTGTATTCCTGGTAGGGTCTCCCCTGGTTTGAGGTGAGGTCCCACACTAAGCACGGTCCAAACTCCTGAAGACCCCAATGGCAGAACAGATATACCTGAGGGCCTGTTGGTGCTCTGTAGCTGTGAAGTTGAGAGCTGCAGTGGGATGGAGGTCTCTGGTTGGCTTGGACATCCTTGTTACTGGGTTTAGGGCCCCTTCCTGTCAAGTTTGTGTGGCTGTCATTTGTGCACTGGCTTCCTCTTGTTAAAAGATGTAATGTGCAGGCCACAATCAGGGATGTTAACATCTCTCACAAACCAAGTCCTGTGGTGACAGACAAGTGGTGGTGGGGACAGGAACAATGATCTCTGGGAGTCCATAGTCACAAATATGCGTGTAGGTGATGGTCATGTGATGGTCGTTTTGTACTTACCAAGATGCAAGTACAATTTGGCAGCTGCGGCCATAACTGAGTATTCCTTTTTAGGATCTCCTGTGCTCACCCTGAATGGGGAAGGGGCTAGAAAAGGTGCCCTAAACATAGGCTGTCTCAAACACCCCTGGCTGGATTGCCTCATCCAGTGGGATCACTCTACGTGGGGCCTAAACCAACAAAATAAAGTACTCAAATTCACCACATGGTGGAATGTCTGGACTCTAATGGACTCCCCAAACAGTGAGTGTACAGAAGGAAGAACCACCATAGTAGCTAGAGAACTTTCAAGATATGACAACAATTTTGCTACCCTAAGCAAGACCTGCTGGGCAGATGAAGGCCAGCTGAAAGAAGGAAGTGACAAGCTCATCTTCATGGGTGACTTCAACACAAGAGTTGGGTGATACGCTGGACTCTGGAGCAGCACCATTGGGAAAAAGTGGGTGGGGAAAGTTAATTCCAATGTTATCCTTCTCTTCAGAAAATGTGCAGAGCATGACTTTATTATCACAAATGCTATCTTTAGACAGAATGACAAATGTAAGACCACTTGGAAACACCCACGTTCCAATCACTGGCACCTTCTTGACTATTATTGTCAGAGCCTGTGATTGTACTGGTGTCCATATCACCTCTTTCCTGAGAGGTGCAGATGACTGTTGGACAGACCACCGATTAGTCAGATCAATCATGAACATGCAACCATTCAGCATGCAATCATGGACATATAACACTGTAAACAACTGAAAGGAATGTGGAAGAGATTTAACATCAAGGCACTCCAAGACCAAGCTAGATATGAGGCTCTTCAGCAACACCTTACTGAGTTACCTGGCACCTTACCTTTCACATTGGGAGGAATTTGAGAACGTTCTTCACAAGACATGCACTGAATCAATTGGATACTCTAATTACTAATACGTAATCAACCAGTTAACCATGTCTTAAGTATTTGCTAGGCCACACACAATGCAATTAATTGTTAGGTAACTTTGTGGCTTTTTACTTATTTTATTGCACAAAACACATGTAATAACTTTTTGGCTAGTTCCTATCATGCCATTAATTGAATGTGTAGCCAGGATGACTGGGACTTCCAGTCTCCAGAGTTCATGGAAGCCCTTGAGTCCCATAAGCTTCCAAAGGTGAGAGTGCTGATCAGCTGATTGCTGCTCACAGCCTCAGGGGTGCATCAGAGTCAAAGGCTCCCAGCCAAGGTGGTTCATGGGAGCCCTTCACTTGCATACGCCCTCTCAGCTGGGAACAGTGGCAGATCGGGGCTCCTAGTATTCAGGGTGAAGCTGGAGTCATGGTTCCATTGCACCCTTGTGGTTGGGAGCCCTGTCAGCTGATCTGGACTCCCAGCCGTGGAAGCTTGCTACTTGTGGGTGCAGGGAGATCCCAGGCTCCCCCTGCAACAGGAGTTTGGCATGATAGGATTAAGTGCTCCATTCCACAGTCATGCCTCTTGACATGCACGTCTGACATGGCAGGAAGCACAGTTATGGGGATCACACATCAGATCCCATCGTGTCTTCAATTGAATGGCTGCCAGGGGGCTAAGTCTCATTAAAATTTATGAGAGTTTTGCATCATGCACTGCCAATTCTCTGTACATGATCTCTTATGCTAAATAATAAATCTGTAGCAATGTTCTGATGTATAGTACTAAACACATACCCTCCAACTTCTTTTAATGGGTTTGGTAAATTTATATTCATTGTCCCAAAGCGCAAACTTTGGCATATTTTATTTCTTCAGTTTCTTATTTTGCAAATTCCACTAGTGCTACTGAACAGGGCTTTGGCACATAAGCCTATAGCAAATAAGCATTTTATGGCACTAATATAACAGTGTTTTTATGAGGCATTATGTTGCTCCAATTTTTCTGTATATTTCACTGTTTGCTTTGCACATACTTATGCAAGTTAAAAATAATCCCGTAATGCTTTAGAGTAAAAAGAAGAAATAAGATACTGACTGCTTTTTTTTAGAAAGAAGGAAAATATAGCTGCCATCACCTGACAATTTAGATAGCATTTGCTGTGTTTTTCATAAGAGTAATTTTAAAATAAATTCTTTGTAATTTCTAAGATGAACACATTTTGAATGAAAAAAATATATGAAAGGCTGCCAGTGACACTCTACCTTACCCTTACAAGAAATCTTTTAATATTGACTCCAAAAAGGATAATGTATTCCTAGCAATACATTTTACAAATATGAGCATGGCAACCACTAGGATGACATTTTGCTGCTATCACTAAGCTTTTCCTCATCTTTAACAGGTTGTCATTAGAAGTCATGAGCATCTCAAAATAACATGTAATTTCAGAATTAGAAATACAAAAACCTGTTAAATGAGGTGCACAAATATTTAAGGATGCCATCTTGTACTGTTTACCCAAGGCATCATTACTTAAAGTACTTGGCATCTCAGTCTGCCTGTTGTTTACCCATCACCGTGGTATCTAAGTACCACCTGAGACTGCCTTCTATATACATAGGCCTGAGTACATATGTGCACGGTATGAATACAAATTCAAAGATAACTTAAGATTGTTCACTGTGTATGTAGACAGATGGGTAGGATTATGCATATTTCACACTGAACATTACGTTATGAAACTTTGTATTACACAAGAAAGCACGTAAGAGCAAGGAAATGTCAAAATTAAATTTATAATGCAACTTGACCTCTGCTCCCTGGAAGTATGGGAACCTTCTTCCACAGGATCACTTAGTATTATTTGCACTTGAAGAATGTCTTGTGTTTGTAAGCTTTTTTAACTGTATCCCATCTATGCAGTTTGTCCAGTAAAATATATCACCTAAAGAAACCCCCAAAATCTCACATAATTCTTGTACCATCACAGCTACAACATCACTCTAACCTTACCAAATTATTTCCATTGGACTTATATCTTTTAAAGGTCCCAGTTTCATAAAATACTGTAATTAAAGCAAATATGTAGTATTGTCAAATGTATTGGAGTTATTCTAAATTTACATTTGTGTAATGACAAACAAAATGTTGCAAATGTTCAAAACCTATCCCTTCTGCATGTTATAATTTCTAACCTGACAATCAAATGATGCTTTTTATTTCCTTCATAAGTTGTAATATGTGATAATGTAATTAAAGATTCAGTTATAATGCACAAGGGACAAGAGTATGATTCTACTCTGAAGAGTGTCTTAAAATTGGTCTGCAATACATCTCATTGGATGAATTCAGATTTTCAACTTTTGTCTATAATGAAACGAATATATTATTGGTTTTAATTCCTGTTTAATTTAGTGGGGGGGGAGGGAGACTAAAAGAACAGGAAGGAATGATCTTAGTTTACTCTTTATTTTGCATTCTAAACATTTTTAAGTTCCAAATTGTTAAATCTATACAAACAGTGGTTAAAGAACAGTATAATTTGCCTTGCAATCTTTATTACAAGTGGGCTGGCACAAGATTTCATTTCAAAGCCCAGGGTGAACTGGCAAAGGTGTCAATTAGAAAAGGTGCTGGTGCAAAACTGAACACATTTAATGGCCTGTCATTCTGAAACCATAAATACAGAGCCCACAATGATATTTTGAGAGTCACTATTTGGAATCAACTCACAACATAACCTTGCCATTTCTTAACTTCTGGACACTTAATCTTGCAACTTTCACTGTCATTGAATATATAGTTAGGTATGGAATGTTATTTTTTTTCCTTTTTAACCAAAGCAGTAGAGTTAAAAAAAATAGTTATTTTGCCACTTACCTACAGAGTTTGACTTGACACCACCATAATTTCAGAAGGAAACCAGAATTGTATGTTACATAAAAAGAATACAAAAGAAAAGAACAAAAACCCTACGCACACCATTTTCAAAAGCATTGAGCACCCCTTTGAAATAGCTTATGAAAAGTATAATCGTATACTGTTAAAGTCCTTGGGCCACTGACTTCAGTGGGCACACAGAGACTACATGAGAAAGTATGTACTTACCTTTGTATTGAATTAGTCAAGCTTTTCTTTTCTTACTTCCATATATGTCATGTGAGGGTGAAATTAATGTTATTTTAGGTACTGTTAGAATTAGAACATGCTGTGAACAGTCTCATCTTAAAGATTAATACTATTTCTAGCCTGCACAGTCTAATACCATAGCCTTGCCTGAAAATATGCAACTTTGAGACACTTAGAGACACTTACCATGAGTTAATGAGCTGTAACGTGTAGATGCTCATATTTTAAGTGCTCTTAGTATGGTCGAAGTGTAATATCTTACTTTACCCTAACTTTCTGGAATGAAATAGAGTTTACTGCCATATTTTTTACTCTGATTCAAATTACCTGTGCATGAAGCATAATCATAGCTCTTTTATTTATAAAATTGAGTCACTCATCAAAGGTACTATTGTTAGAACTGTCTGGGAAGCATACTTTTTGAAGGTACATCTTAGTTTTTCTTGTAATTTCATCATTGTCACAATTTCCCCACAAACTCTAGCTTATATAGCTTTATGTAGTCTAAAAGACGCCCAAACCTATTCTGTTACTAAGTGCCCAAAACTTGTCCATTTAAAAACTAATTTCTGATCAGTAAAGGATTATTATTGTGCTAAATTTTGCTATTCTACCTCAGCTAAATTTGAGACCATTCAAAAAAATGTCATAAGTAAGTATATTTATAGATAGATAGGGCTGGGAGGAAAAAGATAAAGCTAGAAATTTTTTCTTGGACTGAAAAGAAATACATTCTGTTTGGACTGAGAATAAAATCAGCTTGAAAGTTGAATGCCTAGAAGATAACTGTCTGTCTTCAGTAACTCTTATCATTAAATGCTTAGGCTATTATACCTTTAACTAGTAATACAGCTGTGACATGTATGCATATAGTAACTGTATTTAAATTGTGTGCTTAATCATGGGGCATATCAAGCATTGACTTCTAATCTTCAATGTTTCTTAGAAGTTATCAGAGAGAAGCTTTTATTTTAGGTTGATGCATCTCTGATATACATATTCTTGTAATGTATATTTGATTTCTTTAAGTTGAGGGAGGGTAGGAGTAATTTTATAAGCAGTCCCTTATCACACTGTGTGTAAAATAGAGACTTGCTTAATCCTGTAGCTGTAGCAGAGAGATTTCAAAAGACTTCACTCAGAAATGTATTCATGCAAGCAGTTTAATCTTGTTCCACTGTGGCACAAGTTCCTTTGAAGTGATTTAATCTGAATTACACAAACACAATTTTATACTTTGTTAGAAGTCCTTAATTCTTCAAATATAGTTCAAATGAGTCAATGATCTAATGAATTACACTACAGGAGAGAGGCCAGTACAACTCTTCTCTTATCTGAGGAATCTAATTCCAACATCTGATGAAATATATTTATAATATGGAAAAACTTGTACTGGGGAGGGGAATTAAATTAGATGCCACCATGTGGATCCAATATTTCTAATATATACAAAAATAACGTAGCTGTTTTCCCTTTGGGAAACATTTTGTTGGCTGAATATATGCTCTCTTAATAAAGTACAATGATTAAGTGCAACAACAAAGGAAAAGGTAGGATTTTGCACAGTCGGGTGAAGCCTTGGAGGTATGGTATAAGAGAAATCCATATATTGTACATATGAAACGTGTAAAAGTGAACTCTTTATAATTAAAGACCTACCAAATTCTTAGTGGAAGTGGGCTGTGCAGCTGCTCTTTTAGTCTTGCAGGTTCCCCTGCGCACCCCTCCTCCCCCCCTCCCAGCTCCCATTGCTGATTGGCTGAGGGGCCCCAGTGGACCTGCTGTTTGTTTCTGACTGGCTGGCAGGTAAAATGGTGACATATTTAAAAGGTGGTTTTTGCCTCCCTGCTGATCAGGAGCAAGTGCTGGGACCTTTTCACCAATCAACATAGGGGGCGCACAGGGGAACTTGCAAGATTCAAGGAGCTGCTTGGCAACCCACTTCTGGCATGAATTTGGTAGCTCCCTAATTATAATAGAGTAAAGATATAGGTTTCCTTAAACTTAAATACTTAAATTATTCTTATGACTAACTGTCTTAAATGCAGCCATTGGCAGAAAGCTATACAATACAGAGCTTAAACAAATTCTGGAAATATTTTCGTTAAAAGTTTGTGCAGTCATTTAGGGGTTTTCCCCCTTTATAGAAAAAATGAACTTTATCTGTGATTTTCTAATGCTAAACATAGTCATTGAAGTTAAACAGAGAAAAATGAAATGGTTTATTGACTATATTTTCCCCTGTTACACTGATAAAGCTCTTGCTAGCCTCTGTCCAGCCCTTTCTTAATTCTAGAAGCTGATGTTCCTGTCTTCTTTTGGAGAATTTGGCCTAATTTGTAGGATATGTTGGAAGTGATGAAATCTACACTTTGTTAGAGCTTGTAAAAGTTGTCATAAAACTCACCAGCTGTATTCCCATTGGTGTACAAGTAAGAAGTCCTGCTCTGGTATATGTACTTTTCAAATCTCTGAGATGACAGATTTAATTAGAATCAAAACTTAGACTGGATAGTATAGTCACCCAATTAGGAAATATGATATTCAAGAGCTTTTTAGGTTTTCAGGCTCCCAGAAACCTTTATTTAAATAGACAGTCCATATGTTTTCTTTCTGTAAGAGAATGCATGGAAGTGGGGAACAAGCTAATTAAAATCCAGAGCTGTGTTGGAGAAATATTGCTCTCTCTGCTGGTGTCTATATGAGTGGTGAAGTTGCAGAATGTCCAAAGGCAGGATGAAGAATTTTCATTCAGGGTCAAGAATCCAGCAGAGGTTTACTACCACTAATTCTTAATGGGAGCTGATGCTTGATAAATAGGCTTTAAAAAAACTACCCTGTCGTGGTATTTAAATATGCTAACTCTTTTGCAGTATAGAAATATCAGTATTTTCTAGGTACATATAACCATATAGAAAGGATTCTTTTCACCCTGGCATAACCCCCATGTGCAGCAGAATAAGAGACTAAGAAAGCCCCTAGATGGCCAGGAAACATTTTTCTGTAGTTCAGGTACTGGCAGGCTTACACAGGATTCCTCATGCTGATACAGGAGAAAAACCAGTGGGAAAGGTAGATGATATTTGAGGTCTGTACATTCAGGGAGCCAGGAACTCTGAGTGCAACTTTTGACTGTCTTAATACGTGGGATTAAGTAGGTTAAAAGCCAGGTTGAGTCCATCTTTCTGTGGGAATTTATTCTGTGCCTCTCTGAAGTCAAGTAAAAAATGGTCCCCTGTAACTTTAGGAGATTTTCATAAGTATGCTGTAGACGTATCTTACTAATCAAAATGCATGCTTCTGAAGTAATCAGGTTTTAATTTATGAAAAATACTTACAAATAGTAAAAGGGAGATGATTCTGCCATTTTTACCCAATAAAGGAAAGAAAGCTGTAGGGCCTGCTGTTTTCAGCCTGCCACTGGCTCCTCTCCTAAACTTTGCAAACAGTCATGCCTCAGTTCCTATAGCACCAGAATATTTCTGGATGACAGGAGGAGCATCTATAGTTCAAGGCTAAGTACAGACAGTCAAAAAGCCCGAGGCTGAATTGATTCAATTTAGGCAACTTCCACTAAGCTGTGTAGATTGAACCGATAACCAACTGAACTGACATTCAGTTTTCAGTTGGGAAAGGCAGGGGGAGGTCTGCACTGAGCCAGGCCAGTAGGTAGGGGATGCTAAAGCACATCTCCCAGCCTGCTGGCCATTGCCAGCCCAGCCAAGTGTCTCCAGTCCCCTGCTGTCTCCCTACAGGGGGTTCAGGAACCCCCGATCTGGGTGCCGGCCCACCTTGGGGGAGCCCCCCTGGCCAGGAGTTGCCCCTAGCCTGGGTTCCCCAGCCCCAGGTAGCCTTGGGGAGCACCCCCCTTCCCCCGTCCCAGCTGCTGATTGCAGGAGTGAGGGAAAAGGAGTTTTCCCAACCACGTGCCTGCCCCAGCAGCCCAGCATGGGGGCACTGAGGAGCCCCACCCCCTGCCCCCTCCACCACAGCACATGGTCCCCCAGCCCTTGAAACTATAGGGAATTCTTTCCAACCTCACTGTTTGCCTTAGGTGCTGGAGTCTTGGGGATAGCCCAGGGAGTGCTGGGAAATTGCTCTTCTCCCTTGTGTTAGTTTTGCCTCAGACTCACAGCAACTAAGGCTAAACCAGCTGTGCAGGAGCAGGAGGATTTCCCTCCACTCCCTCAAACTATCTGAGACTGGCAGGGGCTGAGGCAAGGTTCTAAGGTAAGATTTGGGAAGGAAATAATTCCCTCAGCTCCTGGGGCTGCCCCGGGATGCAGGGAGAGAAGCCCCCCAAGATGGGAGCTCCCTGGTGTCTTCATGCTAGGCTGCTGGGGCAGGCATCTAGCTGGGAGTACTCTTTCTCCCTTCCTTTTGTAGTAGCCACTGAAGCTATCAGCAGCTGGGATAGGAAGGGGAGAAGGCTGCCAGGGTCTGAAAAGCCCACACCACAAGGGCTTTTCCTCCCCCCATGTGCTATATAGACTCTGGTTAAGGCAGGGGTGGAGGTCTGTTCCCCCTACCCCCCGCCATCCCTATGTGTTGACAGACACAGGCAGGAAGCAGGCTAAGGAGTAGAGTGGAGCAGGCAGCCTAGCCCAGGGCTGCAAAGAATCCTGGGATGCTGGGGGACTGAGAGTTAACTTGAACCAGGAAGAGATCTGGGACAGAAGTTCCATAAACCGGTTTGACCTAAATCAGTTAAGTCTGGTACTCCATCAAGCCACGTTTATCTTAAACCAGTTTGGGCCATTTTGAGAGGGGTTTATGTGAACTGAACTTCTGATTTGTTACAGGTTTAAACCAGTTTCCAATCACTTAAACTGGTTTGCGTGTAACTTCTGTCCCTAGCCCAAGAGTTCAGATGTATACTTTTGCAGGTATACATTCCAGGTTCAGCAATGGCAACAGTGAAACAATCATGTTATGAGATTACTTTTATATATGCCTGACACAGAGATTACCTCTTAAATTTCCCTTACACTTGTCACTATAAGATCCATTTTCAGTTGCTTGAAATTTTGTCCAATTTCAACCAGATAGGCTGAATTTTTCAATGATGGAGGTCTGCTTCACATTGATTTTTTTCCATAGCTATCTCAGACAATTATGGTAGGGGAAAGAAAATACGCATTTTGCTCACATATTAAAAAAATAGTAACTTTTCTTTGAGGAAGCTCTAGTGCCTTTTAGCTTTGGAATCAGGTATTTGATGCCTTTTGCCATCTCCCATGGAAATCAACCAAGATTTTTCTGTTGAAAAATCTCAGTCAGTGCATTGGTAATTGCTATAGTCTCCAGCAATTCTGTCCACAATGGCCCTGTTTGACCCCAGGGCTGAGTAGGACATTCCCTATAATTGCTATGGACTCTCCCAGGTAATTAAAAGAACTAGAACTATCTTTCTATTTAGAGGACACCTGAAATGCCCAGAGCCAACAGAAAGGAGGAAGAAGCTGCTTGATTCAAATACATGGGAAAAAGATGGATCTTTGAGGAGGGAGGAGACTGGAATTTGGGAGAGGAGGAAGAAAACTAGGACTGAAAGCTGGATTAAAGGAGAGACTGAGGTTGGGGGACAAGAGTTGAAGACAAGAGCTTGTTTTGGCAAAGAAACTGGGAATTCAATTGGGTCAGGAGGAAGAAGGATACACGAGGGTGACCAGTCTAACAAGGAGTCAAATTGTAAAGGACTATCTGAAAAAAAGAGACTGAAATAAGAACATGGGTGGTATAAGGGAACACAAATTTTAAATGAGGAAACTGGGTTTGGAATCTAAGACTGGCATCCAGTGAAGATGCAGAAGGTGAATCTGGAGAGAATGGAAGCCAGATCAGACAAAAAGCCAGGAAGAAACTGGAATTGACCATATAAAGGAACTGGGAACAAAAACTGGATGTGGAAAAAGAAAAAGGGCAGCTGAGGGGAACAAGCTTGAGGCTGAGATTAGAAGCCTAAAATGTGGCTGGGATAAAGTAGGAAAATGATTTCACTGGGACAGGGACATGTTGGAGGAGTCAAGCATGGGAGCATGAAGAAGTGTTTGTGACGCTCCCCTTTAGGCTCTGGAGTGAAACACAAGTTTCCTGAGTTTCACCATTCCTTTGATGTCAGCAGATGTCTGTGAAATTTACCAGCAAAGCATCTAGGAAGGTGTGTATAAGGCAAGGGAACTGCAGGAAAGAAAAGGAAGATTCATAGAAAAGGAAGCTGATGGTAATTCAGTTCTGTTCCTGCTTCTGTTACTAAATTCCTCTCTGTTAAGCAAGTCACTTTGAAAACCATTTTTCCCCAGGGATCCTAGTTTTCTGTAGAAAAAAAAGCAAAAAATCTCAATTAAAAACCCACAGAATTCTCATTTTTTCATGGTTTTCCATGGCGAATGGAAAACTAAGGATCCCTGGTGATCACTATTTGTATGTTCCACATAAGTTGCCGACTTGACAAGCATTAAGATCTTGGCTACAACTGAAATCAATGGGAACTTTGTTTTGACTGTAAAATGCTATTAGGCATGTAAAATCTGTGAATACCTTAATTTTGACCTTAATTGTTATGTCTCAGTTTCCCATCAGTAAAATGAGGATAAACACCCTTAATACATCCTGTGGATAAACTGGTAAATGTGTCTGACTGTTTAGCAAACTATTGATAAATGTCATAGACGAGCCCATGAGGAAATTAGTAAGTCTCTTTAAAGTGATTGGTGTATAATAGATTACTGCATGTGTACATGACAGTTTACAATGAAGATAAATACTGAATAGTTGCTTTTGAAGTGAGGACTGTCCATCACATACTTGAATGAGGCAAAAAAAAAATAGTAAGTGGTCAGGTAATTGAAAGATTACATCATAATGTAGATGTGCCTACAACCTGAATTCTGGAATCTCCTACTTTTTAAGCTCTTGACTTTACAGTCTGAGTGATGTTCCTTTTAACATAGTTCACACAAAAATAAAATTGATACTGCTGCAACTGTTTCATACTCCATTCTCTTCATGTTGAAAATTGTCCATTTATTCCTACTTATTGTATCTTGTCTTAAACATTTTTCTATCTATTACGAAGCTTGCTCTGTCACCCATGGCTACTTATTTGATTTACTAGCACCTTGGGAAGGTTTTTATCAAGGTGTTTTGGAAAGCCCAAATAAATTCTGTCTTCCCTACTTTATCTTCTCTATTGGTGATTCTGTGAACAAAATGTAAGGTTGGAGGAGAGAGGTTCTGTTTTATATAGAACTCTAGTAGTTTGCCCCTATCATCATTGTCATCTAGGTCTTTTATACTAATTAAAAAAAATTCTCTCACTGAAATAAAATCATTTGTTGTGCACTCTCAAGGCTCACCGCTACTGTGTTTTCATAGACATAGGTACAACGGTAGTTGCCTGTCCTGTTCAGTAGTTACTGGGGCCATGTCTACACCATGGTGCTATGGACTGCCAGCGACATGGTATGTTCAGAACCTCCCAAACTGAAATTGTGTAGCCAGCTTAGTTCGTCACGATGCCTGTGCCAAAAATCTCTATGACGAGATGGAGCTTATTGACATGATTTTTGTGCCATACTAAGCCAGCTATACTTATGCTTGTGGAAGTAGTGTTTAGGGAATTGAAACAGCACAGCTTACTAGAGTGCTCTCTAGAATTGCCCTGTGCAAGTGGGACATGCCTTTCGAGCTTAGGAATTTGATGGGAGTCAACTTAATTCAGTGTGTAAGTTCTAGGTGATCAACACTACGTAATTTGAGCCTCTGAATAACACAACATAACCAACTGTAATTGGCTGACATCTTTAAAATATACTGTCCTGCACATCTTCCTTTCCCAGCAAGCGATAACAATAGCAACAATTAATAAGCAACTTTGACAGACAACAGGATTTCAAATACTTATAACCACTCTATCAGTTAAACTAACCAACAGTTTTCAATTAGTGTCTGACATGTCTTTCACTGTTTTTTTTTATTTCAAGTCTCCTGCTCAAAGTAATTTGGCAAACAGTCAAGGTCAATATATTTTTAGTACTTATTTTAAAGTACCTAGGACTTGAGCCTCTTAACTCCCTGAGTTTCTTAAACTGTTAAGATTTTCATCCCATTTCCTTTCAGCACCTTACCTAGCAGGGCTCTCAGGTTTTTTTATTTAGGTACCGAGATTAGATACAAATATTTTCTTCCATGGTTTACCTTTCTTGAGAATTTGGACCATTTCTTTGTTGGGACAGACATATTGGTAATGGCCTCCAAGTAGCGGTGATCCTCCTGAACACCTTGCTGCTTTACTATATTTTCTCTCACACAACACACCCTGGAGTAAATACCTCATTTTTGAAAGACAGAATGAAAAAAAAAAGATTGTTCCTTATAGCAAGTAACTGAGTAGCAGCAGCTAGGAAGCAGAAACTGTTCATTATTCTGCTTCTTGAGTCACGTGCCAGTTTTACTTTCCCTTTGCCATAACCAGCAGAAACTGCTCTTACCATATTTCTTGCTTATATTATGCACTCCAGTTTCCAGCATCTGGTTTTTGGGGAAGAAAGTATGTGTTGCATGCAACACAATATAGTAATTTCATCCAGATCTGGTTCTTTTCAAAGTTGCTCAGAGCTTAGGGCCTTGTTCTATTTTTTCCCTGAATTAAAAATGTTCTTTGTGTAAACAATATACAAATCATACCATAAAAAAAAACCTGTTACATATTCTGATTATACATCTTGGGTCCTGGACATGAGAACAGCCAGAGAAATGGTGTTTGTTAAAGGTCATTGCATATTTACAGGTATTTGCTCTGTTTCGTAAGAGCACTTGCCAGAATCCTGTTGATGCATCCAGTTTATCTCAAAATGATAAATTGAGATAAAAATATTTGGTGCAAGGCATCTTGGAAGAATTTTTCCCCTTGTAGGTAGTGAAAAATCATTCCATTTTTGACATACTTGTTTAGTTCTTTGCAATCTCTGTCAGTGAGCAAGTGAATTTCTCTCCCCTGTCCCTACCTCCCAGTGACCTACAAGTATACATGCATTGAGGTTCTTTTATCTGCTTCTACCATCCTGGAGCAATGAGTCTATTCAACTCCTTTTTTAGCCACTGGCTTAGGAAATGAGCACGTTGCATAGGGATGTGAATCATGGGGAAGTTGGCATCTTTCAGAGCTTTTTTCTATTCTTTTGAGGTCTTTGAGTTCCCTGGTAGACCGCCTCAATCTTTCTCTTTTGGCTTTGTTCCCCATTCCTCAAATGAGGACATTCTTCAGATGAGACCATGGGCTTAACACATTTCACCAGATAAGGATGATATTTTTTCTTTGTTACTATTACAAATGTTGTCTTTTCCAATGTTCTGTTTCCCCACACATTTATTTCACATGCTGCTTTAGTGAGGATAAGCTCTGTATTATCAGTCCTGAGTTTTACTTGTTTACTTTCATAGACATGTTATATAGATGTGAGACCAGCAAACCAGCTACTCTGAGAAAATTGCTCTGTCAGAAGTTATTTTCTGGGTCTTCTATTCTATCTCTGGGTGGGTTTGCTTTCCTTTTTTTTGTCCAGATCTAATCACTGTCTGCTTTCTTATGGGGGACTCAGCCCACAAAATGTAAAGATTGGTTTTTCAGCCTCAGATTAGTCATAAACTCTTCTCTGGTTAAACTTTTATATCCTCTGATTAAAAATGTCTTTCATATGCTTCATTTTCTAATAAGTTTTAGAATCTTTTCCACTCCTCTCAGATAGTCTTTCCATATTTAATGGAAGCAAATGATGTTCAAATACATGAGGACATTTTTAGTTCTCAAAACTTGGTTATGTCATTTATAAAATGAAAAAGGTGGGCAAGGAACAATCATTTAGTACAGTTTAAAACCAAACCTTTGAGTATCATGCTGTTCCACATATGTAGTGATTAGGAAAAGGAAAGTAAATAAGAGAATGAAGAACATACTGCAGTCACTCAGCTTGCTCTGTAGCAGAGTGCTTGGTTTGCAGATCCCATATATGTCAAACCCAAGTACAAATTAAAAACATCATCAGATCTGTTTTGAGATGGCAGATCTCTGGTACAGCCTACAAGAGTAATTATTTATTGTTTATGTTTCTAGCTGGGTGTATACATTAACCCATTTGGAAAGGATTTGGCCCTCTTTCAATAAAGAAGAAAAAAAGGGAGTGACTTGAGTAATGCTACCTGCCCCCCTGTTAAGCATTATTAATTCTAGCGTTGTTATTAAGCATTATAATTGCTAAGACTGTAATAGAACTTTCCAAAGGTTGTCATTCGTAATCCATAGAAAAGTGCACCAGAGGCAACCACAGTGCAAGTTTCCTTAGCGAGAGAGAGCGAGCGAGCGAGCCCTATCTGTAAAGACAATTACATGCTCATTTAGTAGTGCCTTTTAATTCCCTTTGTGGCAATAGATTTTTGTTATACTGTCTATCATTAAGAAGCAACTATGCCTTTATCTAAGAATTCAGGTTAATGGAGACTCTACTATGCATCAACTAAGCCACTGGAAAGCTTTTTGCTAGGATCGACTTTTATTTACTACTATCCTGGGACAGATTTAAATTTAGAAATGAAAGGCTCTGTAACCCATTACCAATCTTCTAAGCTATTTGGTTTCCCTTATAAGATGCATTAAACAATATACCAAAGTTTATTTGTAGTCAGTTTTAGATTATACTCAAATATTGATAGTTCAAATTAGTCCCATATTGAGAGAGTCTGGAATTCATCTCTGGCTGCTGATTTTTAGGGGTTATTTGAGCAGAATTATGTGGAAACAGAGAATTAAAAGTGATGCATTGAGATAAATGAGGATGAGAATTTACCCACCTACTTACTAGATCCCATGTAGTTTCCATCTGGCTAGTTAAAATATGTCAGAAAATAGAAGTGATGTTTCATTTTTCAGAAGCTATTCCAACAACTCTACCTAGTGTTTCACTGATGACTGAAGGAACAAGGTAATTCCTATCAAGAAAATAACGGAATAGTCAGTCACTCTAAACCATCAGTAGGCTCCAATCTGTAAGAATGGTAAGAAGGGTCTGTTACCCACCCTTCCTTTATCTGAGAAGAGAAAGAGTGCTTTGTAATTAAAGAGGTGCTTTTACAAATGTTTACAAAGTACTGTATGATGAGTATGACGGAAACTGGGTTTCAAAGATTTTGTCTTTAGGGGAGAGCCACAAATCAGTCAGCATAATATACTTTTAGTCCAAGTTGATCTATTTACTCCTAATGCCATGTAGAGTATACTGTGAATCTTTAATAACATTTTAGTGTCCTGCTAAATTGATTGCCCTAATAATGGGTTATCAGTAAAGCATGGCTGTGTACTGCTGTCTTAATATTTAATTAGATTTATATAATTAGCATCCTCTGTCTTTAATGTAGTTACTGTGCAAGTGAAGAGCCTAATTGTTGAACCCCCACAGTGTCTGAAGGTGTGCTTGACATTATCATCAGCTGCATGTTTTGATGTTTGTTTCTCTAATTGCTGAGCAGTTAAAACACGGATTGTAATATTTCTGAAAAACATTTTCGTTTATTTTACTAGTCTGTCTCATTTTTAGCTGGTAGTTGTTACTGGCTACAGCAATGAGAATACCATGTTATTTTTTCACTTGCGATACTCTGGTTCTTTGTGCTCATTCGCTTGACAAAGCTTACGGGAAGCAGAGTATATTCCACTTTACGCTTGCTAGTTTTTTTTAGTAATTCTTTTTATCCTTTTTTTTTTTTAAGAGCATCTGATACCTCAAAGACAATTTTGAAAATGTATTCTTTTTTAAATGAACCATAGTTCCATTGTCAGTAATGTTGAGGTGGCGCTTCCTTTCCCAGCTGCATTTTTCATGAACTTAAAACTTGGGGGGAAAAGTTTCCTGGGCTAGAGTTTGGCTTACATGGCCTCAACTTCAATACAATTCCTTCTCTTTCCTTCCAATGAAGACATTTTGGAAAAAGGACAAGTTTATTTTTTTAGTTCATGGTACAGTCTGTATACATGTTCTTAACTCAAATATCTTGTTCAATGTTTGTGTTTTGTTTTGTTTCCTGAAGAGGAAAAAGTCTTTTTCTTTTTTTCTCTTCGTCTTTCCCCGCCCCCCCTTTTTTTTTCTTCCCTCCAAATAAAGCTGTTTGTTTTGCTTGGGGAGCTGTCTTGAAACATCAGTTAAGAAGAAATTCCCTTCCTGCTTTCCCTCCCCTTCTTTTTTTTTGCTATGTGTGTCAGGGGTTAAGTACAGATATTGAAAAAGCCTGAGGCTGAATCAATTCAGTCTTTGCAGGTTAGTCTAAGATGCACCGATTAAACTGAAACAGAAATGAACAGACATTTACCTTTGATTCAGGAAATGCAGCTGTAGGTCTACAGTGGCTCAGGCTGGGGGGGGAGGAAGGGGGCGCTAGAGCACAGCTCTCTAGCTGTGTGTTCATTTCCTCTTCCTGCTCCCCCCAAAGTCTCTGGGATTGGCAGTCCAGAATTACATCAGCAGGACACTGCAGGGTTGCCGATCACTTCCTCTTCCTGCTTTCAGGTGCCTCTGGGATTTGTAGTCTGCAGTTGCAGCCAGCAGTAAGTTTGAGGAAGGGAATGGGTGTTTAACCCCTCTCCCTGGCCCCAGACCCCAGCCAGGATTTGCTTTGGAGGGGCAGCTCCCCCCCATAGATTGCATCCCCAGCTGGGCTTGCCCCCCTACACCCTTGTCAGTCAGCCCTCACTTCTCCAGTTGGGGAGCAGAGGGGCGGGGCCAGCCCTGCCCTCTGGAGCAGACAGCACAGCCCAGCCCAGGGCTAGAAAGCATGCTGGAAGACTGTGATTTAACTTGAATCAGGAAGGAGTCTGAGACAGAAGTTTCATAAACTGGTTTGACCCAAATCAGTTAAGTCTGATACTACAATCAGCCACGTTTATCTTGAACCAGTTTCAGCCATTTTAAAACTGGTTTATGTGCACTGAGCTACTGTTCTGTTACAGGTTTAAACTGGTTTTTGATCACTTAAACCAGTTTATGTGTAGTTTCTATCTCTAGGCAAGGGATTTTTAAGCCTCCCCAGAGGCATCGAGGGTTGGCTACAGCTAAGGCAGGGGACTTCAACTAGGGTGTACTGATTTTCTTGCTAGGAGCAAAGCTGGAGGTTCCTGGCTAGAGGGTCTTTCCCTTCCAGTCAGGTTTAAACCAATCATCATACTTGAGGACAGGAAGGAATATCTTTTAAAAAAGGTATCACTCAAAGGACCTTGCCTGACTATGTCCTTGGACAACACGGCTACAACCAAAAACCCAGCAAGATTTCCCTTAGTTGCTCAAGTTATCCTGACCGCAGGGCATGAGTTTTCTACCTGATCCTTTCTGCTGATATCAAACTTTCTTTCTATACATTTCTCCTTTGTTATTGGAATCCTAATCTGGATTTATTATCCATCAGGTACCAGCACGCACAGAGAAAAGGGACTAGCGGATAAGAATCTTCTTTGCGCTATATATTTGGCTTTTTAAAAGTAAATGCCTCAGTAGCAAAAACAACTCAGAACTAATTATATTTTAACCTATGCTTCGCACCCTCCACTCCACGTGAAATGTTGCTGTGTTTTGCAGGTGGTTGGGCTGCAATTAGCTTTTACTTTAAAAGCTTCTGTCTCTCAGTTTAGTATTTTAAGTAGATGTTACACTTGAATCCACTCCAGCTACCTACCAGTTATGTTGCTTCTAGGATTTTTTTGTTCAGGTCAGTTTTGCAATATTACATATTACCAGATATTTCATTTCAGTGGGACTCCTGCTAAAGTAGGTAGCCATCTTTAGCTTTTTAATAATTAGCCAATCTTTTACATTTTGGACTAGTATTTAGCAAGCTGGTTTTCAGTCCATTTGTTGAGTCTTTGGTTCAGTATTTTTAAGTAAAGCAGTGATAAAAACAAATATAATTTCCACACTATTTAAACTAGAACTATTCTGAGTTGTTTGTTTCCTTTCAAAGCTTGAGTTCCTCAGTGGAATGTAGTACAGAATTGCAGTATTCTTAGGTCACAGTTATTTATTATGGCAGTGGAGTGAAAATTGTGATTTATCACATTTTTAGTGGCTTAAAACATAATTTGTGCATGCCCATTCAGTTTTTCAGGAGTGGCACTGGGTCTTGTTTTGACCCCGGGTCAGCTGAAGATAGTGGGGGTAGCAGGCAGGTCCCCATGTCCTCCATCAAAAGGTGGAATTAGCTGGGTTTACACCTTGGGGAAACCTTGCTGGTGCAGGGGGAGGGGAGGCAGGAGGAGCTCTAGCTTGAGAGCAAGGTGCAGTGAAGAAGTCTTAGCTGCTTCAGCCACTCAAAGAAGTCCCCAGAAGCTGCTGCCATGGCATAATCTGCCTACTGGTTGTAGCAGCAGGTGTGCAGCTACCCCTGGGGTACCAGTTGTACCTCCCACACACCCCCTTCTGAAATCCTAGATCTACCCATACAGGAAGGTGTTATACGTCTCTTCTAAATAGAGAAAAGTAGTGGGGGTAGAAAAGACACCTGTCTACTTATCTTAAGTGAAAAAATCTCAAACATAATGGTACTTTTGCAAGGTACTTAAGTATAGGGCTAGTAGTGTGTGACTGGGCTTCAGTTCTTGCTGTACCACTAATACCTCCTGATCTGGACAATTCATTATGCCCAGTTTCTTAGTGGAAACAGTGCTTCAGCTCCCCATTTGTGAAGCTTGAGTAATAGCATTTCTGTATTGGGATGCTGTGATGAAAAATACTTTAAAAATTGTAAGGTGTTCAGATACTATGAAAGGGGCTAGGTAAATACCAAAGATTGAGATGATTTGGTCAGTTGGCAGAGTTTTAGCATCAGCATTTTGTACAGGCTAAAAGGAAATGACATCAGTGGATGAAGGCTAGAATGGTGAAGGCTGTAATTGTAACATATATGTGACCCACCAAACTGATTGTCAGCCGTAGGGATCAAACACACACTTTCCAGTTTTAATAGCATAAGCCTGCACTCATGGCTGAGTTGCTGTGTTAGGGCCACTCCATGTTAATATTGCTTATCCAATAATTAAGCATGAAAGGATTGTTCCTTCATTGGTAAATTACAATTTAAACTTTGATTTCCAATATTTCTGAAGCCTCCAATATAATTGCTTCTTTCAAACATTTTGAAGATCTTATAGGTCAGGGGTTGTCAGCCAGTGTACGTGTACTCCTGGAGGTACTTGAGAAGGCCCTAGGGGGATATGCGCGGGTGGGCAGGGACGGTGCGCTGCCGTGCACCACCATG
>NW_017729029.1:69264561-69273592 GCF_001723915.1 Gavialis gangeticus | reverse complement strand
CCAATATTTCTGAAGCCTCCAATATAATTGCTTCTTTCAAACATTTTGAAGATCTTATAGGTCAGGGGTTGTCAGCCAGTGTACGTGTACTCCTGGAGGTACTTGAGAAGGCCCTAGGGGGATATGCGCGGGTGGGCAGGGACGGTGCGCTGCCGTGCACCACCCTGTGCTGGCTGCCTAGCCAGCCATGCGGGGGGGTGGGGGAAGCTCACACGCAGTGGCTGCTGCTCCACGTTCGGCTGCATGCTGCCATCCCCCACCCCTGTTTCAAGTCCAGCTGCATGCCGCACTCCCTCCCCCCATGTCTGCCCATGTGCCACCCCCCTCATATCTGGCCGCACGCCACCCCCCCGTGTCCAGCCGCCGGGGGTATGCTGATCCCAAAAGGTTGAAAACCCCTGTTATAGGTGAATCAGTGCACATCTGTAGTCAATTTAGATTGGCAATCATATATGAGTGGATTCAGGACTATTCTATACCTTATGTTTTGTTTCAGTTAGCTGTAAGGAGTAGGAAAATATGATATTTATGAATATACTGTTAAATAGTTTATCAAGAATGCCATACGCTAGGGAATTCTGGTATGTGTGAAACCTCCACATGTCTAAAGTGGGTGCTGATCAAGAAGTGTGTTGCTCTCACAGTAGCTGCGTGTACTGGATTGTTTTAATACATTTTAAAAAAGCAAAATTGACGTTCTAAATGGAAAATAATTAATACAGAATTACAGTTTGGAGCTGTGGCATTTTTATTGTCTAATTGCCTAAGAATATTAGCCATCTAGATTACTCCCTTAGACAGGTTTGTAAACCATTAATATGGCATTGGAGTCTGGCTGTTTAACTACTCTTTTACCCATAATAAATAGTACCTGTAATGAACTTCCCTGATAGCAAGCAGTACTACTATATATTATATCTGAGATGGGGTGTTAGATACTACGTGGAGGGGTATGCTAGTTAAATGCTTTAAACTTTAATGTTCATAAAAAGAGACAGCTCTAAGCCTTAGCAAATACAACCACAAAAATATGTAGTTAATGAGTCCAGAGTAATACTTCTTGCAATTCTACTGAGCACTGAGGTTCAGCATTATCATATTAAGTAACTATATACAACATACTTAATATCCAGAAACACCTGCCAAAATTTTGGAGGGAGGAAATTTTTTATCATGCTGTCCTCAAGGATTAACTGGATATACCAAGCAGGTGTTAATAACAATGTGTCAGCCAGATTCCCTGCTGGTATAAATTGACAGAGATCCATTGATCTCTCAGTGGAGTTTGACTCCTCAAGTATAAAGTTGTCTGTCAATGTATACCAAATAAGAGTCATTATATATATGTGCTGCCATTTATATTAAAATGGAAAAAGGCACACAGTATGATGCATTTTTCCACATCTTTGAGTTTCTAGATGTGTGCATACTATGCCATAAATTATATAAATATCACTACGCAGTCACCTCCATCAGAAAGTCATGCCACATGGTAAGTTCTGCGTTTTTCAGGATAAACAGATCCTGGTTATTTAAGCTGTTACAGATAATTATAGTGCTGGGGCAGCAGGCCAGTAATTACTTATAACAGTCTAAATAACTGGGTTCCACTACATAAATAAACTATATGCTTACTTACATTGCTGCTATATGAATAATGTGGTCAAGATTTGTTAGCAACCACAGTATACAGAAAACCAAAGGCAGGATTGGTACGAAGATGGGAAAGGGCAGTATTTTATGGAGAAAGTAGACCAGTGAGGATGACGTGAAAGGTAAATGTGTTTGAAATGCTGATTTTTTTTTTTTTAATTTTAATGGGTTTCTAATTAGATAAGAATAAAAGAAGCATAGAGAATTTGAAAATAATTAAGATCTTGTCAGTTTAGCTATTGTTAAAAAGCAGTTTACTGACTGCCATGGAAAAGAAACTATAAATTGTTGGCTGGTCTGAAAAATTATTCAGCATCTTTAGATCTTGTGGCTGCTGATTTAAGTAAAGAACTGGTGTTTTTTATAGAATACACATGAAGAAGTAGGGAAGCTCCAGAGCCTAGATAAACTGCAGCTGTGGTACTCATCTTTAGAGGTCTCACTCAAAGTCCTTATATCTTAATTATGGTAATGAGCTTTTTAAAATAAAAAGCCAAAAACTATTAGAAGCAAAGCCTTAAACCAACCAGTGAAACAAAAATACCTGTAAAAGACTTAGTTTGCTGTTTACTAATAGATCCAGCTTCTAGGCAAATGCTCTTAGCCTTGAGGCTTAACACTAGTCTTAATATGGGGAGAATATAGATACCTACATCCTGGAAATAGACACTGTGAAGTAATGGAGCAAATACGAAAAGAACCAATAAGCGGCTTGAGAAAAATGAACTTTCAACCATAAATAACCCTGTTTTCTTTAAAGAAAACGGTGAATAGGGAAGCAAATAGCCCATCATTGCCACTGTATTCCTTCTTAATACTTTTTTCCAGTGTCATGGATATTGAAAGAAAAGGCGGCATCATTCCACAATCTCAGCCTTTTGAAAATGTAGTCCAATTCTAGATGGAGAGTAAAGTGCCAAGTGCCCATATTTATCATGTTTAAGGCTTTGGTTGCCTAGGACAGAAAAGCAAGTTGACTACAGAGTACAGGTGCTGGGTGTCAAAACCATTGCATAACCCCTCAAGTGGTGGCATCTCAGGTTCATAACTTATTCTAGATGTCAGATAAAATTAGTCAGTGTATGAGCAGACCAGCGTACCAGATTTCAACCTTTGCACATCCATGGCTTGTGCTTATGAAACAAATCCTTCACTAGGATTTAGCAAAGGTAGCTAATGATTGAAATGGGATCTCCGAGCTTCATAAAGGGCTTGTTTTGTGTTTTTTTTTACAGCATTCAAAAATTACCTTTGTTTCTATTCTTCATTGACATCTCACCAAATCTAGAATGTTACCACTGAGCCACCATTCATTGTTGGGAAGAGGGAGTTTATACAAAATCTAATGTATCTGGGTTTTTGGTTGTGTGTATCTTAATTTTACTAATCATTTTACACAGTGCCTCATAAAATCTTAATTTATATTATTGTCATTATCAAATGGGTTGGAACTAGTTATAGGTCATTAAAGAAAGAGTAATAACCATTAGCAGTATATCAAATTGAGGAGGGGATCTAGTAAACAGAGGGTCAGCTAAACTCATTTGTATGGATGTTCAGCACAAATGTAACAGTTGTTTATATGTGAAAATGAGATATGAAACATTAGAGAGAGAATTTACAGTCAACCTCTTTCTATACTTCCTTTCCTAAAAAACAATAAAATTCATTTAAAAGCATATGATCTTTGATACATTCAAGTCACTTTCACCTGGTGCAACTCTTAGGTGTTTTGTATCTCCAGAATGGTAAAACTCATAACTACTTTGTTCACTACAGCCTGAATATCACAATCTAAAAAAACCAGATCAGAAAGAAACTTTGTCCTTTGTCTAAGTCGATTTAAGGCACTCCCAAGTCCATAGAGTTTTAAGCATTTTGCTTGAACCTTTGTCGTTACTTCAGATAGAAGACCTGTCTACATGAGATATTTACTGCACAGTTGACTAATCATCTGTGCAGTAAATTGTTCAGCATCTACATGTGTGCTTCCATTAAGCTGGAGTAAACTAATTTACTTGTATTTACAAGTACTATCCTGCTGCAGAGTAAAAAACTTTGCAGCAGCACACATGTAGGTGCTGGAGGAGCTGACTGGGGCACGAATGTGCTTCAGTGCGGGGGCTGCCTGCCAGTTAGCCCCATGCTGAAGCTTTCTTGTGCCCCAGTCAGCCCCTTCACAGCATGTTGAGCCAAGGAGAGCAGCCCTAGGCTGGCAGGCTGACCCCCAGAGCCCCCTGCCAGCTGGGACTGCTCCAACTTTGCTCCACATGCTGTGCATGAATAAACTGCAGAGCTTATTGCTCCAGGGTTAATTGCTTCTGGGTGCACAGTCAAATGGTGCACCCAGGAACAGTAAACTGTGGAGCAATAAGCTCTGCAGTTTATTCATGCACCATACTTGCATGTGCAGACACACCCAGATATTGCAAAGTACAACTGGCTGGTGAATGATGGTGTCATATCAACTTTAACTTGGTATGAAATTGTTTAGTAACCCCAGGGCTTTTACAAATGAGTTTAAGGCCAAATACATGAACAGACTATGGGTTTGTCCCCAGTTGTAGAATCCACAGTTTTGAGGCAGGCCTTAGGATGGCTGGGGAAGAATCAAGTGGATTCTTACTGCACAATCCGTAGCATAATGAGGGGGGTGATAAGGTCAACCACTCCGGGTGCTGACTTGGGGAATGGGTTGGTGGGAAGGAGTGAAAAAAAACCCACAGCTGTTGTCAGCAGCTGCATGCTCACATTCATGGTCATGAACTGGAAGTTGCCACTTCTGTTTTGCTCCTAGACTGCTGTGGACAGTATCATGCATTCTGGGCAAGGAGCTTTCCATGAGAGCAAATACTGATGTACATCCTTTCTTTAAGGCACTACATACATAGTTTCAAACAGCACCTTTATGCATGCCCAATGCCTGCTCTAATTAGAACTTGTCAGAGCAGACTCAATTATTTGAGATTAATTAATTGATTAATTGAGGCTGCTGGAGCTTTCTAATTGGAATGTGCCAGCAGCCTTGGCGTCATGTGTTTTCAGTGTCCCCACATTTCAAAATGGTGGCAGGGGTGCTTTAACTAAAGCTCATTGAACAAGTTTTAGTTAAAGCAGCCCTGCCACCATTTTGAAGCACAGGATTCTGAATATAGGAGACACTGTGGGCATTTTAATTAGAGAGGCTTCCAAGAGCCTCTCTAATTAAAATGACCCTTCCCTGCACCCTGGAGCACGTGTAAAGACATCCAAAAAGCCCAAGGCAGATTTGCACTAACTTCCACATCTTTTTCTAAGTGTCTTAGGTTAGTCTGAGAGTGAACGGGCCTCATGTTTGCCCCGGGGGTGGGGGGGGAAGGAGGCTGTTAGTACTGGTTGAGGCCAGCAGGATGGGAGGTACTCGCAGCTGGCTGCTGGAGAATTCTGAGCCCAGCTATAAGAATTTTTGAGTTCCATGACTTATAAGTTCTCAACCTTTAAGTTCTCAAGCTTTTTAGATTTAAAGCACCCCTCCATAACTTTTGTGAATTGAGCAACACCGCATTTCAAACACTACGTTATTTATTACAGTGCTTTATCACAGATGGGCTGGCCAGTGAAGACAGAGAAGCAGTGGAGGGGACCATGTCTACATGTTCATTAATGTACCGTAATTATGGTGCATTAAGTTTAGTACCTGTAATTACATAATGTGCTGTAATCAGCGCTACTGTGCAGTAGTGCCAGCACATGCTTTTTTTTTTTTTTTACATTAATGTGCAGTAGTTTCATTCTACTGCTCCTTAGCAGTAGCATGCATTCTAGTGCATTAGCACATTAGAATGAATCTACTGCACGTTAATGTCACGAAAAAGCACGTGCCGGTACTACTGCGCAGTAGCGCTAATTACAGCACACTACATTAGTACCTGTAATTACAGGTACTAAACTTAATGCGCCATAATTACTACACGTTAGTGAATTAGCACAGTTTTTGCCTGCCACACGAATGCTCATTAGAATTATGTGCCCAGGGAGATCCTGAGCCTGCCTTTATCTGCTTTTATTCCCTTACACCTCACTTATTTTCTCACACTTTCTGCGGCACCTTTCAAAAGATCTTGTGGCATCCAGGGATACCCTGGCACCCTAGTTGAGAATCACTGCTCTATAAAATGATCTTTCAGATCTTAAAAGTTCACGAGTCAATCATTAAGATTCAGGTCCTCAGAAAATCCATATCACTTTCTTGCTTTAACTCTGCTTGCAGGCCTTAGTGTGAACTTTTACTGTTTTTTTGCTAAACATAACTAATTTGTGAGTGCAAATAACTCTGTATAGACAGGCAGTCAGAGGGGTTATGCACATGCGCACCCCTGAGTCTGTCAGGGGCCCTGTTGATTTAAGACACAGCTGCAGGATGATGGCCTAAGTATTGATTTTTTAAAAATATACTGTTTCTCTATTTCTGCCATGAAAAAGGCAAGCACCTTATCCAATATAACATGTTTGGGCTCATTTGAAATGTCTAAAGGTTAAATACTGTTAGAAAGAAGAAAATAATTTTTACCTTATAGCAAATATGCTTCCTTAATCATCTGTTTGTTGGACCTGAAATGCAAGGAACTTGCAGAACTCAAGTTAGCTGCAAATGAGGCTGCTTAGTATTTCCCAGTGCAGGCCAGTTGTACAATATTATTTCTGAAGACTGGACATACACAAGTTTTTGAGAGGTTTAAGGTAGTGGTTTGTCTCTGTGTTTCAACTGAGTTAACCAGAAAAGGTAAGAGTGATCTGTTGTTAACTTTAAATGAATTTAACAGAGGCCTGAGTTTTTGGTCTATCAAAATGTTTATTTTATTTTCACATTCTTTTAAAAATTGATTCTCCAGCAGTGTTTGTGCTGCATCCACATCCAAGTGCATCCACATTTGAGCTTCAGCTATCAAATTTGTATGTACTAATTAGATAATTATGCTTGCATAGAGGTAATAGAAACCTAACTGACAAGTGGATGGGCAATTATGCTAATTCTAGGCATAATCAGTGGGAAAGTTTTGCATATACTTTTTGCATGCAATCATTGCGTGTTCAAAAAATTGGACCTTAGAACGGTCATTTCAGAAATGACTCAAACATGCAAGTCTTCTTTTTGGCTTTGAGCCAGAGCTGGAATCAAGCAAACCTATGGAGGTTTCTCTAAGCTGTTTAGATTGGAGCAGGAGTGAACAGAACACATACTCCCAAGCAGATGCCTGCACTGGCCAAGGCCAGGAGGTGGGGGGCACTCCCACATGTTCCCAGGACAGTCTCTTGTCCCAGCACTGCCACCCCAGCAACCAGTTGTACTTGGTCTGTGGGGGCTGGTACCAGGCTCACAGCAGGGGGCCTCTGCTCCAGCAACCCCCTCCCCACACCCACTGTTCAGCTTACCTGCAAGCAGAAGCAGGGCTGAGAGCTGCATGGGGGCTGTCAGATGAGCTGGGCATTGGCAGAGGGATGGGAAGGGTAGGGGAGCAGAGGACCCCACCACATGGCCCTGGCCCCAGCCCCTGACAGACCTAAGCAAGCACAGCTGGGGAGGGCCTCATAGGGGCGGTCCTGCTCCACCTCCCCCCACCACACACACACACTTTGTTACTGACTGACTCACCTATCACAGAGAGATGGCAGGACCCAGGGCTGAGATATGGGGCTGTCAGCCAAACTGGGCATTGGGGGAGGAGGGATGAAGTAGAGGCTTCCACTCTTTAGCCCAGCCCCAGCCCCCTGCCCTGTGCCAGAACTTCTGGGGGAGCCTCTGGAGCAGAGGATCACATTTCCCCAACCTCCCCACCACCACCAGGCTATGTGGCTCTTTCCTGGCACCTGCCATCTCTGTGAAGCCTGGAGGCAAGGCTGATCCAGTGCTCGGTCAGAGCAGACAAGCATGGCCAAAGCTAGTGTACCACCCTGTGATGGGGGCTAGTGGGGGGAGGGGGCAGGGGAGAGGATGTAAAGGCACCTGGTGTGCCAGCAGACTGTGACCTAAGTTGAGTTAGGAGGGGATCTGGTACAGAAGTTTGATAGACCAATCTAACCTAAACCAACTAAGTCTGATACTATATCCATCCAGGTCTATCTTAGACTGGAGTCAGCCATTTTTAAACTGGTTCATGTGTGCTGGACTTCTGCTCAGCTCCAGGTTTAGACCTGTTTCTGATCACTTATATTGGTTTATGAGTAATGTCCGAGAGTGTCAGAGGACATAGGTGGTTGAAACTTAACCCTAAAGGACCACAACCCAGGGGAGCAGGAACAGGCAAGACTGGGGAAGCAGAAGCCCAGAATAGAGCCATTAGTCCTGGGAAACTAGGGCTGGAAGGGACCTCAGGAGGTCATCTAGTCTAGCCCCGTGCTCAAGGCAGGATCTTCCCTGACTAAACCATTCCAATCAAGTGTCTGTCAATCCTGCTCTTGAAAAATTGCCGGGGATAGAGATTTCACAGCTTCTCTAGGTAACCTGTTCTAATGCTTAATCACTCTCATAGTTAGAAAGTTCTCCTAGTAATTGGGAGTCCATATCAAAATTCACATACAAGCTCTCCAAGAACTTCATAGGAATTCAGAGCACTGCCACACTGGTTATCAAGTGATAGAGACAAACAGGAAAGAAAATAAAGTATCATCACTGCTCAAGTTTTACTCATCAAAAAACAACCAGTTGAGAAAGTTTAAATGGCTTTTCACATGTGGCACAACAGGCTAAACACAGTTATGCCATAAGCATATACAGCTCCCATTGATTACAGAGGATGCATCATCCATATGTGTTAAAGATGAATTTGACTTGAAATGCTTAACAAGGAAACAAAGAATTCCTTTATTTTTAGCTAGTCCATATTTTGTTCTTGTGCTTTGCAAAAAAGAATAAAATAATATTGCTAGAGATTTTATTCCAGTTTGAACACAGTAGTGAGATACTGGATATAGCTGTGTGGCACATGCTTTAAAACTTACTCTGAATTTGTTTTACACACAAGTTATTTATCTCTACACAACAACATAGTGGTAAAGAAAAATGAGGGCAAATCCTCTGGCATGGAATGTATATATTTTTACCTTTTTAAAATTAAAAAAGTTTACATTTATACCTCTGAATAATTTTCTACAAAAACTAGTAAAAATCTTTTCCCCTTTTTCTGACCTGATAGTTTAGAACGTTTTAGAATGTAAGTAGGTAAAAAAATAAATGAATCTTACATCCTTTATAATGTTCAACTATTTTAACACTAGCATTGCTAGTAAATACCATGACTATCTTCTTTCCTCATGGAATATCCCGTCTAGACAGACTTATTTTAAAGATCTACTTTATATATGCATATAAACATGTTAGCATATTTGGTTTGAACTTTTG
>NW_017729029.1:69254750-69259561 GCF_001723915.1 Gavialis gangeticus | reverse complement strand
AAAGTTTACATTTATACCTCTGAATAATTTTCTACAAAAACTAGTAAAAATCTTTTCCCCTTTTTCTGACCTGATAGTTTAGAACGTTTTAGAATGTAAGTAGGTAAAAAAATAAATGAATCTTACATCCTTTATAATGTTCAACTATTTTAACACTAGCATTGCTAGTAAATACCATGACTATCTTCTTTCCTCATGGAATATCCCGTCTAGACAGACTTATTTTAAAGATCTACTTTATATATGCATATAAACATGTTAGCATATTTGATTTGAACTTTTGACTGTGTTAGCCTGAAACAACAGTTCATTGTTACTTCAAAGGTAACTCTGACATGTACCAGGAAGTATAATAAGTATGTGGAAAATAAGAATTTTGAAGTCATATTTAATCACATCTCTTTTCGCAAGTTGCTGTTTTTGCTCATGGTTTCACCAGCTGAACTATGTTGAGTTGCAAATAAATTTGATCCTGTCTCTATTCCACCCCTTACAACCTTTTTTTGTTAATACTGTCCTCCTTTGAAGAAGAGTCTTTGAAATAAATGTTTTAATATTTTTGTTGTTGAAATGAATTAATAACAAGTCTTCCTATAAGATATTCTGGTTTTCTTAATGAAACCCAATTATTTTGGACTCCTACAAGTCTGAGAGTTAGGATTTTTACCAACTGTATTGACATTTTATTGCATCTCACTCATTTCTTAGTACTCTGAACTCTGATGTCTGAGAATGAAGACATGCTGCATGGTATTAGCTGAACAGCTACAGTGATCAGAGATCAAAAGAGTAATTTTCATTTAAAATGAATATAGGCAATAAAGAAAAACGGAATCTAGAAATAGAGTAGCATACATTATAGACTTCAGCTTAGAGAATCTTCAGACACATTTTGAATGCTATATTAATTACATGTTTCGTGCCAGCACACTTGGGTTTATATTCTATTGCTTTTCCACTCTTTTGTTTCACATTTTTTGTGATTAAGGTTTGCAGTATAGTTCTTTTTTGTAAGTATAGTGAATGAAAATGTTACGTTGCTGCTTACAAAAGTGAAGGCTACAATTAGAAATAAAAAGCAATATATAATGAATTGGAAAGGTAGAAAATAGCAGTTAACATAAATCAGGGCTTACGAAATGTAGGAAATTGATCATTGTAGCAGTACATTTGGGCTATTACTAGATGGAAAAGGTAAATTTGTTGTTAATGATGGATAAGATTCAATGAGTACTTCTGTTCTGTATTTGGAAATACACTGGTTAGTACACTAGTATCACATGAGGATGAGGTACTTTTTTGGCAATTAGTAACTGAGGCCGATATTAGACAACATTTACACTTTTTGGCTAGGGACAGCCATTGTACACTAAGTGGTTTAAGTGATTGGAAACTGGTTTAAACTGTAACAGAACAGAAGTTCAGTGTACATAAACCAGTTTCAAAACAGCTGAAACTGGTTTAGAATAGACCTGGATGAATGTAGTGTCAAACTTAACTGATTTAGGTTAAATCTATCTATAAAGCTTCTGTCTCAGATGCCCTCCCTACTGAAGTTACCTTGCTGTCCCCCAGCATCCCAGGTGCTTTCCATATCCCTTGCAATCGCAATCCCTCCCCTCCCCCTTTGCAGGGTGGACAAGCTTACCTTGGCCTGCACTGTCTGTCCCCAGGTTGTCACAGAGTGGAGACTACAAAACCTCTGTTCTGCAGCCCTGGTCTTGCCTGTGTCTGTCAGCCCATGCGTTGTTTGGAGGCATTTCCGAAGAGAAAAGGATAAAGTTTACTTTGTCTTCAGTTTTAAAATAGACACATGGATAAATGCATAAATGGGATGTGAAGTATGACTGAATATGAGCAGAAGAATTAGGATCTTTCTCTTAAGTATTTTTTAAATGTCAAGTAAAATGCAGATACCCAACAGCAGAAAAGAGATATCCAGAGATCTGTTGAAGCAGATTAAATCAGGTTTTTAGTTCCAATAAAAATCTAAAGAATAGCATCTCCTACTGTTTATGGAATTGGAAATGCCTCCAAAATGCATGTTGTCATATATATATATTTTTAAAAAGCACACCATTTCCCTTCATTATGTGATACATGACATGCATAGGGGGTTAACTCCATGATTAAAGTTCCTGAATCAGGGCCTTGCTCCTCAAGTAACACAAATGCTGTGCCCCCAATCAGTAATTAGTGAATGATAGTAAATTTATCAGACTCTGTTCTTTAGGGTTTTTTTTAAAGGAAACGGCTTGAATTCACCAGTGCAGGACAGTCTGATCAGATACAGAATTCATAGTATGGAGAATCAGTTTAGCTTGACCAAACTGCTCTGTTAGGTCACATCTTCGTAGAAATCAGCAAACCACTTAGTATGGTTATTTACTCTTATCTTTGCCAATGCATAGCTCGCAGTCTGTGGTAATTTTGTTTGCTTATTTTTTTATCTAAAAACCGTGAATGGTCATCAGGAAGGTGTCAAAATGTATTGGGTAGTCAGCCAATAAACGCACTGAAAACCATATTCAGAAATGAGAAGAGTGATGATTTGATCTCTGCCTCAAAATCACATCTCATTTTATAAAATCACTTTCTATAAAGTAATTGCCATTAAAGGGTGCATTGCCCAAGTTACCAAACTTGGCACTACAGTTGATCCTGTTAACTACTTTACTGTAATATTTTAGATAGCACATGGCTTTAACTGTTGCTGACTTTACAGCAGTGATTGCTGACTAAGAGAAAGTGATTCTTAATCTTTTTTAAAAGTAGAATAGATCTTCAAACCAGAAACTGATGTTTCATTTTCAAAAATACAGGGTCAAATTTGCTGTAATGTTCTGGCTACATACTCTAGTGTTGCAAGGCAAACATAAACTAAGGTTAACTAACAAGTTAAGTCAAGTGTATGGGATCTTTGTGTTGCAGGAGTGGCACAAAGCAATCCAAGCAGTCTACCAAATTTGGATTTATATTGGGTTCAGGTGGAATAGGGTGCGCTCAAAAGTCTGGGAATTATAAGACTCTGGCTAAAGTAGTGCATACTCTGCCTCCCCTCCCCTGTAGGAAGTGTATGTATTTTTTTCCAGATAGGGCTTAACACCCAAAATTAATGTTTTCCCAGTTTCATATAAGATAATTAGTTTTAAAAACTGTGTGCCCTTTGACATGTTTACATAACTCCTTATGCTAAAATGCCACCATTGTATAGAAACAACTTAATGTTACATTCTATATCCTTTTATTTGTTCTTTAAGTTTGATCCAAAATTTATTTTCACGGAAAAAGCAAAAGCAACAGAGAATACAAAATACTTCCTTTGAAATGGAAATAATTGGGGCTATACTTCAAAAGTAAATAGTTTCAGGTGGCCTTGTGCAGGTTCATAAATTATATAAGACATGAGAGTCCTTCCTTCCAACAGGAGTTCCATCCAACAACAACCTTGATCTTTGACTTTTCACTCTTGAGTTGAAAAAGGCAGATTTACAGCCAACCTTTTCGGGAAGGTTGTCCATCCCAAAGGGAACAGATCCTCTCACAGTACCCATCACCACCTCACTCAAGAGTATCCAGCTAAGGAAGGTTGCATATTTCATTTGTTAAAAAGAGGAATAAGCATTCAGTACACCTGTTCCTCTCCTGCTGCCCTCCCAGTGACTTTCTGTTTTCAAGTTGAACACAGGGTATCTACTCTCTACCAGAACGATAACTCGGGAAGCCACTGTAGAGTCCTAAATGAACATCTGTGTTCAATCAGTTGTAAAACTAATGTGAACTTAGATTTCTTCCCTCCTGGCATTGTGGAAAAAATTAGCCATTTTGAACAGTTCCAAAATCAGTATGCTAATCTCAGAGGTGTGGAAGTTCATAGTGTAATGATTTTAAGTAGGTACATTATATACTGAGCCACAGCTGTGCCTATGGTTTATGGTCTTTTGTCAGGACTATCAAGGTCCAAATTCCAAGAGTATACAGCTGTGCAGTATCATTTTGCTGCATATTCCCCAGATTATTTTATCTGTGATCAGAACCAAACTGTGACAGCTTGTGTGTATACACATGATATGTAGTCTTGTATTATCAGGCTAAATTGGCTCATACCACCCCAAGCATGGTAAGTACATGACTCCCTAGAGGTATTACATTTTGCATTTAGCACATACACTAAGAATCCCTGGAAAAATTCACTCTAGCTAGCAGCCTGCAGCTATGTAACAGTATTTCCACTAGGTGTACTTACAAAGTTGGCAGAGGACATCAGAATAAAACTGTTATATGAAGTATATTGTGGGAAGGGAATTGGTGCCAAGGTAACTATCTTATCACCAAGCAATATAAAAAACAATGAAATGTTGTTATAACCTTAGCCAATCCCAAGCTAAGGTAATCATTTAATTCACAAGACTAACTGAATTTTACCCAATAACATATCACAGAACTGAGAACCTCATTAGCTAATCACTGCTTGATTTGAAATGAGTTATCTGGCTTAAATAAAAATCCTCAGTGTTAGTGCTTATAATATAAACTATTTTAAGAGCCATTGATATTATAACTATGAGCAGCCTCTTTTAGTATATAAAAAGGCATATGAACCAGCATAGTATTTTAATTTTAAGATTTCTTTTCATGTTTATATGAATTTGACCCACGCAGAAGCAGTGGAGTCCCCCAAATCCCCCTTATACACACATTTTCCATCTGTTTCTACACACCAGTGATATCTTTGCATGGAATCGCATACAAACTTTGTGAAATGCTGTGTTTAATTTACTTTATAAATGAGTGTACTGTATAGTAACCCA
>NW_017729029.1:69221035-69249750 GCF_001723915.1 Gavialis gangeticus | reverse complement strand
ATATGAACCAGCATAGTATTTTAATTTTAAGATTTCTTTTCATGTTTATATGAATTTGACCCACGCAGAAGCAGTGGAGTCCCCCAAATCCCCCTTATACACACATTTTCCATCTGTTTCTACACACCAGTGATATCTTTGCATGGAATCGCATACAAACTTTGTGAAATGCTGTGTTTAATTTACTTTATAAATGAGTGTACTATATAGTAACCCAGTACATCCAGTGTAACCTAGTTCTTTCTTGTCCTGCTCCCCTACTTATCTTTTATCCTAGTTGTAGATAAATTTGGATTTGATACATTTTTCATGTTTTGATTGAAAATTAGTATTGGACATCCCCAGAATCACCAGTGTTACTTTAACACCAAGTTTTGCTTAACTACACCTAACTATATTTTATTAATAATTAAGTTTAAAACTTAGCATCTGCAGTCACTACTCACACATTTTATTGCTGCTTAACCCACATTTATTGAAGTCAGTGGCAATGCAGTAATTAATTTTAATAATTAAATGATATTTTTACAATTCTGTTAAATTCCAAAGTTTACTAACAAAATAGTTTATCTTTGAGATGCTTACTAAGGTATTCAAATTGCTTCCTTGGTTTTTATAAATTTCAACACTTTGGGCTGTGATCATATGATCTGTCAAGATAATAGGAACAGTATTGTGAGCAATGTATACTAACTTGAGTAACCTTAGCTGAACTAACTCATCACCACTGGGAGGAAGGGATTCCCAATCTGTCTAAGAGTGAGCTAAATCTGGTGCCTCCGGATCCCAGTGACTAGTTACTAAATATTGCTTTCGCATCTTCTCAGCTTATAAAAACTGGTCTTGTATGTTCTTGCTTAATTCTATTGTCATTACTTATGTACATTCATATTCAAGACAAGAACAGCAGCTTTTTATGGTATCGTAAAAAGCTCTTCATGATATCACCATTCATCTGATACTTATTCAGAGGTGTTGATATTGCACACAAACTTTACTAAACATAAACATTGATTACTTCAAATCATGAATGATTTGGAAATAAGATGTTGGTGAGATGACTGGGAGTAAATGGGTTTGCATTTCATTTTTCTATTATTCAAGATGCTTTAAGTACTGATGTTGTGCCTGAATTGCCCGTAGAACAGACCTTATTTTGTATAATGACCTCAACAAAATGCATGTTGATTGGATGCATAATAAATGTAACTTTGGAGGATCCAAGGAAAGGAGGGCTGGAAGGGACCTCATAAGGTGATCTAGCCCAGCCTCCTACTCAAAGGCTCCTGACTAAACCGTCCCAGCCAAATGTCTGTCTAACCTGCTTTTGAAAGTTCCCAAGCATGGAGAATTCACAACTTCTCTAGGTAGCCTGGTCCAATGTCTGACCACTCTTGTAGTCAGAAAGTTCCTCTTAATCTCCAGCCTAAATTTCCCCTGCTGCAGCTTGAGGCCCTTGTACCTAGTCCTGGCCCGTACAGCCACAGAGAAAAGACCATCTCCATCCTCTCTATAATGACCCTTTAGGTACTTGAAGACTGTTATCAAATCCCCCCTCAGTCTTCTGTTTTTCACTCTAAATAAATCTAGTTCTCCCAGGCTTTCCTTCTAAGCCTTACCTCCCAGGCCCCTAATCATTTTTCTTGCCCTGTGCTGGACTCCTTTCACTGTCTACCTCTTTCTTGAAGTCTGGGGCCAAAACCTGAACACAGTACTCCGGGTGAGGCCTCACCAGTGCTGAACAGTGCAGAAAAATTACTTCCCATGATGTATAAGTGACACTTCTGTTAATACAAACTTTATTTATAATTATAATGGTATAGAATAATTGAAACAGTGCTTATTTTCAAACTATAAGCACATTGAATTAATTGATTTTAAATTAATTAATTTAACTGGGACATTAAAATAGTTTGGAACCACATGTCTCAGATTATTCCTAATGTAAACTGGAGATTTCCACCTTTAAATAATTCTCTCAAATTCAGTGTAAATCGGTTAGAATTTTCAGGCAATGGGGGTGGTTACGTATTGGTTGGATTTCCTAAAGTGGTGTAGAATTTCATTAGAAGTTTCATTGGAGGTTGAACAGACACTTTTCTGGGCTGATTTACATGGGGATGGTCACCCTTGAGGCGAAGGGTAGCCTAGATGACCTTCTGAAATTCCTTACTGACCTACTATATTTACCCACATACCACATGTACCTCCCCACCCCATCACTCTTCCAACATCACCATGCTTGTCTTAAGCAGGGAAGCTGATCTTTCTTTGCTGCAGTAGAAGCAGGGAGAGACCATGCTATAATAGCTGCCAAGATACCTGCCACTTCTTTCTGGTTCAGTAAACAATAGGGATGTGGTCCAGTGTTCTCGTTCACAGTCCCTGTTGGATGAGCACTGCAGCTTGTGCCTGAAGCAGCAATTGACCTCTCTCAGGGTAAGTGAGCTGCTGCATGCAGCCTACAATATCTTGATGAGGCTTGTGGTATGGAAACTGCATTTATTATTTACAGGAACTTGCATAAAGAACTATTTAGAATTAAGAAGTAACAGTTGTGCTACTGCCCTCACAAGGGTCTTTGGTCTAGCTTTGTTTATGTCCTGCTATGCCAGGAAATCCCTGCTGCCTCACTCAGACTGTCTCCTGGGATGACACACTTCCTGGACATGTTGGGCATTTTTACACATGCATGTGCCGCAGCGTATTTGTATAAATGGCGAAATGCTCATCAGCACACAGAAAATGGCGGCAGTCCACTTTTGAAGTAAAGCACACCGAAGGTGTTTTAGGTCAAAAGCTCACCACTGCCACTTTCTCTCCGCTGACACATTTTGCCACTTATACAACTGCAAGCAATGCGGCACCATGCATGTCAGCTCATGTGCACAGCAGACTTGTTTAATTGAGTCTGCTACGATACACTGGATCTCTGGTGCATTGCAGCGTGAAAAAGCATGTGTATAAATTCCAGTTGTGTTTCCAGGTCAACTTACTCGATATCACATAATCAGCCATGACTGGAAAAGTCTTTTTTTTTCTGCATTCTTTTTGCAAAAAACTGTATGCATGTCTTATTAGGAGGCATGTGGTAGGTGAGAAAATATGGTATTTTTCTATGATTCTGTATAGTACAAAAAATCAATCAGCCAAATGAAAACATTTATTTATTTAATTATACACTTGTGTGCACACACACGTGTGCACTTCCTTAGAGAGTATGGCCCAGCAGCCCTATCGGAATTTCCAAAAGCAGATGGTTCAGCCCACAATGTATAATGCTTGTCTAGAATCCCCATGTAACAAAAAGAGCAGAAAGTGAGCTACGAATTACAAAGAACAAAATGGAAAAAACAGCCCAAAATCACTTCAGTTATTGGTGAAGAACTGGCAAGGAGTTGGTTTGGTTCAGCATCCCTTTTGAAAGCAGCACCACCAAATAGATAGTTACATTATACATCTCAGTCCAGCCTTATCTACCGTCACAAATGCAGGTGACATGAAGTTTAATGAGTCCAGGTGCATTTTTACTGAGCATGTACAAGTCCCTTCAGCCAATCGGAGAACATGCATGGTAACATGCATGGTAATTACAATTAACTAATTACAATTAATTAATTACAATTACAGAATAGCAAAGCAAAAATGTTTTAATTAAATTTAGAAAAATAATTTTAAAAATGCTCAAATTTTTTCAATGTGAATTTATTGTCAGAGAACAGGACATTACAAAGTTATCAAAGCCATTTTTTAATCACCATTTTATCTAGTTACATTGTTTGATAAATAAATAAATAAATCATCTGTGCCTGTGAGACAAATTAGCTGCCATAAAACCAAGCTTGGTTTCTATTCTAAACCAAATGATTTGTGTTTAGGATACAAGAAACATCATCACAATTGGCAAAATAACTAACCTTACAACAGTGGCTGTATAAGCCTGTGGAATATGTGGAGAATGAGTGAGTGTATAAACTTTGAATGGTTCTCTCAGACTTAGAAGTAGTCTATCTAGCTAAAATTTGGGGTATGTTGACAGAGGAGCATGGGGATGCTCAGATAAACATCAGCAGCAAAGGACAGTCTTTCTTTGCTTTGGATGTTGCAGTGAGGAACATTAAAGAAAAAGCCTGACTTGGAGAGGATGAATTGTGGATAACACTTTTTTCTTATTAAGAAAGTGTTATTTTTTTAAACAAATAGGTCTTGATTTTCATGAAAGATTTTTATCGCTTCCCTATTTACATTGTTCAGATCCATTTAACACTAGTGTTTTGTCATTTAGAGTAATAATTCATCAATCTGTTAACATAACCTTTTTATATGTTACCTTTCAGAATGGTATAGAACAGCCTATTTTAGAACCTGAAATGTTATAAACCACCAGATTGCTAATTGCTTCAGATGCTGTGAAAAATAATTACTCCAAATTATTTTTGATATTTAATTGACAGTGTAATGCATTCAACTGAAGACCTATGCTCTACCATTTTAAATTGTGTGGTGTGGTGGAAAAGTAAACTATAAAATTGTGCCAGCAGATAACATTTCCTGTGTATTTTTCATACTTCATGGAAAATTACTGTTATTCTCCAGAATGTATCAGAGCGTTAGTTAAAAGTTGACTTTCTAACTAAAGTATTTCTAACTAAAAAAAAGGACATAATTTTGCTCTGTACATGTCTTGTACATGTAGTTAAAGCAGCTTGTGTTTAATGTACTGTTATTTTTGATGAAAATTCCCCTCCATTTCTGACACTTCTTTAAAGCAGACCAATTGCTTAGGGTGAGAAAATTCTGCTTTATTTGTATGTATGTGTACTTACACAGTTGATCTGTATTCATTTTGTTCTCCAGCTTTAGGGCTTTTGACTGAAATTTGTTTTCCAATTGTTTTAGGAAATGTGTAGCACTTATACGCAGACACTCAATAGCTGCAGGAATAATACCATTCTCATAGCTGTCCAATAATATAATTCCTGAAAAGAACCTTCTTTATAAGGTGCCATGTTTCAGCAAGAGATATTTGTCATTTTGGGAAACCAGATTTGCTGGCAGTAAACTAGTATTAATGCATGCAATACTTATTATAAGTGCATAGCTCTCTAACTGTTTGCATGGTATAACCCTTCAAGGTATTTAAACTATTTTTCTTTAAAAATTGTTTATTAACTTGTTTAGACACAGTCTAAAGTGCTGTTTAAAGGCATGCATCCAGAGACATGCACACAACAAACTCAAAGTTTCAATATTTCAGGGAATCTAAATTATTTTCAGAATTTCAGAAATTGAGAAGGGATAAGTGGAAGGAGAAAATGTTGGGCTGGTGTCAAGCGATAGCTCGTAACCCTCACAGACTCCCAAACAGCACAAGAACACCCGAGGTCTCAGGTGATGCTTCACATAACTCTACCTTGGTGAGTGAAAAGTTCTATTTCCTCATGGTGGCATGTACAGATGAACCTCAAAGGTGCTAAAATACTTTTTAAGAAACATAATGTTTGCCTTTCATCTTTTACTATTTAAACCCTATAGCAACACCTGCAATTTTCTGCTTTTGAATTCAGTTTTCATTTGCTAGCTTTTCATTTTCATGTGGTGCATTATCCATTGACGTTTGCATGCTATGGCTATGAATTACTGGTGTTTTATGGATGGCAAATGTAAGATCACACTCATCACTTTTCAATGGAAATTTTTTCTTCTAAGCTGTACAATGAATTCTTCAATCAGAAAGAAGTCTTACTTTTGGGTGGGGCACATCTAGTCTTTTTGTTGATCTTAACCAAAAACTTGTTTCATGAGGAATAGAGCTGGAACTTATCTAAAAGCACTCTCTGCTTGTAGTGTACAGCTGTCCATCATGAATAAAATGTAAAGCTATTATCATTTATTAACTTATAGAGAGAGCTGTTATTTTAAAGTACACTTCTTATGATGTGTTACAGGAAAAAGAGTTGTTTTTGTGCATGCGAACTTAGTGGCATAGCTGCTCAATTCTTGTTAACTGTCATAGCTCCATTGAGGTTCATGAACTCACTGGAACTATGATAACTTACACAAAGTGAATGTTTCAACCTATCTGACAAGGGTGTGATCCTGCAATTTTTACTTATGCAAGTTACATTTTCATCAGTTGGGCTGTTCAGGTAAGTAAAGACTATGAATGTATATGAAGGTTGCAGAATAACTGCAGCACTAGTAAAAGTGTTTTATGTACTTTGCTCTTTTGTTAAAACTGTGTTGAACTCTTCCTGCCTGCTGGAAAAGTTCTGTTGATTATGATATCAGGTACAATTTAAGTGGGAGAAATGTATACTGTTTGTCTTTGCTCACTTGGAAAAAGAGATCTCTGGTTGTAAATCCAGTTTTTCATGTAAAACGAGCCATGGTTCTTACTGGATATGAATGGCATACTCCATCAACATCAACTCATCTTAGATCATCTTGTTTCCCCCCAGTTTATTTCATGGATAGTAATGGTTGTTTCTTTGTAACAGCTAATGAATTTTAAAATGAACATTTTAGGATTCAAAAGAAACCACTCAGTTCGAGTCATATCACACTGCATGTTAAGTGGGCCTCCTTTGAAATTTAATTCAGTATTTTTCACTTGTTTTGAGTTGGGGTATTTATTATATATAGACTCTTTACTGAGGTGCCTGTTATAGCTTCTGTAATGTGATGATGGAGACGTGCTATTTAAACAAGAACAAATGTTCTGTCAGTTTTTCCACTTGGCTTTTTATTTTCCCCTGTTAGCTTCAGGAATATTTAACATTTTCAGTGTTTTACATGAGGCAGGCATATCAAGTCAAGCATTACTAAAGAGCTGTCAAAAAGAAACATTAGAACAGGAAACTGGAAAGAGAACAGCCCTTCAGTTGTCGAAACAAGGACCTGACATCCAAACAGAAAAATGAATAATTGTTTAAAAAACCAGGTTTCTTTACTGACAAACATGGTAATGTGGAGAAGTACTGGGGGAGGCATGGGGACAAACAGATACACCCATCTATTTAGTAGAGGTTTAAACTATGATGAAAAAGCCTCTGTAGCTTTACTTAATATGGCACAATTCCAGTTTACTACCATACCTATAGGTCAAGTGTCTAACGACATAGCTCTGTCTGTGCTAATATTACAGTCTCTCTCAGGAGCACAATACTTTTCCATATCTAAGGTACATAATTCTCCCATCCTTTCTGTGGGTACTGTCAAAAGTCCTATTACACCTTATTATTCTCAGCAGAGATGAATGGCTCTCCCATTCATGAAACTGGAAGGCTTACACACCTCCAGAAGCTTGTCTTTTCCATCTAAGCAAGGCATGCATGCCCGTCCCATTCTCCAAAAAGATGGGGTTACAGGCAGCCTTATGTTCCTGTCCTACTGAGATCCAGTTCACTCAGAAGAGATACTTTCCAGGGCATCTAACTGCCAGACAATGGCATGAAACTGCCCATCTCACTGGACCACAGAGCCACTACCTCTTACTTGCTGTCCTTCTGATTCATGCAGCTTTCACTTTTGGGTACCCAGCAGTCCATCTTCAACAGGAGGGGATGGAGGATGCTCTCAATTCTGCCTACCCTTGGAGGCTAGGCATCTCTCTTGGGAATCCTAAGTTGGGCCCAGAACCTATGTCTTCACCTGCTGGGCAAGTGTCTTAACAATTAGGCTGTTGGGCAGAAGATGGGCAATAGGACCACCAGGTCACACCAAACATTAGTCCTTCTCTACGGTTATCCTTTGACTAAGAATTCAGAAACTCATTCAGGATTTATGTAGTAGGGTCTTATTATTGTTGTAGCTGTGATAGTCCGGGCAATATGCAAGAAGTGAGATTTATATTGGACAAATTTTATGCTTGAGAGATATGTTAAAGTTAAACTGCCTTTACTGGCTTTAACTAGGTTTGTTAGGTACTTTGGATAATGTCTCTTTGCTCTACAGGTTTACTGCCCCTCTTCTCCTTCTTTAAGTGACTATATTAATTTACAGAATGGAGTTAAACAAAAATCATTGCTTTACCTGGTATTTAGCTTAAGCTATACCTACTTCTTTTCTAGAATGGAGGATGAACAGTTTCCTGAAAACTTCTCTAACATTTCTCCCAACTCTACAGTAGATCCCAAAAAAATATTACCAAACAATTTTTTCTTCTCAGAATATATGTACATTCCCAGATAGAAGTGTGACAACATAGGCATCTAACACCACTTATATGAACAGTCCCAAGTCTAATGACCTAGGTACCTCTCAGGCTAAAACGGAGACACATAAGGGGACACATAAAATGGAGACACATGTAGGCCGTATTCTGGTTGTTTCACAGGGTGCAGTAGGATAATATTTAGTAACTTGGCTGCCTAAAAGAGAGAAATAAAGAAGTTGAATGAAACTATAACAAACCTCATGGGCCAGAAACTTATGAAATTACATATATTTCATATAAATAAGTAAAAGTGTAATTTTAAATCACTGCAATCACATATATATTTTCTGCGGGTATGTTTGTAACCTGACGCCTCCCCAACTTTCTCGTCTCTGTAAATTGAGCATATTGGGAATGTGTAGACAAAACAAAATTTCCTGTTTACATTGACGCAACTGCATTTGTGTTGCATGACCTGGGATTTCCCGCCACTTTAAAGTCCATTTAGCACCATAGACTAACACTACTCATTGACACTGATAGGGCACGTCCAGATGTGTGTGGACATTTGGTTCCCTGGGGACAAGTAACAGCGGCACACCTTGTCTCTGGGGAACACCTGTGCCATGTGCACTTTGGCTCATGGCAAGTTGACCTGGGTGACATAGGGGAGGCTTTGGCCAGCTCTGTGCTGGTCCCAACAGCCTTACCTGGGGTCCTTAGGGCCTCCTGGAGCTGCATCCATAGTGATCCTGCTGGCTGGAGCCTGACCGGCAGCCTCAGCATGGCTCCAAGTAGTCCGGCTCCACTTTTTAGCACCGCACGCTGCTTGAGTGTGTGCTGCTCCATTTTTTTTTCTCCACGTTGTTTGCAGCATGGAGAACTCTGGACTGTGTGGTATGTGGCACTGAAGACATGTTTGCAGCACCACTACTGCATCATCACACTCCTCTGGACGTGCTCATAGTGTCTTTTAAAGTGTTTTCAAAAGTGTTAAGCTATTTATGTGTTATAAAAAATGTTCTAGTATAATTTGACTAGTAATGCACAACTTTCTTTTGGGGTGAAATCCTGGCTCCACTGATATCTGGGGACTGTGACCCAGGGGTCGGAGCCAGCTGGAGTGGGCGCAGACAGAACGAGGTGGAACACCTCGATGTTGACCCGCACGGGACAGCGAGGGATCGTCTGGAGAGCCGTCTGGGGACATCAGAGTGACCTGGGGAGACAGAGCGGACCACAGGTGGGAGTGCAGGGATGACAGGGTGCCGAAGAAGTCCTATCAGGGAGAAGAGGACCCCGGGAAAACCCCAGAAGGGCTGCTGTTGAGGCGGATATTGCCGCCGGACCCGGATGGGTCATTGAGCAGGCAAGAGAACAGATGTTGAAGTGACAGGAGGGAAAAGACAACCCCCCCTTAGAGACCCAGGAAGGGTAGAAGGGAAGCCAGAGGGGCAGGTTGCCCAGTGATTTTGTTAAGGCATTCTTTGGTCACTTTCCCCAGCTATAGGGGTACAGGAGGGGAAGTGGGTCCCTGAGTAGTGAGGCTGAGACGGAGTCCCAGAGGTTTTTGGTCATGTCATTACGTTTTCCCTCGAGGGAGGGGTGACGGCTAGGCAGACTAGGCATATGAAGCTCTAGTCGGGGTGCCCCTGTCACAGAAGGAGGAGGCTGCTAGATGGACATCACTCCACAGGAGGCGTGAGGCCAGGGTGTAGGGGTGGCGGAGCCCCATGAGTAACCGCCAGGTGAGCCACGGCCAACAAGCGCACCCGAAGGACAACCCCGCATACTGAGGTCCAACAAGTCGTGGCAGGAGAGCGCAGGGTTGAAGACTCGGGCAGAAGACGTCGGCTCAGGCGAGAACATGAACCTGTGAGGTGCTTGACACCAATCACTCGAGTGAGAGCTGCCCAAGAGCGACTGTTCGAGGCCCGGGGCTACACCTTTATTCATACTATCAGCCAGGTGACCAGATTGGCTGACAGCAGGGATGGTACACGGTTAAACACCAACATGCTTCTCTATCCTACTGTTTTTATACATTAGAAATGTTTATATCAGCCATGTATCCCTATATATTGCTATTTACTGATGAATTATCTTTATAATTATCTTTTATGCCAACTGTACCCAGTTTTGTTTATGTCAGTTTACATACTTTCCTCACGATCAGTCTTGTTTGGTGTCATGCACCTTTACAATTTATTGATTAATAAACTTATTCATGTACAGCATTCCCTACACATATATTGTTTCAGGTTTGTTCATATCATCCTACGTGCTTTTTATCTACTGTCGTGGTTGGTACTGATTCCATCCATCTCAAGATGTTCTTGAACAGATCCCAAATGTTCTGATTCACTCTTCACAGAACCTCAGGCCCCCATACTTTTTAACTCTTCCTGGCCTGCCTTTTAGCCTACATATGTTCCTTAAGGCTTCAATCTTTTGGTTAATTGCAGTAAAGTAAATAAAGCAAGAATTTTGGAAAGTAAGTTGGTAAGCCATAGGCCTTCTATTTGAAGAATTTCTCTCTACCGTTCCACGGCATTACATCACCTGGGTGGACATGGTTCTCGATCTTCACTATGTGTTCTGGGCTTTGAGGCAGGAAGACCTTGTTGTCATCTTTCATAAATTGTAAGGAATGATCATGTTTTTGAAAGGAGATAAAGTAAATGATAGAAACAGTCTTTCCTAGTATGAAGATATAGGTCAGCAGGTAGATATTTCTATTTGAGTGCAGTGCACTTAAAACCTTTTATTATTTCATCTGTCAGAGACCACTCTGAGATAGTGCTCAGTATAAGTGTTTTTATTCACATACATATGTATGTTTGTGAGAAAGTTTGCAGCTGTATATTATAGAGTAGAAATATCTGTTTTATAGTTAAGACTGGAATTAGCTGTCCTAAACCTTCCTAAAGTTTTCCCTTAAAGGTGAATGATCAAGGGAATATGTTGCATGCTCTATCTTATAATAAACAATTTGTTAACATTCAGTAAGGGCTTTCAGGTTAATGGGTTTTGAAATATATTTTTTCTTCTCTTTTAAAAAAATCTAGACTTTTTCTTATTGTTTAACTAAAAAAGCTTGGCTTGGACATTCAAAATATATGTTGTTGAAGAAGCAATCTGTTTTAATATTTTGAATATACAAGAAGTGGATATGTAGGAAAATTATAAAGCTATAAAATGAAAATTGTAAGACTCCATTCTAAGATAGTCAGGAAAAGATTATCTACAACTTTTATAATAATATAATAGTGGAGAGAAAGAAACTACATACACATATTCAAATAATCTGGGAAAATTCTCCCAGGCTTATTCTCCTGGTAGAAAGATTTATCCAGAGACACCTAAACAGACATTTGAATACTGAGCCCTTGAAAAGCAGAGAGCTTGAAGTGCTAACACTGCACACAAGGGGTCCCTTGTGCATACATCTCAGTGGTTTGCAGGCTTCTTCAGTCTGCCTAGTGACAGATGGCAACAGTGCACAGAACAGCCCTTATTGGCTGACCCAGTCTGCCTGTGTCTCCCTGCAGTGTAATGTGGGGATTGTGAAGGGGGCATGTCCTGTTACCTGCTTGGCTGGAGCAGTAAAGTCCAGTGAGTGACACGTTGGCTTCCCAGTGGGGAGGGAGGGGTAGAAAAGCACCTTGGGGTGCTGGAGGACTGTGCTGTCACTTTTCTCAGAGGAGAACATGTACAGATATTCAGTCTCCCAGGAAAAACTTTCCTGGGAGTGATTTAACTCTTGTTGTTCCCAGGTCATTTTTTTTCTTTTAGAGCAGCCATTTTTGCTCTGAGAAAAAAATCCTAAACACCTATACAGTCATTGTTTCTCTTGGGAGAGCAGTCTGTAGCCAGAGTTAACATGGAAAAATAAAATTAACCAAGTGCTTGTTGGGTAGGAAAAGTATTGTTACAATAGGTTAAATAACCTTAAAACTAAACAAAGCATTTTGTTCTGAGTAGAGCCGAAACAATGTTTGCCTTAGTTTGCCAGTGTTTGCCAATGTTTGCCTTAGTTTGTCAAAAATCTTTTAAAAATCTTTTAAAGTTTGATCTGAATAAATTAAATTGGCAAGAAATCTTTTCCTGTTTGGACCATACCAAAAAATCCAAAATTTACCTAGCTCTAATCCCTTTACAGAATGGAACTTTCAGGGTCCTGGCAGATGTTACATTTGTCACAGACTATTTGTGAGTCTTCCATGAAAAATCATAACATACCAGACATTAAAAGAATTGTTCTGAGACAAAAATGATGCATTTGCCACCAAAAAGGCACCACAACGGAATTGTTGGCTGAAACAACAACTTTGTGGTGCAGAAGTATCCTGTGATAGTTTAACATCTGTCCAATTACACAGAGCACAAAGGATCATAGCCAGGTCCCCCACTATTCCTGAATGCACTACCTGGCAGATAAGAGCATGCACAACAGTACCAATATCTGCCCTAATGGGGGCTGCAGGGTGTTGGGCCAATCTGGACCCATTCTGGGCTTAGAAAGAGGGTCTGGGGGGAAAAAAAAAAGATTGATCAGGCAGTAGAGCAAGTTGAGGGGTAGCATGGTAAGTCCCTGGCTGGACAGCCAGTCAGTACTGTACTCAACACTTGGCTAAACTCAGGAAATCATGGAGAGAGGAGACACCACAGGACACACTGGCATTGGCTCAACAGCTCCCTCAACTTGTGAGTGTTACCAGAGCAAGCTCTTATTGCACCTTTTTTTTCCATTGAGGGAAGTGGGTCCCTGATTGACTGGCACAGAACAATGTGCAACTTTTCCATTCTGTGACAAAATTCTACAGTTCCTGTCATGAAATGAAAATAGCATCTGCCAGTGCCCCCAGACAGCTCTCAGCCAGATACTGCCACTGCATACTGTTGCAGAGAGTTTCTAATCAAAACAATTTTTGATCTAAGATGAGCACTGGCAAAGGAAGCAGGAGGTAATATGCATTTTAAATTCCTTTCTTTAAATTCCTTTCTTTCACTAATTGAGCTTTATAATTCTTTTCACAATTTTGTTCATTAATTAGGGTTTATATTCTGTTCACAAGCTGGAAATAGAAACCAGGTTGCTATCTGAAAGGCACATGTCTGTGCTGCTAAGTCACATTGCCTCAGAAGTGCTACTTTTTCTAAAAAATGAGACTACTTATGCATATTTAGCTTACTACTTCAGTGTGTTCCACTTGCTTCTCTAGTTACTGGTCCACAGAAGATAAGCCATCTACCAAATAGTAGAGAATGGTGCTGAAGTTTTAGGGTAGGAACAGACATTCAAACAGCCTGAGCTGTCAATCAAAGATTGATTCAGTCTTTGCAGGCTAGTCTAACCTGGCTAAGCTAAATCAGTTTTGTAACTGGAGAGACATCCCAGTAATGGAGGCACATGCCTGCAGTGGCTCAGGGAGAAGCCAGGGGGTGCTAGAGCAGCCCTTCCTTCCTTCCACAGCATGGAGCTGGGGGGGCGGGCATGGCATGGCCAGGCTTGGCAGGACACTGTGATTGGCCCAGCAGGGAATTGATAACAGTGTTTATCACCCAATTAAGAAAAGAACAGAGGGACATTACCAGCTACTTTTTTACTCTAGCTGTTGATTCAGCAGGGACCATAGCGAGCATGTGGTCTCCTAACTAATACACAGACACCTCCTCAGAAAGGCAGAAGGGAGGGGGGAATTTTTGCTTAGCAGGGAGTGGTGAGGGAGGAGGGGCCAGCCCTGCTGTGGAGCAGAGAGCCCAGCCCAGAGAGCATGCTGGGATGCTGGTGGGGTCTGGTTTATCTGAAAGCAGCAAGGGGTCTGGGACAGACATTGCATAAACCAGTTTGACCCAAATCAGCTAAGTCTGGTGCTATATTCAGCCAGGTTTATCTCAAACTCATCTATGTGCACTGAACATCTGTTACAGGTTTAAACTTGTTTCTGATCACTTAAACCACTTACATGTAATGTCTGTGCCTAGCCTTAGGATTCAAATCCTTCTGGGGAAGGACAGGGCTGTTACAGTTGTGCATAATAGAATTATCAGCCCAAGAGTAGGTGCCATATTCTTGTCTTCTGGATTCTGGGTGCCTTTAGCAGCTCATGTCACCCCATATAAATTAGGGATCAGTTAATGTGAAAAAGAAGCTTTTAGCAGAGCAGTTTTAGCATCAGTTAATTCAGCTTTTAGCAAACCTATAAATAGGACTGCCTTTGAGGATGCTAGTAAATACACCTGTTGAACATCCATTGTATGGAAGCACCACACTGCACCGTGGAATGGGAGACCAGTGGAGGATAAGGGCACCAATAAATCAATCCAACATCAGGATCAGGGACTGACATCAATCAGTGAGTTAAACAGGAATAAAATTGTGAGTTATTCTGAAAAAATATATTAAAAAGGCTTGTTGTAATTAAACAGATCACATAAAATCTTATGGTTGGTGAACCATTAAACTAAAACTATGTTTATGCAATATTTTGGTAATTCAATAAGAAAAAAATACTTTTTCCTCAGTCACTGGAGCCAGCTAGCCGGAGTAATCCATCCACTGTCAGTTTAGTAGTTATTACATGGTCACAAAATCTATGTTTTTATATGCTTTTTAAATAAGTATCCTTGCTTTTATATGGAGATCCTAACAACTGGGAAGACTCCTCTTTCCCATTTTGGAACTTCTGTTATGAGCAGTTTGTGGAAGAGCTCACAAAGTTGCTGCCAGTATAGTAATTATTTTGAAACTAGAGGAAGGATTTCAGATTTAGAAAACTAATATTTTAAATAAAGAAAAAGTAATTTGAGGGAAGTGGCAGAGCATGATAACAAATTCAAGTTAAGCTTTTTCTTCTTTAATTAATCCCACTGTAAAACTAGAAGGCAGAATTGTGCAAGTTAAAAATATGTCAGTCCATCTTCAGATTCATTGAATTGGCTATAATTGTACTTTTATTTAACTAGTTCATGCAGGGCAACATTTATTTACATGCCCAAACACTCAAAAGCTACAGTAAAGGTTGCATATGAAGTCCTGAATCTGTACTCTTATGCATGTGCATGATGATTTATGCTATAATGACAGGATTGCATAGAATTTCTAAAAAAATACAGTATCTTATTATACAATTTCTGTTTACAACCTTATATAAGTGTTAATTTTCATACTTAAATGTATTTGATTATCATAATGGTTCTTTATTAGGTGTTTAGGACTGGACAGAACATCTTTGGCTGTTGAGTCCATTTCCCCCTATCAGAAGCAACCATCTCATATATTATGTCTCAAAACCAGTTGGGTTGTTTGTCATTGCATTAGCAGAGCACAGGCAATATACTCATTGCCTCTGCTTATTCCTTTCTGTGGCAAGTTTAGGGTGCTCCTGAAGTATATGATTTTACACCTTCTGATTGTGTCTGAGGATGTGAAGTGATAAGGTGTGGGACTCGTTAGTTAAATGGTTGCCATACAAACTAGGGACTGGACTTAATGACCTAGGAGGTCCCTGCTCTTACTAGAATTTTATTCCTCTTTAATTTAATCTTTCTTGTAAATTGCAGACTAAATTTATATGTATCCCAATTGTTTTTTGATGTTATCATTTAGCTGAGTAGTCCTTTTCACTCTGTCATGTTAAGAGAATCATCATTTCACCTCTCTACCTTCATTTTTCTAGGTTAAACAACAAGCAATAATAGTCTTCTCAAAATAATTTTTGATCATCCTTCTTTGCACCTTTCCATGCATATGTTCTAATTAGAATTCTTCATCCTTGTACTCGGTAGTCTAAACGAACGCTCGTTATTATCTTGCACAATGGGACTGACGCTTCTCTATTTCTAATGAAATTATCCTGTCTGGTACATTTTAAAAGTTTAATCCCGCTATATCTTAGAAACTCATTTGTTTTTTATCACAGAAATGAAAGGTAGTTAGATGTGTTATTCTGAAGTCTGGCAGATGGCAGAGCAGGGACAAACCTAATCAGAGATGCGTTAGCTTAGTGAACCCAAGCCCACTTAATCAGATATTAATACAACTAGCAAACTGCCCATCAAGAATGACCAGGGCAGGGGGAAGAAACACTGCCTCCCAGGAGCAGGGTGGGGGGAAGCTTGCACATGGTAGTGGTCACTGCCACGCACTGCCCCGCGCTGCTGCCGCTACATGTCCAATCATGTGCCATGCCTCTCCCGCTCTGCATCTAGCTCCATGCCATCCCCCTTCCCCCATTCTGCATCTGCCTGGCCCACCCTGCTGAAGCCATTTCCCACCTGTCGTTCCTGACACAGTACTGGCTAGAGCCATGCCCCACCCGGAGCCATGCCCCCTAAGTGCATTACGGACAGATAGATGGACACAGAAACAGACAAACAGACAGATGGATTAAGCCTAGATGGATGATGAATTAGGGAAAAAATTGTGTCTCTGATTCAGTTTGTTCATAAGGTACATCTCTACCCTGCTTTTCACAGCAGTATCACATCAGTTGCTAATTGTTGCTAAGAGTTGCACTGTGAGTGACTAACACACTCAGGTCTGTCATCTTTTCTGATTTTTCTGACTGATGAGCTCCTTGCATTTTCATGTATCTGAGCTGAAAAAAATGAGAAATCCAAATATATTTTGGTTGGTTCTGAACATCGCGTATCTTTCTCCACTCATGATCTTTATTTAACTATGTCTCTGTCCTACCATATTAGCTATTCTTAGCTGCATTAGGAATTCTAGTTCCTTCCTTTTGTTGCTCAGGATCATTTGTATGCAAACATCTCAGTTGTCTTTCTCTGGTATCACACAATTTCCCTAGCTGGATTATGTCCTAGAGCTTGAGTCTTTTTAATTGGAAAAACTTGAGTCTTTGGCTAGATACACCCAGTCAAAAGGCCCAAGGCTGAATTGATTCAGTTTTTGCAGGTTAGTCTAAACTGCACAGATTAAATTGAAACACAAGTGAACAGACACTTAGCTTTGATTCAGGAAATGCGGCCACAGGCCTGCAGTGACTTAGGCTAGAAGCCAAGGGTGCTATAGCATGGCTGTCTGGCTGTTTGTTCACTTCCTCCTCTTCCTGTTGACACCAAGTTCTCTGGGATTTGCAGTGCAGAATTACAGCAGCAGGACTCTGCAGGGTTGCCCATCTTCCTCTTTCCAGGTGCCTTTGGGATTTGTAGTCCACAGTTGCAGCCAGCAGTAAATTTGAGCAAGGGAAGAGGTGTTTAACCCCCTCCCTGGCCCCAGATCCGAGCTGGGGTTTGCCTGGGGGGATGGGCATTCCCCCTGCCCCCGTAGACTGGGCTGCATCCCCACCTGGGCTTGCCCCCCTATACCCTTGTCAGTCAGCCCTCACTTCTCCAGCTATGGAGCAGAGGGGTGGGGCCAGCCCTTCCCTCTGGAGCAGATAGCACAGCCTAGCCGAGGGCTGGAAAGCATGCTGGGATGCTGGGAGACTGTGATTTAACTTGAACCAGGAAAAAGTGTGAGAAAAAATTTCATAAACTGGTTTGACCCAACTCAGTTAAGTATGATACTACATTCAACCAGGCTTATCTTAAACCAGTGTCAGCCATTTTGAAACTGGTTTATGTGCATGGAACCTCTGTTCTGTTACAGGTTTAAACCAGTTTCTGATCACTTAAACTGGTTTATGTGTAACTTTTGTCCATAGCCTCTGAGACCAAACTTTAGATGATGAACTTCAGTTAGATGGCTGTCATCTTTCATCCATTACAGCAGGCTCCCAACAGGATACTTTGCAGTCTCAGGTCTATATCTTGTATCCTCACTCCTGGCAGATAGGGCAGTTCTCTGGTTCTGCTCTAACGGCAGACCTGTCTATCATTTTTAGTAATCTAGAAATCCTGTTCCTTCCTGGTGTTACTATGAATCTCAGGTTCCCTAACATCTTCCTTTGTCTGTAGATAATTTTGTCTTCTCTCTCTCTCTCCCCTCTGTATTTCAGCATTAATTTTCCTTGAGATCCTGTCAGTGGCTATCAATGGATGACCTTCATCATCCATTCTTGTCTTTATTTTTGCTACCCCATCTTTTCCATGTTTCTCCTTCTCATTCTTCTGTGAAAAAAACCCCAAAATTTCTAAAATGTAATTATCTTCTATTTAGTTTATTCCTTCTCATTGTCCTTCTAGTTACAGCCATTCATCAATCCCGGCTAGTCCAGTAGTCTGCTCTCCAGGTCCTTCTGTTCACTGGGTATCATCATAGCTGTAATGGTCTGTGCAGGATACTCTTCCTTCCATCGTATCTGTCTGAACCCCATCATAGCCTTTAGCTGCATTAAGTTTCAGAAGTGCCCCAATGACTTACAAGGCCAAGACTCCCTTTTCAAAAGTGATTTAAGCATTTAGGCATTGGTGGGAATTAGGCTTCTAAATCACACAAGTGGTCTGGAATTTTTTGCTCTTTGATAGCAAGGACTGCAGAGGGACCAAAGAAGTGCCATGCAGTTAGTTGCTTCAGTAATGCCTTCACCTACCTACACACGTATACTTATTTTTGTTGGGTGGCAATGTCACCCTTGATGGAGAATGTTAGTTGAGGCACTTAGAAGCATAATGTATGGAGTACTTTTTTTGTCAGAGTTTTCAGATTAGTCAAAATCTAAATGTTCTGAAAGAGCATTTAAATTCTGATGAAACTGTCAGAAACTAGGCATGTTTCCATTGTAAAAATACTTGGTTTCCTGCCAGTTCACCTGCCTGCCTTCTTGGAAGCTTGTCTCATAAGCTGACAAGAAGTTGGGAGCCTGGAAACTGACAGTTTCATCTCCAAAGTTTCCAAGCTCATCGCTCTTCAGCAGCTTGGGCTTTTTGGAATTTGTAAGGCTTCCATCTCCTTGGCAGTCAACTTAGGCTGTGCAGCTTTGGAGCTTCTAGGCTCCCCAGCTCACAGTAGTTCCATTTTATGGAGTATTGGAAATTTTTGGTTTAATTCCAGTAATTATGTACCTCAGTGTAGTGTAAAGGATGCTTTGGGATAATTTTTAAAAATTGTAAGTAATGAGACGTGTATGTTTGACATTCTTACTTATGTCTTATTCATGTTGTCTATTTATGTACTCCTTTTGTAAATGTTCATAAATGAAGGTAGTCCAGTTTATTGAATAGGGATACTTAGATTACTAAAGTTACAAGTCCGTGTAAGAATTTGCAGAACTATGGCTGAAAGAGGTACAGAGTCTTCCTACGTATATGTTCAGGGTATCTGGGGCAGTTATAGTGCACAGAGACAGTGGCAACTTCTGACTGCTAATGCGACCCCCCAGTCCAATTGTGTGGCTGAGCTATCAGCTGCTATTTCTTAATCTTCACCACCACCACTAAATCAGCACCAGGGGCTACTGCCCTAGTTGCCCTGCCTTAGTTCTGCTACTAGTTTAGTGCCTAGTATTAGTTGGGGTCCTGACTGAGGTCTTTAAACACTAGCATAATAAAAATACTCAACAATGATTGATGATACGTTCTCTCTATTGGAGGTATGTACTGTAATTTTGGACTTATTGAAGCACTTCCACACATTTTCATGTCCCATTGATTGCAATGGAACATAAGCAAGTACTTAATCCTGAAGTGAAGCTTAATTAGATATTTATTATACATTTGTTTCAACTAGCAAAATAGTCTTCCATATATAGATATATATTAAATTCAGAGGATGAGTCAGCTGAATGTGTATATCTGTACAGGAGAGCCTTTCTTAGATGAAACCAGAGATACCATGCAGTCTGTGTCCATCTCCTAAAAGCATAAGTGAGGGAAAATATCCATATTTGTTAGCTGAAGGTTCAGATAAGTGGTGTTTAAAATAGAGATGAAGATCACAGCTCCCCATGTAATAATACACAAATGCACTGGTGGAATGTACCTTCACTACAGAGGAGTTTCTTTCAATTAATTTAGACTAGCAAACATACAGTTAGCTCCATCTGTTTTTGTGTGACTATACTCTGCTAGCTAGTTGACAGTATTGGCTAGTGCAGTAATTATTTAGCTATAGATGAACTCTAAAATTTAATTTCAGAATAAAAAAATCTTTTAATCTGAGCTAGAAATAAATGACCACCTGATTTTAATCAGGGATGCTATAACAACTTACTGAATTTCCAGAGGAATGGACTTGTTTTAAGACACTCTAGAAGAGCAAGACTATTTTCCTTAACTCTTTTTTTCTTTCTTGTATGACAGCATCAAACTGAGTCTGCTTTGTTGCAAGTAAATTTTGTACCTTAAAAACCAAATGCTAATGCTCAGTTGCAACAAAGATGAAGGATGCATAATTACCTGAAAAGATAGATAGGTTTAGTGTCATGTTAATTATTTTCTCATTTGCATAACTAACTGGTGAGTGTAATTAGGTTAATTAGGCTGCAGAACAATCTTGTGATTCTACTGTATCAGATTTGCAAAATTCCAGATAGAAAATCCCACTTGGAATCCAGTGTGGGCAGCATGCTGATACTACACAGAAACGTTAGTGCATATACAGGATATGCCACATTTATCCCAGGGAAATAAAATTGAATTTAACAATTCAGTAATTCTCCAAGGATAGGAAAACAAATACATTTCATACCCTACACTTTCCAGCTTGTCAACTTCCACACACAACTTGCCATTCACTTTGAATCGCATTTTCCCTACTGTAATGTACCAGCAAATAAACGGCCATTTTTTTTATTTACAAAGACTGAATGATTATACCAATGGAAGTCTAAAAACACTAGCATTATTCAACAAATAAAATATATTATGCACTGTTTATCACATCTTACAATCTCTAGGTATGGAAAAAATGAAGATACATTATGGTATGACATACTGTAAATATAATTGTGCAGTTTGGAAACCTTGGAAGGGAATTACTCTACATTGCTATGGTTCAGCTCCCTTACTGGTTGTTTCTCTATCAGGTAGCTTTTAGAATAATAGGTGAAGCATAGTCAAAGTCATTGAAATAATATGTTCCATTCATTGTGTTTATTCTGAATCCCTCATGTTATCCGGAATTATTGGTTTGCATCCCAGCAGGATTGATTTGCCCTTCATTTTTCCAAGGCTGATAAATTGAGTTTCTGGTGAGTTACTGTTGGGGGGGGGGTGAATTTTTTGAGACCTTAAAATGACATTTCTATCTGTTCTTCAGAGAAATTAAGGAACCTTTCACAACATTTCAGTAAAAAGTTGGAGTTTGCTCTGGTACTCTTGGGCAATTTTTTCTTTTTGATCTGTTGCATAGTGCTCTTTGTGTCCATTCACCTGCCTTTTTTCTTCTTTTTTTTTGGTTTGAATACAATTTGAATCATTTGGGATTGCAAACTGTATAAATGAAGGGGAATTCTTTTTCTTCATGTACAGCACTTTACCAAAGTTTACATTCTTTATTTCATTGTAAAGTCTCTTACCCCTTAAGTCATGAAGTATAGAAACTTTGGCTTTGGATAAAGGGGGTTGTGGTGAATGTGAATCATGATGCAGTGTAGCTTTCCTCATAAGATGATTTTTATGTGTTTAGCTATAGAAGCTAACTTTCAGGTAAGATAATTCCTTCATACACATTTGTTACATTAAGAAATATATAACATTCCCAAGCTATGTACCATTTTACCCAATTTCACTTCATTCATGAAAAGGATAAAATGTCCTCCATTTGTAAAAGATTGTACAGCACAGCAAAGAATGCTGTATCTGTATCTTAATGGAAACAACAGTACCCAGAAGGATTATTGGTGTCAGTTTCTCAGTTATAATATTGGGACAGTAAAACAAAGTATTCCCAAGTGATTTTTCCAGGCCCTGCATTTTACAAAGGACTGCTGATATTATTGTACCATGTTGTATACTTTTACTAAGCCAGTCTTCTTACTGAGTGAGCTAGTATCAAACAGAGACGGCTCTTCCAGGTTGGCTATCATGTTTTACTCATACTGAAAAAACTGATGAAAGAATTAGTGAAATTTTGTTCAGCTTTACAACCTGCTTGATAGACTTGCATGTTCAGGGCATAAATACATATTTGAAACATATTTTAAAGTCCTCTGAATTTCAAGGAAATATGTTTAGCAGGGAGAGTGACTATAGAAGAACATGCGTCTAACTTCCAAATGCTAGCTTGGGTAGACCATGTTTGGCCCTTTCTTCATTTCCAGTCCCAGTGTTACACTTTTTACATTGAATATTTGGAGACTGACTGACTGCTTCTTACAAGAAAACCTATATTCACTCGTATACATTGGGTGTTTATAAATGTATATGTATAAATAAGCACAAACAAAAGTGTGTTATTTATTTTCTACTCATTTTTCTTTAGTCTCTCATTTAAAATGTAACAGCCACTTTATGTAATCAGACAACTGGCATCTGTGGCATGAATGTTATTTTAAATATAGGATCACACTGGTTACTTTAAAAAAAAAAAAAAAAGGCTAACCCATCTCAGCAGAGCTTAAACATTCCCATCCTGACCCTTCACAACATTTGAAGCTAAAATTAATTTTAACAGTTTTTAATTTTGTCCATAAAATTCTTGGATTCATTTGAAAGCTGGGTATTTGGAAGTGCACACAACTCTAGATTATATAGTGTAGATTTATATGTGCTAAAACAAAGAGGGGGTTACTAGATGAGAATCTACTTGCTATCTGTGAAGATGAGTTTTAGTAAATTAGGAAACCAGACAGGGCCAAGTAATTAACCTGTCTGCCTGAAAAGGTGAAAGGGGTTATTTTCATTTTAGCTCAGTGAAGCCTTCTGTTCCATTGTACACACAGTTAATTTAAACACATACATTGTCATCCAAGCTTTCCCATTACAAAGAGCAATAAAGAAGCAATTTGAATTCACAGTTTACTACTGCCAAAAGTAATACCAACAGGGAAATGCAAAGGGACAGCATTCAAGGAAAGGGCAGAGGTATAAAATACCTCATGTAATCCAAAATGTTTCAGTTTAAACCAGACACTTCTGAGGTTATTCTTTCCTTAACTGATCCCGTTGCCCTTACAGATGCTGGAGATTGAGATACACGATAGATATTGAATAACTTTCCCAGTATTGCCCAGGAAATCTGTGGCAGATTCAGGAACTGCCCCCAGTTCTCCTGCAGTTCAGTGCCAATCTTTCTAGTAATTGAGTACCTGGAACTGAACAAATATGCTAGCAGAATTTGCACTGGAACTAGAGTTATTTCTTCCCTTCTCCAACCAGGAAGAAGTACTTTAGATACATATCCCAAAATATTTTATACTTTTTTTGCAGCCACATTGCATTGCATACTCATTCCTATTTTTAACTAACTTATTTCTGTTGTGATAATGTTCAAAAGTTCCATCAGGGTCATGTTTCCACCACTGTGAGATGCAGGGGAAGTGAAAACAACCAAAGGACATTAGTCTGGTTATACAATTCCCTTTGAAAGCTGCCACTGACTTTACAAGAGTCAGCTGATAACAAGAACCTGTCGGCTTCCTATCACAGGTTTCCTGTGGGTAGTTCAGATAAAAGAAGGTCTGTTAAGACCATTGCTCTCCTCATCTTCCTAAATCCTCTACTGTCCATAATCTCACAAAAAAAAATTGTTGTTGATTTCTTTGAATATTTTATAGAATGGGATCCAGACAGACTGGAGATTTCTGTAAGCCTTAGGCCAGAGTCTCTTCTCCACTGGGCCAAGAAAACTGGAGTTACTACTCCACTCAGCAACCTTGGGCTGTTCTCCCTAAAAGGTCATCCACAAGGTGGAGTAGCTGAAATGGGGCAGGGGATTATATAAATTAGCTAAACTAGTTGTACAGCATCTGGCGACTCCACACACCAGAGAAACCCCTAGGCACAGCTGCATATTTATAACCTCTTTGCACTGCTGGAGTAACAGGCATGCAAAAAGCCCAAGGCAAAAGAGCTCTAATTATCATGCTTTACTCAAAGCATCCTAGATTAGGTCAGGAGTGAAAAGAACAGGCCAGTGGGAGGGCTTGAAGCCTGTCTCTACTGGCTAAGGCCAGCAGGCTAGGAGTTTTCTCACATGCCTCCCAGGAGGCTGCTGGAGAACGCTAAGCCTAGCTGAGCTGCCAGGCAACATGGATTGGCTAGTGCGACCCCTCTCCCCAGCCCCATCCTCCCACCAGCTGGCTGCTGGGAAGAGAAGGAGGGGACCAGAACCCCCTGCTGTGCCTTGCTAGGGCTGGGCCTGCATAGCAGGGGGCTGCATTCCCTCTCCTGCCCATCCTCAGTTCCTGGTGCAGAAAAAAGCCAGGTGGGGAAGGGGAGGGTTGGGACAACACCTATGCTGGCCCCAGCAGCCTTATCTGGGGTCCTGGGGACCTCCAAGGGCAGCAGCAGCGCTGAGCTGGCCGCATAGAGCCTGGCTAGCAGTGTGTGGCTCTGACTGGCCAGGCTTCCTTTCTGGAGGCACATGCCGCTTCTGTGTACGTCATGCTACACAATGCAACTTTGTTCAGCAGCGGTTTGGTTTTTGTGGGGTTTTTTTGATGCCAGAATCTCCCAGTGTCAAAAAAACAATGCGCGCTACAAATTAGCACGGTGAACAGGTAGGTGCATGTGCACCGCATGCAGTTTGCACTGCCTCAAACTGCTTTGAGGCACCACAAACCACATGTGCACACTCATCGGGATGTGTCCCTTGTGCTAAGAACCACATCATCACCTGTGCTTGTGCAATTTCCAGCACAATGGCACTCAATCCTGACTGTAGCCACTAGGTTTCCTTGTATTACAAATTGTGCCAAATCACAAACTGTTAGACTCTGTCATTGTTTCCTAAAAGAGATGGTGGAACCCCCATTACACAACTCTTAAAATTAATTGGTCCAAACATCCTAAATGAAAAAATCCTGCACTAGATTTTTTATTAGTTTTATTGACAATCTTTGGCTTGTATTGTCTGTTTTCTTTCTCATCTGATGATGGAAGCATAGAACTACCATTTATACCAGTCATTTTTGTCTTCAAAATGCAGCTTTTAAAAAGAATTGATACAGTTTGTTGTTGATCAGTTTGCTTATGATTCTGCCAAGTGTTTAACTATTGGGTCAACAAGTGTGTTTTTGCTTATACTAAAATACTGGGAAGACATTTTAAGATGCATCTTTCTTTCCTCCTTCACTTCTCAGTTTTTGAAATCTTCCCCCTTGTTCATCCCACACCCTTTAGTGTTATGCAGTTTAATTTGGCTTTGAAAGTGGTCTAGAATTTAAATGCTGTAATGACCATTTCTTATAGGGTAGTTTAAACAGTATTTATATTCTGGCTTTTGTTTTACTCAAAGTTGGGATTACCCTAACCATAATCTTGGTTTACCATTTTTATATCTAAATGTTAAACTTGGGAACTTTTCTCATTGTACTGTATAAGAGGTGAGTAAGGAGGTTTAGCAAGGTTCAGTTGTGTTGTAGAGTAAGAACAGGACTATATGAAACAATTTATAACCATGACCTTTAGAAGGAGGAAGAGGGGGAAAAAAGACAATGCATGCTGGATTTAATGAGCTAAAACTAATGTGTTTTCATTTTAAAAAACACTTTATCTTCCATGATAGCTTAATAAAATATTTTTCTTTCTGTTTAGATGAAGCAAAGTACATCACACTAGAAGATGCTAAGCACATGTGTGGCATGTATCTTGTTGGCATAGTAGTTTGCCACTTTTCATGCAGTTGAGCTATGTAGACACGATGGTGTTCTGATATCCCAGAGTGCCATACATACTTTGAGTAATTATTGCTAAATTACTATACCTAACTACAATTTAGTTTGGAAATTATACACTTGCTGCCTTTCATGAGAAGAGCTTAGATGTTTCCCTTCACAACCATTGTACAACTGCAGGCTTTGTTTTTCTTTGTCATCTGCTCAGAGTAAAGTCTTCAGGTGCTTCGGTCAAGGATCAGGTGAAAGTAAGAGATCAGGCAACAGCAGAATGTGCACGTTTTGCATAGAAGATATTAATCCAAGCTTGTCACGTGCCTAGAAGGTAAAACTACCTAGAAGCAAGGTTATGCATTATTTCACTGTGGGTCTGTATGGAGAAGAAACAGGCTGGTGGAAATGAGCAGAGCAGAACAGGCTGGGTGGAAACGGTGGTAAGATGGTCTGTGCAGGTACATTCCCTCAGGCCAGGACGATATACTGAGAGTCTGCCTAGGTTGGAAGGGATGATTTTAGCCACTAAAATTTAGGAGTACAACTTGGCAAACTTAACTAATTTAAACTAATATTCAGAAAACAATATTTCCTGAAACTGAAATAATTGGATTTTGGTTTTATTATGAAAACCTGAGTTTACTTAATCATGTTTGACATTTGTTTTCTCTGGGTGATATTATTTCAAAATGTGCTAATTGCTTCTTATAATCTCTATAATCTATAAATATTAATGCTCATGCAATGTTAATAACAGCTGATAAAAACAAAATGCAGAAAAATGAGCAATTCAATTAATCAATTTAAATTGATTTCATGACTACATAGATAATTACTAAATTGTCAAAACACCAATAATGGTTCCTGTTGAACTATAGTATGTGATAGATTGAATATTTTATGTAGACTAAATAAGATTATGTGATTTCTTTACCAAAATGTTTAAGGCCATTTCATTTGAAGTCAGGGAAATAATACAATTAAAGAGACCCTTCAATTTAAGGGAAAATTAAAGGGCCGAGATGATTGATATGTGCAAAATTTGACCAACATTTTAAATTATTTTCTGACCCTTTTTTCTTGTTAATTACATGCAATAATTAATTTATGTTTATTTTTTCAGAACAAATTAAAATAAAGATAAAATTAATTACTGCAGGCCAGAATGTTTCTGCATTCCTGTAACAAAAAATGGGTGTCCATGTTGAACAGATTAAACTGGATTCTATTTTCAAGCTTTCAGGTGGTTATTATATCTTTGGATATTAAAGTTTATTAAAAATATTGAAAATCTTTCAGTACTCTCCTTTTAAGGACTGAGAAGTTTATATTTAATTCATCAGCCTCATACTCTCTAGTCTGTAGTGTTTCCTTCTTTAAAATCATTATATGTCACAGAGACGGTCTCAAAGAACTTCCCTGGACCCCAGGGGAGTAATCTTGTACCCATTGATCAGCCCCACATTTTATTTTACCCTCTAAGGTGATATTTCAAAGTGCCTTGCTTACAGTTCAGATGTAATTACTAACATCTGGTCCTACTGATTTCAACACATCTCTTCTTCTTGGCTTTGCAGTAGCATCATTCAAGTTCCAGGCATTCTGTTTAGAACTTGACTTTTATTGTTCATTTAGTAGAGATGAGACAAACCTGAAAGCAGTTTGGTGTGTCTGAAAAAAGAAGGTGCCTGGCAGCTGTCTACAGATGAGAACACCTGGTGATGGTACTGAGAAAACTTCATACCGATACTGTATTAAAATTACAGAGAAACTTATAGGGATGCCAAGGGTGCAGTAGAAGGTTTATAGTTTCATTGAAATTATTATTTTTTTATTTTTGTCAAAATCTATTCTTTTTTTCCCCCTCATATACACTTGACTCCGGATTAATTATTAAGATAACAGAATCCCAAGTGCTTGCCTCTGAGCCATGTCCTCTCACAGTACATTAATAATGTTGTAATATATAGGTGCTTTTCTGACATACCACATGCAGATATCCCCACTGTGATTTCATTTAATAGTTATGACTTACGCAGAATTTTTTTGGCTGCTATTTGTACAAACTAACACAATTAAGCATTTCCATATCTTCACATTCTGGATATTTAAATATAAATAGGCATGTAGAGCATTTCGGTATTGTGTCAAAGTAGCTGTAACCTGCAATAGAATAATTATATATATATATTAGGGGTGCATCAATAGAGATTTTATAGGCCGATACCTATGGCTGATTTTTAATCAGCCATATCACCCGATACTGATCTGATTCTGATATGCAGCCCTGCAGAATGGAGAGCAGCGTCCGGCTGGTAAGTCTGTTGTGGGGGGAGTGGGGAAGGAAGAGATGTGGGGGGGCCCGTTGAGGACCCAGCGGTGAGGGAGGGAGTGGGGCTGGGGCAGGTGCTGCCCAGGCAGGACGGGGCATAGGACAGAGCCACAGCTCATCCAGGGGATGTGGGGATGGAGGCAGGGTGGCTCCTGCTGCTGCATACACCCCAGGAGGGCATGGGGGGTGTGCTCCCATGGGGAAGCACTGGGCTCTTCCCAGCAGGGGCTGGGCTGGGCTGGGCTGGGCTGGGCTGTACTTGGGGAGGGTGTCGGTGGCACTGGGAAGGGAGTTTGGGGGGGCTACATTGAATTTTGGGGTGGCTGCAGCCCCCCCCAACCTTCCTCCAAGCACTGACACCACCCACCCTGAACACAGCGCGGCCCAGCCCCCACTCTGGGAAGGGTTTGGCACAGCCTTGGACCCAACCCACAGTGGCAGCCTACCCTGTCCCATAGAGATCCAAGGGCACAGGCCCCCCATGTCCTCCCCGGGTGCTTGCATCAGCAGGAGCTCTCTCTCTCTCTCTCTCTCTCTCTCTCTC
>NW_017729029.1:69206821-69220742 GCF_001723915.1 Gavialis gangeticus | reverse complement strand
CCTTCCAGCCCTAATGTCTATGAAATCTATGAAATCTTAGGTTTCAATGGCTTTTGAGGAAAAGTGTCATTCCCCTGCTGTTTGACATGAGTATGGGTCATAGGCCCCTGGCATGTTACATTTAAAGTGCTATGAAAGCGTTAATGGAACAATTTATAAATAAACTGAAGCAACATCATGGCACACATTCAGTGCAATTTATCACATGATAATGAGCCACAAAACTAGCCACCCAGCCTCAAAGATGTTATGTGTTAAATGTAGAATATTTGTACAGCTTTCCAGTTTTGACTTTAATACGAATATGTGGCATGTTACACACCAAGTGATAAATCTGGCCAGGTCCACTAGCATCCCAGGGTGGAGTATAGCCTCCTCACCTCCCCCTTCCTACAAGGAGACTGTCTGTTTCTCAGTGCTGAACTCTTCTGCTCCAGGGTGCCTCAGTAGGAGATGTGGTGACTAGCTAAGTCAGAGATGCATTAACTTTTATGAGCCCAAGCTCACTTCATCAGTAGATGTCATGACTCACTGTTCTTACTTCCTTTCTCCATCCAGCTTTCAAGACGTAAGGAGCTATTTCTCACCTCTCACCTGTGAGAGCCAAACAAATTCGGGACATGACAGACTTTACCTGCACACAATAGCAATGTGTTGGGGAGAGAGGAAAAGCACATACGCAAGGTGGTGAAAGAACAATAAAGTGTCCCAGGAGAGTTTGCTGCTCCTGCCTGCTTTTCCTCTCCTGTTTCTCCACCCCTCTCACCCTTTCTATCTGTCTCCCCTGATCTATGCAAGGGTTGAGAGGGCAGCTGCTTCACCCAGCTGATGAGCTCAAAGCTCACTTCTTATTAGCAGCACAGCTGAAGGTGGCAGTGGGGAGATAACAGTCCTGGCCAGCAGCTCTCCAGCTCCCCTTGCTGGCAAGTGCTGGCAGAGCAAGTTCCCGGGATGTTTTTTTTTTCTTTTCTGGATAGCTGGCCCCGTAAACGCAAAACAGGTCACATGGAAGAATAGTTTCTCTTGAGCAATATTACCTGTTGCTTGATAAAAATAACATCTGCCAGGGGCTGTAGAAATAGAGCCACATTTTCCAATGTAGCCACATAGTTGTTGAACACTTACCGCTGTTAATACTTTATAAACCTGAAAACTGGACCCTGGGGGCTAAACTTACCAAAGTGGTTGGCTAAATTAGCTTGCTAAATCCTTACTTAGGCACCAAACTAAAAATGGGCAACTTTTCAAGGAATCAATGAACAGAAAGTAGGGGTTCAGCACCTCCAGAAATCATGCACCTTAGATTTAATTGCCTGTGTCTGATTGAGGCACTATTAGCAAACTAGCACTACTGCAGCTGTTAGCAATATGTAGATCACTGAGGTTTTACCCCGGTCAGTACAGATTCAATAGCAATAATCTACTTAATATTGATGATCCAATTTTATCTGAACTAGGATAGATATTTGTATTCAATGAGAATCCTGTGAAATAACTGGATCCCACTGGGGAAAAAAATACATGTATCAGTTTTAAAAAATTCTTTCTGGAATCAAAATTTTCCTGCTATACCTATTTGAAAATTGTTATAATTTTTTATTGCTAAAACGTTTGAATCTAGAGGAAAAATGTTGTTAAAAATTATCAATAATTTAAAATGTTTCATTAATGTGATTTTTCAAGTGGGAAAAATATTCCAACTAAAATTGATTCAGATCATGTTGTTCTTGTTTTTCATTTGTTTAATACCCCATAATGGAAGTAAAGGGTGCAGGGGGAAAGAGTTTCTTCTGAATAAAAGTTAATATTTTTTTTCAATTTGAACCTTAAAACATTTTTTTATATACAAATTCAAAAAGTGATTTCATTTCCTTCAGAGAGGTTCCCCACTCAACTTACCCCCTCAGCATGGTATCCATTTCCTAGCTCCCTCTACTTCCACTGTTTTATTCAGAATATTTGTATGGGGTAGTGCTTTTTGTGAGATGGTAGTGCAGTCTTTCTTGGACTTCTTGGTGAAGATGCCAGTTGACCTGGTTTCCTCAAATGGTTCCATGCGGACAAGTTTCAAAAGTTTTTGGCCTTTGTTTTGAAAACTAAGCATCTGAAAATTGAGACATCCTAAATTAGAGGGTACTTTTGAAAAGCCATGCTTATGCCCAGCATCTATAGACTATGTACAGCTAAGTTGCCTGACTCCTAGTTACTGTGCTTTAATCAGTTTTTCTAGGTTGACCTGCACTGTGATCGTACTTTGATTTCTGAACATAGACATTATTGTTATAAAATGCAGTGCAATGAATATAACTGTAGCTCTTGGAAAAGTTTCTTATGGCTCTCAATAAAAGATTAAAAGAAAGATTATACGATTTGCAGATTAAAGTTTTCTTTTAATAATGAATGTTGTCAACATGAATTATTTTTGCACATTTACTTAAAGTAGGTGTACATAACTAACTGTAGGCAGGAATAAATTAATTGGTAATTAAATAAGCCTCCTTGTTTGAAATGAGGTTCTCTTAGTGTAGGCAAGGAGTCTGTTTAAAAGAGATTTTGAGCTTAGTAGTGTTAAGAGACCCTGGCTGTATCCTTCTGCCCCTTGCATACTATGCTCCCATAGTTGCATATATTAAATGTATCCTCATATATTAAATGTATCCTGTTGTTCCAGATTTCAGTGGCAGTTGAAAGATTGCATTCATCATGCAACAACTGAATTACAGTGCTTGTCATACAACAATTAAATGACTTTTATCCAGTTCAGAGATGCATAGGTTTCATAGGTAACAGCCTACTTTGTCTGTAGTCTGTAAAGCGTCATCCATTCCGCCTTCTGCTTGACTTCATACTCACACAGCTAACTACCTCTCTTATCCAGCTACCTTTAATATTACCTGTAGAAACATTTATATTTAGGGTCAAATCCTGCCTCCATTAGCTCCTGAAATTTTAAGAACTAAAATGCAATAGTTTTCCCCCCCTTTCCTTGTATCCTGTAAATCCCGTGGAGGTCTGCTTAGTATAAGACAAGGATTTGGTTTTTTGAACATAAAGACATTTAAATAATGTAAATTTATAAATGCTTGATATTGAGCCAGAACAAATCTTTTGTAAAGAGATACTGCTCCTCAAATAATGCAGCAAACAGAGTAACATGAGCTAACATTTCATCTGCACCTGTCATTGAAAATACATTACTTATTTGCTCTTAAGATGCATGAGATTTGCAATTAGTTTAGTCATTTTGTATGTTTATTTTCAATTCAAACTGTGCAGTAAAGCAATCAGATTCTTGTAGATTAAAAAAATTACTGGAAGCAATTTGTTTTCATGCATGAAAATTCAATACAATATGGTTTTCTGTTATTTAATCTCAGTTTGTTTGGAATATAATTGACTGCAATAAGGGACAGTAGGAGTCATATAAATATTGGGTTCGTGAGAATTCAGAAGTGAATTAGTAAGTGTGCCTACATGAATATCAGCTCTTGTGTCTGGAATGTACTATGAGTCGAACAAAATCTGCTGTTCTTCAAAACTATCCATTCCTTTTCTAGCTGCTTTGTTTTTGGTTAAAGCCTGGCCATTGTCCAACCATTTTTGTGTGGTATAATACCTTGCTCCACACATCCAGTTGAACTGCTTTCCAGGAAGATCAATGGATCAGTGGTGGAAGAACTATACTCCAAATTCTGTTTTGTCTACACCTGTGTAGACCAAACATACACAACTTAATTTAGAGTAGATACTCTGTATTCTCAGCAGAATAATGGGAAGACGAATCTGGCCCCATATGTTTGGTTTTTATGCTACAACAAAAAAATAAACTTGCTGCTTGCATTTCTTTCACAGACTACTTATATTTTATTTAAATACAGATTTTTTTTCCCTTAGAGAATGAAATCAAAAAGCACTCCAACCAGATTGCAGAGAGCTTTTTCCCTATCAGCTCTCAGCACTCCTTTCTCTTCAGGCAAATTAGACAGTGTTAGACTTTAACACAGTTTTAGAGCTGCCTGAAAAAGGAAAAAAAATATAAACGAAAAAAAAAACCCACTGTATTTTTTCCCTTTATTTCATTTACATTGTAATATTTTGAAAATTCTGATCTGCTTTCAGTTGAAGTCTGTATGTTGATTAGAATTGAGCACCATGGATAAACTTGAAGAATATTGTAGCTGGACTTAAAAATGTAAAACATACTCATATTCTCCCTCTTCCATCTGATGACATTGTTAGACCTAAGACCAACAGCGCTAGCTGCTTTTCCCTTTATAACACTTCTTCTAAATATTCCCTTTACAACACTTTCTTCTAAATATCTCCAGTGGTTCTCATGCAAAATAACTCTGATATTTCTTTATCATATATCATGGTCAAGTCATACCACCAGGGTCACTGGAAGCCTTCTCCATATCCATCATGGCCTTTGCACCTTTTCAGTCATAGCTCCAAAAGAAGTGGACTTTTTCCTTTGGACTGGCATCATACCATCAAAATGCATGTTTTTGTGCTTGAGAACTCTTCTCCTTTCATATTGTGCCAAGCTTTTTAATGAGATCTGGAAACTGATGAAATTCCCTGTGTAGTTCTGCAGTATGAGGTGTTTGTTGCATGCCAATATGGATGATGCCCTTCACTAATTGTATCAGTTAATGTTAATCAAAAGCAGATAAAAAAACATTGATTGGCCATGTATGGTACACAAGAGATATTTGTAAAGTTTTTGTTTTTAAGTTTAGTTTGCCAAAAATACTTCTGAAAACCATTCAACTTTCTTGAGTTGGCTACAACTCACAGGAGATGTCGGTGCTTTAAGATTGATTAGTGAAGACATTTTGTTAATAAGCAGCTCCATGGGCCACCTGGAACTGCTACAAGGACTACAGTTTGTTTGATAGGAACACAACAGATTACATAATTTCCATTTTTACCTGCTTGTTTATAGATGTACTCCAAAAGGAGCACTATATACATGCCAGACATCAACCTTCAGCTGCTTTCAAGTTGCCTGTGTTGCAATAAACAGGAGGGGAGAGAAAATGAGGATTTCTTTTAAAAATAATGATTTTTTTTTCATTTTGTGAAGCTGAAAAAATAAGATTTTACTAACATTTTCGCCCACAAAATTAAGACTGAAATTATAAAATTTAAACTCCCAAAAGGTATTCAGAAGGTTTTGTGTGTGAAACATAGAGGTAAAACTGAAACTGGTGTTGTAATTCTTCAGTGAAACATTTAATACCATGAATAACAACTTTGCATACCTGAATCTGTAGTTAAGGTTGGAGCAAATTTCTATTTGGAAACTCTTTGTTTCTGTTATTTATCACTTTCTCTCACCTTTGAAGAATAAATGTCTTGTCCTTTGACTTTTAAGAGATTTAAAAAAAAACCTTTAATGAAGAAAAATCCATTCAATAATATTTTTGTGCTTGCTCTTTTTTATATATTCTTGAGAAATTTTCAGATCATCTTTTAGCACTTGGATACTAAAATTAGTGTCATTGTAAAGAGCAACAACACCTGTATATTTATATATATTTGATTCTTGAAAATCCTGTTCAGAACATGCACAGTACAGTTTTTTCACTGCTTTTTTTTCCATGGACCACAATGCAACACAGAACACATGCATTTCCATCACTTATCATTTATTCTAAGTGGAGTTTCATTTCCGTGAGAAGTGTTTGGAACTTGGTGAAATGCAAACATCTAGAACTCTTGGTTCAGCAATTATACTTTTTATTAGACCAACTAGAAAATTGAAAAAAATTATCTTTTTCTGCAAGTGTTCGGGCTCAAATGCCTTTCATCAGGCTCTGGGAAAATTAAAGATGGTAAAAAAACCCCATAAGTAGGAAATAAACTTCCTTTTTGCTCAGAGGGAGCTGGAGATGGAAAATCTGTCCCTCTGAGTCCATGAGAGCATCTCTGTGAGTTGTTCTGAGTTGCTCTTTGTCGTGTAAATCTGGTAGGATTCCTTCCCTGGAGTGTCAGATGGCAAGCAAGGGAGGTTTAAAAATCTTTTTTGTTGTTCTGCAATAAAGCTTAAAATCCTAAGTCCACTAAAATGCAGCATCTTCCACGTTTCAGGGACGTATTTGGTAACTGTGTTGGTCTAAGACAAAAACAAATGCAAAACTCAGAAAAAGTTGGGTTTTTTTGCAATTTCCTAGTTGGTCTAATAAGGTATCATTTCCGAACCCAGCGTTCTAGATTTTTGCATTTCTTTTTGTCTCAAACCAACACAGCTACCAAATGCATCCTTTGGAACTCGGTAGCACTCAGCAAATATATCTGTAACAAACTTGTTCCTTTTTTGTAAGTGTGAGTACTATTAGAACCATTTTCTGCAATCTCCTTTTTGAACTTGTCACTTACACATAAATTTGCAATATAATTATATAACAAACTCAAATAATGATATTGCAGGTGTACAGTTGCTTCCTGGGAGGAATAAGTTACCGGAATCACAATCAATAATTGAATGCAGAGCAGCTGCAGATCTGAAAAACATGTTCTTCCTGGTCTCAGTATGCCAAATCTTGTCTAATTCCTACACTAAAGGAGATTTGGGTATGGCTACTGCTTATCTGATCAACAACTGAGAATTCTGTGGCTGATATCCTAGACTTCTGGATGATCCCAATCTTATTTTATGTTAATTATTTAACTATGGGTCAGATTATAATTAATGGACCCTCATTTACTTTGACAAGCATTATGCTCCTAGGACTAGTCTCAGTGTTTTCAGTAAGATTTATCTTACAGAAACCAAGATCGTACTCAAGGATGTGAGTAAGGATGGCAGGTTCTGACCCTAACTGCAGGTTTATATCTCTCATTTGGGAAAACATCTGGTATCAGAAAGCATAGCTGAACACGAGCTTAAACATAAGGACATATCTAATAGGGCTGTGCGAAATTTTGCCAAGTGTTTCGTTTTGAAGCTGTTTTGATATGTTTTGAGCTCAAAAAAGTGAAATTGAAATGAAACAGAAAGCATCAAAACAGCTTTGAAATAAGGGCACTCAGAACTTTTCAAAAGTTTCGAAACGTTTTGAGTTTCCAAGCAGCCCATTCATCTGGCATGCAGATCCGGGGGCTTTTCCCCCCAGGAGGAGTCCAGCACAGCCCTGCAGCCTCCTGGTGGTGCGGATCCCCGGATCTGCCCGGATGACAGGAGGCTGCTGCTCCTGAGTGCGGCCAGCAGCAGCGTCTGTCTTCCCCGGTGCTGGCGGGGGGGGGGCAGGGGTGCACCCAGTGCCGGTTCCAGGCGGCAGCCTCCTGTCATTCAGTGGAGATCCAAGGGCCCGCACCCCTGGGAGGGGTCTAGCACAGCCCTCCTGGGGGTGCAGGCCCCTGGATCTGCACCCCGGATGAGAGGAAGCTGCCTCTCCCACCTGGGACTGGTGCTGCGCGCAGTCTATGCCCAGCACTGGACGAGATTGCTGCTGCTGTAGCCTGTGCCACCTTTCACCTGGCACACAGATATGGGGACGCACAAGCCTGGGAGGGCTTCTGGGCTGCATGCCAGATGAGGGGAAGCTGCCCCTGCTGCCTGGGACAGGCAGCAGCAGCAATTTACTCTGGTGCTGGGCACAGCCTGCACCCAGTGCCAGTCCCAGGTGACAGGGCAGCCTCCTCTCATCTGGGGCTCAGATCCAGGGGCCCACAACCCCCAGGACAGCTGTCGGGCTGTACTGGACTGGACTGTGTTCCAGATGAGGGGAAGCTGCCACTGCTGCCTGGGACGGGCAGCAGCAGCCATCTTCTCCGGTGCTGGGCACAGCCTGTACCCAGTGCTGGTCCCAGGCGACATCTGAGATCTGGGGGCCTGCACCCCCTGGAGGAGTCTGGCACAGTCCCACAGCCCATCCCAGGGGTGCGGGTCCCTGGATATGCACCCAGATGACAGGAGGCTGTCACTGCTGCCTGTGGCCAGCAGCAGCATTTGTCTTCCTCAGTGCTAGATGCAGGCTGCGCTCAGCACCAGTCCCAGGTAGCAGCAGCAGCGTCCTGTCATCCGGCACAGATCCTGGGGCCTGCACCCCTGGGAGGAGTCCGGCACAGCCCTGCAGCCCTCCCTGGGGTGTGAGCCCCCAGATCTGCGTGCCAGATGACAGAAGGCTGCCCCTGCCAGCAAATTTTGCTTTCAAGACTTTGATGTGCAGTTTCTGAGAAACCTGTATCTATCTCATTGAAACTTGGCAGGCGCCATGCCCTCAGAAGGGGCTACCGCCCTGCAATTTGCATCCAAATCAGGCAACAAATGACAATGTTTTAGGCATTTTCATGATTCCCCATTATAGCCTGTGGGTGACACGTCAAAACAGCAAATCAGTTTCGATGAAACAAAACGGGACAGTACTTCTAAAGGAAATGATAGAAGAAACACTATCCCTTTCAAACGGCAAAACAGATGTCTAAATGAAATTATGGTGTTTGGTACAGCCCTACCTAAGTACCATTACAGTCAGTGGAACTTGGCTATATATTTAAGTGCTTTTTGAAGTGGAGTTTAGATACAAATGTTTATGCAAATATATACATGTGCATGGATTAGGGTATGAGAAAGATTCAATTTATTGTGATATACTGCTTGATGTGGTTTTACCATCTATTTATTTCTTCTTCTTTTATCTCATTCCTTGGAGCATCGGTTAATGTAGGAACAACAGCAAAAAAAATCAATCCTCTATAGCTGCACTGCCACGGGCTATGATCTTGTCAGATCTCATAAGATAAAGCAAGGCTGGGCCCAGTCAGTACTTGGAGACCACCAAGGAAAAAATAAGTCTGAAGAACTGGGGGTTGTTTTAAGATTTTTTTTCTATAAGCTATTCTTGAAGTTGTGGCTTTGGTTTACCTCCTGCAATCCTTTTCTAGATGTGCTGCTCTAAATATTTAAATCAAAGGAAATTGCTTTCCTCTTCTTTGGTAATAACATAAAAAGCTGATACCTTAATTACAGAAAATCAAGAAATTTTGAGGTATATTGCTCACAGAATAATCATGGTAGTAACTTATTTCCTAGTCCTTATGCCTACAATATGGTCTTTATGTAATCATATAAACCCCAGGTCCTTGAGGTGTATGGTACTATCTGATCAACAAAAATGATTAAGTTCTACAATACATTTTCTTATAGCTACAGATGCAGAATCATTATGGTAGGATCTATGCTGTGTAATGTAGACCATAAACTGATTCTTATTCTTGAGGACAAAGTGTGCCAGACTTTATATGGGGGTGGGAAGTATACTTCAGTTACTTGATTCCAAGATGAGGGTTTTTTTCCCCCCTTTAACATGGTGGGTGGAAGTCCCACAGAATAAAGTATGAGGGCAGTGGCGGGAAGGTGGCTGCTGTGGCTTGGGCTCCAGCTTTTCCCTGGGTTGCAGCCGTAGCCACAGCTTCTGCCTGCCCCCTCCCTGCCCCCTGCCCCTGCATGCTGCCATCTGCCCCCCTGCAGCTTCTTTCCCTCCCATCTTCCCCTGGACACACAGCCTGTGCTCTCCTACCTGCCCCTCTCCCTCCTGCCCTTACCTTTGCTCCACACTGGCAGCCTCCATCCACACTGCAGCACTGAGCCTGGCCCCAACCTGGTCCCATAGCAGCAGAGCACAGCCCACATGGCTGCTATGGGGGCCATACTCAGTGACTGGGGATGGAGCCTGCTGGTACAGTGCAAGAGTCAGGGTGAGAGAAACAGGGAGCAGAGGCTGGGGGAAAGTGGGAGGGGGGAGAGGCCTGAGGTTATAGTGGAGCAGTCAGGGAACAGAAGTGGCAGTGGGGAAGTCACAAGAAGGGGATGAGCTGCTTGACCTTCCCAAACCACCTGCCTCTCTGCAGTAATGGGGAGGGATGAATTAAAGATGACCCTCCAATAATTAGATTCTATATATAAATTTGTTATAACATATATGTTCTGTATATAGAATCTAATTACTGGAGGAGGAAGATCTTAAATTCAAGGTCGTCTTAGATTCAAGTATGTATGGCACCAATTACTCCTAGCTCTTCCTTCCACTCGTATGCAGGTGCTGCTCTGGCTCTGGCCACTGGGACACACTTTAAATCAAGACAATGAGAACTAAGTGAAAAACAGCATTATAAGCTTGGGTGTGTTATACACACTCTGAGAATTCAACTAGGAAGGGCTAAACCCATGAAGTCCTGAACTAAACAGAATGATGTTGCTGTGAATCTTGACATGGATTATTTTGAATCAGGCCTTTTGCTCAGTCTTCCAAAGTAATGATTAATAATCTGGGTGATTCCTCAGAGCATTACATAAGGCATCACCGATAAATTATTTGAATATTTTGTGTACTGTGGGAAAAGAAGCAGCCTTGTATGTTCTGAGGTCTGTCATCATAATTCTTGTTGAGGATTTGCTTTGTCAGCCTTTGTCAGCTTCACAATTAAAGAAGCCCTGGTATATGTTTGAGGCAAAGAACCTTATAATTAGAGGCCCAAGGTCCTTGAACACCTCTCAAAGTAAACTGGGTGGAGCACTACTCTTAACATCTTCAGCTCTTGATGCAATATTTTCCCAAAATAACCAGAGCAGAAGGAAATCTGTCAGCACAGTCACAGGTAGTGTGAATTCAATTAAATCAAAGAGTAGGAGGCAGAATTAACTGTCCCATTTTGGCAGATTCCACTGTTTTCTAGAACCCATATACAGTGTGTAGAAACTACTATGATAGACACTTCAGCGGTGATAAGATAGGGACATTAGGATCAGTTGTCAAAATGCTAATCCACTGTGCTAGTATTACCTTCAGGGTATAACGTGCACATGAAACATTAGGGTGCCAATAATGACAGATGGTCTGTAATACTTGCATGTGGAAACAGCTTTTCATAGAGCGTGGTATGATAGTCCAGCATCTTTAGCAACAGGCTGTGGAAAGTTTAGAATATACTGGCAGCAAAATATATTGAGTATGTTCGGGACATAAGAATGGCATGTTGTGAAAGATGAGAATATTGCTTTTAACTGTGAGAATACTGAATGTGCATGTGAAGATTGAAGAGCAAAGTTTAACCTAATCTAAACATTTTGATTCAATGAAAATTCAGTGACATGACATTTTGTCAAAGACAAAGTGTTTCATCAAGACTTAATGGTTCTGCTGATGTTTGCACTGGAAAGTCTGTTGGTTCAGAGTATCATCATTTGAGACTCAGATTAGTTTAGGGTAATTCTTTTTTCTTTGAATAAGGTAGAACAGGGCCTGGGTCCTGCCTCCCAAGAGCATGGTCTAACTGCTGAGCTTTTCTAAGAGTTTCTCTCAACAGAAATAATGGATGAGAGGATTCATCCCCCACAAAAACATTCCCAAATGGAAAAGCTCAGGTTTTAATTTGCAAGTGGGCATTTGTCACAAATCTGTTTTCAGAAAAGAAGCATTCCAAAGGTTATATTTTCATTCCAATATTGAAACCTCAAAAGTTACTATGAAATAGAATTGTCATCCTCCAGGCAGCTTTATTGAAGTGATTTTATATACAAATGCAGCAGTGTGTATCTTAATTTCTCTTCTATGCCCAGATACTAAAATGCTAAGTCTAAAAGCAGCTGACTAAGCCTGATATGCTCTGCCTGATATGTTGCAGTGTTTGTGGCAAATTGTAAAATTACCTCAAGCCAAATTGCGCTTTCAGACACATTTATGCAATTTTACTGACTTCTGTGGGGTTGTACATCTGTAACTGAGAGCCAAGCTTGGCCTGTGATGCATGTAGACCCCTATGCCATATCTAAGTACTCTTCTGCTTAAGGCTGGCTTTCAGCTCTTATTCTGAATTTCCTGATTTTTCTCAGTCTAAATCTGACCCTCAATATTATTTTAAAGTAGTTATTTGTTTGTCTGATTTATTTACAGGGGAAACAGACTTTTATCTGCCTTCATGAATTACTCAGATAGCTGAGTTACCATGAAAATGTGGAACAGGCTTTATGCTCAAAGGCTTAAGTAGAGTCACTTTAACATCATAGGAAACAGTCTTATTGGAAAAAAATAATTAAAAGTTCCCATGGAATTTACTATAATGAAAGGCCAAAATGGAAAAGAATGAAGCATGCAGCTGTAAAGGGACTCAACTGGATGCAGGCTGAAAGTGAAAGCAGCAAAGGAGTATTGTCTGGGGGAAATGAAGCTCTGGAGTTAAGTCTGCATGTGACCTGCTGATTTTTATACTTTAAGTTCTTTATCCATCATCTTCCAGGCATGGTATTGTATTTTTTTTTTTTATTTCTTGGCAAAAAAATTTCTGAGCTGCTTGTTTATTTTCACATGACACATTACATTTTAACCATCAACATTACCACGTCTCAATTTTGGTCCTTTGCTGTTTTAACTATATGGTACAGTGCTTTTATTTTTATATATTTTTTTGCATGCTTTCACTTGTGGCTTTGTGCGGTGAGGAAATGATTTAACTCTTGTTAGTGTTCCCTTTTATCTTCTTGTGTTGCTGACCTTAGAGTACTTTCAAAGAAAGATCTCGTTCATAGACTTTTTATGCTTTAAATATGGGATGCCATACATCTGTTTGTTGGAAAACTCTTTCATCAACATGTGTGTGATGTCATTTGAAAACTTGTGCGTTTGCAAGAGTATCTTAAGACTGCTTTTACTAGTTAGTACATTGCTGTTCCAAACCCAAGAACAGAGGGATGTAAAAATGTAATACTTTATTAGTTAAAAATAGCAATTACTTGTATTTGTTTGTGTAGTTTTTTATGCTCTACATTGTTTACTGACATGTATATTCTAATTTTTATCCAAAAAACATTGTACAGTACAATTAAGATTTTTTAGGGCTTTGTCTTCCTATCATAATTTGGTTAGGTGATACAGATGAACAGGGTATATTTTTAAAAGCATAACAGATTAAGCCCAACAATTTAATAAGTTATTCATTACAATAAATCGTTGTCAAGTAACAAGAGCAGTGAAGACATCTAGTTACTGAACAGCTACATGACTCAATTAGTTTCTGTATATCAAAATGAGTTCAGGGCTGCTGCTCACATAAGAAGCGTGATTTGTGTTTTGGCAAGATCAAATCCCTAATCTTTCAGGTCATGTGGAATATACTTATGATTCAACAGTAAAACAAAACCCTTAAAAAGCATTAAGGTTACAGAGTAACTCAATCTCTAAAACTCAAGAATGTGAATAAAAGGAAATAGAAGTGAATGCAATCATAAATTGAACTCCACTAGCCTAAGAAATAAACCACATGTGCTTTTATCAAATACCCAGACATTCCTAGTTTGCCCACCAGGAATCCAGTACACCTTGATGCTGACATGGTTGCCAGACCTCAGCAAACCCCACAACTGTTTGGCCAGGAATAGAATATCAAGGTTACCCGCTGGAAAGGTACAAGAGAATCCTTATACTCTTTCTAAATTGCAAGCCAACATACAGCAACATGCTCACAAAAAATCTTCTCATGATAATCAACGATATTCCTATGCTCCTATTAACATCAGAAAAGAATAAATCATGTTTTTCTTCAGTTTACTGCCTTAGTGTCCATTGCAAACATCCAGCAAGCTAACTGTGGGTATATACAGACGTTATACTTAGATAGACTTAACTAGTGTGGATCTACCTTAGTTCACTTGAGAAGGTGCACTAACTTCGATCAGGCACAGATTAACCTGATCTACCAAATGTCTGTACGTGTTCGGAGTACAGTCCTAGGACTGGGAAAGCCCAATCACTCACCTCAGCCCCAAAGATAAGCTTTTCCTACCACCTTAACCCTGACTGGACTGTTTTTAGCCCCCCAGCTCCCCTATCGCGAAATGCACAACACCACTCCTGCCCAGACCCACCAAACCCCTGCAGACCTGTTGGTCCCCACCCCCCATCCCATCTGCCCCACCCCC
>NW_017729029.1:69203336-69206640 GCF_001723915.1 Gavialis gangeticus | reverse complement strand
CTGCCCCACCCCCCACCCCAACTTAGATCATGTTCCCAGTGTGGCTCCCTGCACCAGAAAATGTCTGCACAAGCTTGATCTATGATCACACAGTGTAAAGCAAGCCATGTGATCATAGATTGGATTCTGGGAATGTTTGCTTATACCCTGTGGCTGCAGGTAGCAGGGTTGACCAGTCCTATTGACAAACTGAGCAGTTCCCAAGGGTGGCAGAGCTGATTAGTGATCATTATCTGCTACTTGTTGATATTTGTTAGCTGAGTGACTATGTGGGATTGGGATGACTACATTTATTTTTCCCCAGGCAGCTAAATAGTGGTCTCTGGTTCTGGTGAATAGTAAAGTAAAAGAAATTAAATGAACTTGAATGAGTTTCCCTGATAAGAATTGTAGTTCTCTAGCTGGTTAAACATGCATGTGCCTCAGATTTTACAGAAGGAAGGATAGATAGGCACTTTATAGACTAATTAAACCAGAGGTGCACAAACGTTTGTAAGCAGTGGCTTACTTTATCAGCACCTTACAAAAGTGTATACATCTTCCATTTTAGTTAGTCTATAAGTTGCAAACCTACCCTGCCTTCAGACTGACATGACTAACTGCCTCTCTCTACTCGGATATTACAGGCCATTGTCAGGGCTCAGTTTCAGTTTCCTCTAATTGTCACTGTGCTTCCCTACTGTCGGACTGGCTGTGCTGGTGAAAAGGAAGAGGTATTTGGGGGTGGGATTTCGTTGCAATCTCAAGGGAAGCTGCCACAAAGTCTGCCTCTGCAGACTCCTGGGTTTGTGGCCGAGGCTGTATGTCTCTGTGGAGCTTCAAACCTCTGAGAGACCTAGTTATAGAGCTGTAAATCAAGCCCCTTTTAGAGCCAGGACTTTCAGGCTTCTGGCTACAGATCAGGTTGGGGAACCTTTGGCTCTCAGCTGTTTATCAGATAAATTGACAGGAGCACAAGTGCCCAGTGTCCTTGGAGAGTTTTATCAAAACCAAGACTTTATTCTGAAATGTTTCCATTTCAACAAGCTGGTATTTTAAATGAAAACCTATTGCATTAAAAGACTCTTAACTAACTGTAGTCAGCTCCCTTCCTCCCTGGGGAAAATTCATAATGATATAAATATGCTGGACTCAGATAGCCTGCAAGTTGAAAGAGGGGATTGGGATGTGAAGAGTTTCCACTTACCTCTATATACACATAATTTTGGGTTATTGAAGTTGCAGCCTGCCACCTGTGACCCCTTCCTGCTGTTCTGGGATACATTTCCTATATTTGAAGCACAGGTGTAGCAAGCTCTTTTAGCCCCCCGGGGGCGTGTGGAAGGGGATGGGGGAAAATGGGAATGGGAGGAACGAGGGAGAGAGAGAGGAGCCTTACTTGCCCGGGCTGGCTTCACTTGAGTGGAAGCTGCTACTGCTGCTGCTATAGCAGGATGGGATTAGACTGCTGCTGCTGTGGGACAGACAACAGCATGGGCTCTCCAGGAGCTGTTCCTGTTGCCCCATTTGCTGCCCTGACTCTTGGGGGCAGAGCTGTCTAGCCCACAGAAAAGCATCCTGGTAGGGGCATCATTCCACACCCCTCCCCCAAGATACGCTGCTGGGCATGGTATTGTGCCCAGGTAGTGTCTGCTATGGCAAAGACTCCTGGGGGTGGGGAGCATACTGGCACCCCTTCCAGATTTGTGTCCAGGGCTTTCCCTGCCCTAGTTACACTACTGATGTCAAAATCAAAGAACCAAAATCCCAGTGAAAATGTCTGTAAAGATTACAGCACTTTAACAAATGAGTCACAATCTAAATGTAAAATTCCTTGAAAAAGAATGTGTTTATTCTAATGCATATGTTGCCTCTGCAATTAAACATTAAATAAGTAAATATGATTTAATGTAATAACTGTCCTCATTAAATGGTTTTAGAATATTGAGTGCAAATGGAAATCTGTGGAAAGCTACATACACAGAGCTTGAATATTCATGTCCTTTTTCCTCCCTATAATTGAAGTAAGTAATTGACTCAAAATCCAACTGTGATCTGAAAATCAACATGGATTCTTTCTGGTTTGTGCATCATCTCCTCAGTTACACATGTTCAGCCTCATTATCTTCAATTTATCCAAGCTGGTTGCAGAAATGTAACTGAAGACAAAAGTTAACCCTGGAACTGGAACCATTCTGTCAATAGGAGGTGAGAAATTATAAAATCTAATTTGATCCCTCTGTGTTGTGTTGATCCAAAAGTACCAAGTGACATAAAAATAGCTATATATAGTATAGTATAATCATCATTGGCAGCCATTGGTCTTGGGATACCATGGGGATGTATCTTTGGTAGGTTACTGGATGCTACCACAGCTCCTCGACTGGCTGAGAAGTCTGATGTGCAACAGGCAGACCCTCTCCATCTCAAAGCAACATAGGCCCTGCTTCATGGTTGCTTTCTACTCGCGGCAGTCTGAAATAATTGATTCCCAGCATTGGCCATCAATGTGCAGCTCACAAAGGTTTTTCTTGCAGACATCAACAAAATGGAGTTTGGGCTGTCCAAGCTGATATTTGCCAGTGGTCAGCTCACTGTAGAGTACATCCATATATATAAATAAAATATTTATGTTGGTGAAGGCAAAGGATTTGGTACAAGAAGGTAGCTAACTTCTTTCCCAAAAACAGCAGCCTATCTTGTAACATATCTTCTTTCTCCCCACTTCGGAGGAGCATTAGCAGATTCTCACTGTCGTGACCTATTTGTTTTTCATTCCTTTGATCCTTATTAAGGTAATTGTACCACAACTCTTTTGTGCTTTACCAAGTGCAAACTATTGACAGTGGTATCAAGGTTGTTATTTCCTGACTTCTGAGGGAAATTGCATGAGGACCAGACACATGCCATTTGGTCAACCTGCATAATTGCAGCAATAATCTGTCATAAAATTGTATCGCTGTACATTTTAAATCCTTCATGAACAGTAGGCCTACCGCAAATAAACTCTGATTTAGAAGGAACAGATTTCCTTCTAAAGAAGCATAGGTAAGATGGGTGATGCCATAGTATCAAAAGAGTAGAATAACTGATAGGTCTTGATTAATTTAAATATTTAGAGATGAATTCTTTCTAGGCAATTCAAAGGTGAAAATTGTGATGTATGTTGCTGGACTGGTTTGTATTCTCTGTAGTTCCACACCATCCTAATTGCCATCTGGCTCTTGTACGCTGCATGTGCTACAAAAAATGCAAATATATTCTTCCCCGGTTCCCTACAAAGCAGTAACATCATTATATATATATATATATATATATATATATA
>NW_017729029.1:69179560-69203022 GCF_001723915.1 Gavialis gangeticus | reverse complement strand
TTATATATATATATATATATATATATATATAATCATGTCCATTTTGAAAGGATTTTTACAAATTTCCTCCTAAAGATGGTATTTACAGTATTAAAATGGGATAGGACAGTGCTCCTTTACAAGCTTTTCAGTAGTAGCCGCTTCCCCTCCCCTCCCTTGATTATGCATGCAGTTCACTGTACAAAGCAATGTTAGTTTCAACCAGTTGGGTTGTATGATTTTAAAAATAATTTAAACTCTGGCCAACCATGAACCAGCCTGTTCATGGAAAAATTAGAATAACATTAACTTTGTAAAATAAGATTTAAATTACAGACTTAGCTGGGCGAGACATAATACTGTGATGTTTACTATTTTTCAGTATTTAAGTATTATGGAAATGGGGGTTCAGGTACAAAGTTTACTGAGATAAAGGCTATTTTGCATAGATGTCATGCCACTTTAGCTCAAAAAAATGTTAGCTTTTAAAACCAATGAAGATTTGCATATGAGGGAGATTAGGGTTCATATTTTTTTACTCATCTAGTTCAATTATCTCTAGAAATCAATCTATTATACACATCTGTAAGTTTTGTGTTGATGAGAAAGATGATAATACTAAAGACTTGCTTTCTACATTCAAAACACCTTCTAAATCTTTTAAATTATTATTTAGAGAATTGCATTCAGGGAAATTTAAGATCTGGTAATAATACCATTGATTAGCTTGCAGGTATCTTGGGAAATTGAGGATATCTAAGTATATAGAAGCATGAATCTAAAGGGTATTTTTGTAACATGGATTTATCCTAAATAGCTGTTGCATAGCAACCTTCTCAAAATCATCAGTAATGGAAATGCAAGCCCTGAGTTGTAGTACTTCCAGAAATGATTTTTCACCTATAGTCTGGAGAAGAGAAAACTGAGGGGGGTGGGGAGTGGATTTGATAACAGTTTTCAAATACTTGAACAGTGTGTATACAGAGGATGGTGACAGACTATTTGTTTTGGCTGTAGGGGACAGGACAAGGAGCAATTGCCTTAAATTACAACAAGGTAAATTTAGGTTGGATATTGAGAAGAACTTTCTCATTATGAGGGTGGGTTAAGCAACAGATTACCTAGAGAGTTAATGAACTTTCCATGCTTGGAAGTTTTTATAGCAGGTTTGACAAAAACTTGGATAAGATAGTTTAGGCAGGGATAATCCTGCCTGGAGAAGGGTGTTGGAGTAGATTACCTCCTGGAGTAGATACCCCCTCCTCATTCAGTCCCTGCGTTTCTAGTATTCTATGAATATTTACAGTATGAAATATCATCATCCCAAAATACTGTTTCTTTTAAAAATGACATCATAGAATATATTAGCAAATGATTTAGGCATCAATGAGATGATTACTAGCCAAGGTATTCTATATTTAGCCCATTTCTCAGCAATATCATAAATCTGATAAATGTCCAAATGGATGCAATAGAATAACTTGTTACATAAATTATCTGTACCTTAAGTACTTTATTTTAAAATGTCTGAGGAAGCCAATGACTTTAAAGTTAAATGTTTCTGAAAACAGTTGATGATATTTCAAATGCAAATATAACACTCTAATGCAAGTAGAAAATAAAAGCATTTTAAAAATATAAATGTAAATGAGGTAGGATGGAAATTTGGAAAATATATTTTTTTTAAAAAGAGAGTGAGTAAAATGGTAATTAGATGAGCAAAGAAACACACTCAAAAGGCACAAAATATTTCAACTTGTAGTAATAGGATCTTCAACTGGTTACTATAAACATCAAGTTAGGGGTGTTGGTGACAGATTATGGAAATAGTATGCCTTTTAATTATTTTGCTCAGGCCGTGTAGAGGAGAAAAGGGAAATAGCTTTAAAACATATCACGTTTCCTGATATCAAGGGATTATGCTTTATATGTTGGAAATAATAAAGCTGATTATGGAAAGATTGGATACTATGTTGGAATCGGACACTATTCCAACTCCATACAAGTTACCATGCTATTTTGTAGCACCTTCCATAATAGCATGTTATTTTCCTTGCAAAAAATGCTTTTCTGGTAAAATATCAGAAACTGCATGTTTTCAGCCAAAAAGCAAGCAAGGAAATAACTTTCAGATAAAAACTGAATGTTTAGATACTTGCATTGCCACAATGCCTCATGAGTCACAGGTCTCATGTTTCATATTTCTGCCTTCCACTAGAAGATGGACCCTCTGCCTAAACCATATCCCCCATGGTATTCTGTGGTCTTCCCACCTGCTGACTTGCTGTAGTACATTTTTGAGGTTCCATGGCTGTGATCCCTCTTGTGAGATGTAGTCTGGCTGTGGGATGCTTAGCTTTTAGAGTTGAATGGGGGCATGTGCTACCTAAACGGTTATTTCTTGGCTAGGGACAGAAATTACACATAAACCAGTATAACTGATCAGAATGCAATTCAAATCTGTAACACAACAGAAGTTCTGTGCACATAAACCCCTTTCAAAATGGCACAAATTGGTTTAAGATAAACTTGGATGGATGTAGTATCAGACTTCATAGATTTCATAGATTTTGTAGACATTAGGACTGGAAGGGACCTCGTAGGATCATTGGGTCCAGCCCCCTGCCCAAGGGGCAGGAAGTCAGTTAGGGTCAAAGGATCCCAGCAAGATAAATGTCCAAATATTTCTTAAAAGTGCCCAGAGTAGGTGCTTGCACCACCTCTGGGCGGTCTGTTCCAGACCTTGTCAGCTTGGACAGTAAAAAAGTGTCTCCTTACGTCCAGCCTAAAATAGTCTTGCAGGAGTTTGTGACTGTTGGACCTTGTCATCTCCTGGGGTGCTCTGGTGAACAGGTGTTTCCCAGCTCCTGATGCATACCCCTTACATACTTATAGGCTGCCACCAAGTCAAGCCCTAGATTTCAGGAGGGCGGACTTCAATGAGCTAAGGAGAATAGTCGGGGAAGCACTGAGGTCCCAGAGGGGAGGGGAGCCAGGTGTCCAAGAAGAGTGGTCGCTCCTTAAGGAGACTATCCTCCAAGCCCAAAGGGAGGTAATCCCAACATGGATCAAAGGGAGCAGGAGGGTGCAAAAGCCCCCACGGCTCACCAAAAGCATCTGGGAATGTCTTCTAGCTAAAAGGAAGGCATCTTGCTTGAGATTCATTGGTAGATGCAAGCCAGAGTTTTGTTTGCTTTGCCAGCTGTGGTATCACATTGGTGGCTCATATTCATCTTGTGGTCAATTATGACCCTCAAGTCTCTTTCGGTCATGGTGCTAGTGAGTGTAGCATTGCCGAGCCTATAGGTGTGAAGCAAGTGTTTATTCCCGAGGTGAGCACCTTGCATTTCTCTGTATTGAATTCCATCAGGTTTTCATCCATCCACCTTGCTAGCCTATTGAGGATGGCCTGGATCACCAGCTGATCCTCAAGTGTGGACACTTCCCCAAAGTTTGGAGTCATCAGCAAACTTGGCCAGTTCACTTTTGACACCAGTGTCCAGACAGTTTATGAAGATATTAAAGAGTACAGGTATGAGAACAGAGCCTTGGGGGATGCCACTAATACCTGAGTGCCATGTTGATTTTGTTCCGTCAACTACCACTGTCTTGGTCCGACTTTGGAGCCAGTTCCCCAGCCTTCAGACTGTGAAGTAGTTGAGCCCGCAGTTGCCCAATTTTTCTATGAGGACATCGTGGGACACCAGGTCAAAGGCTTTTTTAAAGTCCAAATGTATGACATCAACCTCTTCCCTTTGGTTCAGGTGATATATCACCTGGTCATAGAAGGAAATGAGATTGGTCAAGCAAGACCTACTTGCAACAAACTGTGCTGGTTATCCCTCAGAATGTTGCCTTCTGTTAGCCTGTCAAGAATGGTTTCTTTGATAATTTTTTCCAAAATCTTCCCAGGGATTGAGGGCAAACTGATTGACCTGTAGTTTCCCGGGTCGTCTTTCCTCCTTTTCTTGAAGTTGGGTGCCACATTGGCCCACTTCCAGCCTTCGGGCACTTTGCCTGAGCGCCACGAGTTCTAGAACTGATTTAGTTTAAATAAAGTGATCTGAGATCCCCTCCAGATTCAAGTTAATTCACACTACCCTACCATCCCAGGATGCCTTGCACCTCCCTTCACAGGGTGGGTGGGCTAACTTTGGCTCAAGCTGTCTGTTCCAACTGAGTGAGGAGGCATGCCCTAGTGCCCCCATGCTTCTGGCCTAGCCACTGCAGGTATGTGGCTATATTTCCGGAATCAAAGTGTATGTCTGTTCACTTGCTTATTGGTTCAATCTGTGCAGATTAGACTAGCCTGGCTTTTTGACTGTCTGTACTTGGAAACATTGTGGAAGCATCTCAAAATTAAAATGTGAGGGTTCTCCTGAAAGTTCCAGTTGTTAGGTCAGATTTTTCAGTTTGGGGCCAAAAAACAAGGAAAAAACCACGGATGTTGAAATTAGTAGAGAGACAGTTTCATGGATTTACTCATATGCAGTTATCTGTTTATTTACTCCATCCTACCTCTTGCCACATGCTTATTACTCTGCTGATTTATTCCATGCCTGCAAGCTTTCTTCAATCTGAAGACTCTTTTCCATTTGTTCTGTATATATCTCACAAAGGCATTAACACTGTATCTACCCTTCTTTAAAAGTTTCCTGCCACACCTTCTTTATGTTTACATAAACTCTGGGTCTTATGGTACTATGAAAAAACTGTGCGTGTACTGTGCAGTTAATACAAAAATAAGATGTTTTCTACTTTATCTTGTTCCAATTTCTTGCCTGTTTATTAAGTTCCTTCTTGAAGATTCCAGCATAATATCTACAGTGTCTAGTGACCTTTTAAACCAGTATTCTGACCTTTTGGGGATTCAGAATAATTATCCTCACAAGTCATGGTACAAATATTATGCACTGGTATGGCATAAATCTCTTTTTTAATTTGTTCTTGTGATGGCAGCATGTAAAATTATATTCCCATACTACTATTCAGCATCTGGTATCATTTCCTAAGGTATAGTTAGAAATCTCCTATTCTTCCCCAGACTTCTGTTCAACTGCAAGATAATCCTTTATTATGAATCTATATTAAATTGAAGTTGTTGAATAAACTTTAGTGAAACTTTTGATGCATGAGAACCACAGGACTTCATAGGGGCATCATAAAGAGTAAAACATTATTAGGGTAAAAAAACTGACCCCATTAACTGGAAATAGAATTGTTCAAATGTTTTAATTGTCTTACCTACCAAAAACTAGCTTATGAAGAGGCTGTACATATTAATGATGATTTTTGTGTAGTTCAAATATTAGAAGTTTTTTTATTAGATCAGACACCTTTAAATTCTCTTCTTGATTTCAGTTGTTTGTCGCTGACAGCTAGAGCTGGTGGGAAATGGTTTTCTTGTCCTCAACAGTTATCAAGATATCAAAAATGTTTCCTTTCCAAATCAGTATGAAGCTAAGACCTTTTAATTTTATTTCTGAAAAAGAGAGAGAGAGAGAGAGAGAGCTCTTTTATGCCAGTAAAACCAGGTGTCTGAATTAGGTCTTATAGAAACTCTAACCCACTGGCCTATTGGCTAGCCTTCCTTCTTCATTTCCTTTTCTCTGTATTTATCTAGTATTTATACATCAGACCCAATAAATTTGTTGCTTTTGAAAATTTCATTGAAAATTAAATACTTTAATCTCAATAGACTTTTTCCAAAATAGAAGCCCATTTTGGCAGAAAATGCTCAACCAGCTCCTATTGCTTATGTAAAAGCAAATAGTAGTGTTTGTCTGAAGTCAGGCAGAAAGCAGGACACAGTAGCACCTTTAAAAATCCTTGAGAAAGGCATAAACTTTCATAGGTGACTGCCTACATCATCAGCTACTATAATGACTCACAGGGAACAGGAATACTATATATTTATGACATCTGATGAAGTAGGCTGTTCCTTATGAAAGCTTATGCCTTTCTGTACTAGTCTTTAAGCCTTTAACCACCCTTCCCTGCCTATTGGTTCATGTACGCAAGTAACCACAGATTGCAAATTCTCTGTCACATCACTCAGTAGTCATGGCAGAGCTATTCATTATAACTAAGGAAACTATGGAAAGTCTTGACGGATATTTATGTGCATCACTTTGTTAACAGATGGTATGCAGCTTGCTTAAATATTTGAGTATTTTGTGCTGTCCACAGAATGGTCCGTGCAGATTTCTCTAGTGATTTGTGGCCACATGAAAACACTGTAAGGTTTGGATGATACCTGGGGAATTTAGGCAGACAAGGTTATTTGGGTAAATGGAATATCTTTTATTAGACCAACTGAATACTTGGAAAAATTGGTCTTTGCAAATTTTCAGGCCTAGGCACCCTTCTTTTACTCCATTCTTTTACACATTTACCCAAATAACCTTGTGTGCATATGTCCTTAGACCAACACAGCTATATCCAACACCCCCAAAACCTGGCAAGTTAGTCACTCTTTTGTATGCAATGTGTCTTGCTTTCATCATTACATACCCAAAATAAATTAGAACATTATAGCCTTCTATTTTCATCATTCTTATATTACAAGACCATTTAGCCCATTTAGTTTTTCATTGACATTCTCTAATGTTACCAAAAGCAGAAGTGGCAGAGGCAGCAAGTTTATGACTGTAAAAATTGTGATTTTTTTAAATGTTAGTTAGTGAAGAGGTTTCCAGTTTTATGCTATGAGTCTATCAATGCATTTCTACATTACCTGTTTACTCATAATGCTACTGGCTAGTTGCCAAAAGCTTTACAGTTATTCCTCTTTTTTTTAATAGAAAAGGAGTCCTATGACTTGACTTAAATTAATATTGTCAACCTGTGCCCTTCCAAATAGCTTTTCTGTTCTTCAGGCCTTGTATTTTGTTTTCCCAAATGATGAGTGCCAGGAATTCTATAAACCCATTATGCCACGTACAGGGGAACAAAAGAAATAGGGAGAGCTTCACCTTCAAAATATGTTTGAGGTAAAAAAAAAATAGAGCCCTCTGAACATGAAGCAACTGTTCACAAAAACATTTGGTTTGTTTTCAGTTTATCAAATTCCTTGTGGTTTACTGTGAATTTCTGCTCTGCCAATCTATAATTGAGACAGATCTTGTTATCAGGTATTCAGTAATGGATTGCACTGTTGTAGATAAAAATGTCTTGTGCAAATCCATGTAATGTATGTTTGATGGCAGGAAAGAAAAGATAATAGTCAGTTGAATATAATATTCCTTAAGGTTTGAATAAATCAAAGACTAATCTGAAAGACACTGTATCAACCAGTCTGTTAAATCTGATGCCTGGCTTTTAGGTTTTATTGAGAACAGTGGGCCCAACTTCATGCTTCTTAAAGTCTTGTAGTTAAAGACAATTTACACATCATTTGTGTAATAATCCTAGCCTCTTTACACAGCTTTTTATTATTTTTATTTCTTGCTCAAGTACTGTGAATCAGTGGGTTTTAGTTTCTATAGAAATGGTAGCATGGGTCATAAAACTGCTTTAGCATAAAGTTAGCACTTACTGTATTTTCTCTAGGGAGAATAACATATGACTTACAAATAGAAATTCATGAAAGGAAATTTTCTTTCCAAATTTCTAAGTTCTCTCTTACTTTTTTATTCAGGCACAACTTCTAATTACTTACTGAAAAAATTGCCAAAATAAAAACTCACTTAAGACTTCAGAACTCAAGCTATGAATTTGGAGAACATTGGTGGAATACAGATGAAATCTTGCACACACCAAGCAGCTTATTCCTCATATCACGAGCCTTCATGTTTAAACAAAACAAAAGTAAATTTTCAGAAGTGTTCGCCTCTTAAAATGCCCCATGGAAACAATGGATACTTTGAGTGCTAAGCTCTTCTAAAATGTAGGTTATGGTCAAAGTGCTGGGCAACAGGTAATTAAAAGTGCTTCTGTCTTAGCCCTGAAACAACACTTTTAAGGTGGGTGTGGACTACCTTCACTCATTCTAATAGTGTGTTCAGCAATTCCTGCTGTATCTAAATTAGAAGAATGTTGGTAGGTGACCGAAAAAAGCTTTCATCCACCAGGGTTGGGAAGATGCTGATAACTCAAAACTTGCTGGGGGAAAGGATACAGGACAGAGATTGGCTGAGGAGTAAAAATAATCCCACATTCCAGGGGAGCAGAAGAACAAAAGAGATGCCATATTGGGTTAGACCACAGTTCCATGGTATTTCACCATAGTCAAAAAATGATTCCATGAAACCAAGGATGCTCCTGTACAGGGGGGCACCCTACCTTTTTATTGATGCCTTTCTCTTCTCCCTATTAAGCCAGGGGTGCTTCAGGCCTATTTGTTGTGCAGTTACAGTGAGGCTAGCCCACCAGGAGCTACAAGCCCCTCTCAATGGCTAGAGGGGGACCACTAAGTGAGCAAAAAGGGATTTGGGACAACAAATGACAAAACAGGAAAGAGAAGGAAGGCTGCAAGTTAATAACTGGGGTGTCAAGGGAGAACCCTGGGTAGACAGCTCTGGCAAGTGCTCATTGTTGTTAGAAGCCATTGCATGCTGCTGAATGAAAATCCACTCAAGGATGCATATAGGTAGGGTAACAGAAGACAGCCCTGCAGTTGCCCAAGTCCCTTCCACCATCATGTCCTTCCTGGCCTAATAAATTGACAGCTTGGCCAAGACCAGGAGGAAATTGGTCAGAAGGTCCTGGGATTTCATGGGGCTACAAATGGACAACTCTGTGGTAATAAAGGATTCCTCTATCTGCTGTAACTCCCAGGATTTCCAAACAGGAACAGGATTCAGTTCAGGAATCAAGGGGCAGGAAGGAAAACATACACTTAAGCAATCATCACAGTAGCACAGGTCACAAGTGCCTAGGAGTCGGGACTGTCCCAGGATCCATTGCTCTTGCTGTGAGAAGGAGGGGCCACCTACATCCTCCAGGTGATCAGTCAGGTTGATCTGTAAAGCTCCTGGGAAGGACTAGACTCTGGAGTCTTCTAGAACAGGGGATGGTGATGTTTTCTGATGGTGGGCTAGAATGATCAGGTAGGTCCACGGCTTGCCACTACTAGGTCCCAGCCTCTGACACTACTTCTCCCTGCTGCCATTTGTGTCCACTGCCCAATCACAGCATGGCATTGATAAAGCTCCTGGGCATGAAATGGCATAGACAAAGCCCCTCTACCACTGCGTGTAAACAAAGCCCCTGCACCTTGAGTCATAGGTTGCTGACCCCTATTCTAGGTGGTAGTAGCTGTCAGAAACAGGACTGAAAGATACTTCTTGAATTAAATAGAAGAGATACTGTGAGATTATGGATAGTTAGGGAAAGCCAAAATCATTTCTTTGGAATTTTTTTATTAGGAAGGTACATGGGAAAACTGGTAAAGTTTAGGGCAAGTTCTATTCTTCTGAGTAGGTGGCACAGGCAGACAGAATGGAAAAACTTACTGAATTCTTGTGCTAGGTGTCCAGCTCCTGTCAAAGATAGATTATTGCAGTTAAATAAGAAGGAAAGGCAAACTGGTTTGCATTCAGAATTTTTTTTCTCTCATATTCTCCTTCTACTTAAGTAGCAGCAACTTGACAAAGCGCAGATTCTTTTAATGCAAATGCGAGTCGTAGTGAAAGTAAAGCAAGGTCTATTTCTGCATGGTCCAATAACAACTTTGCTATTCTGTGTGCTTCAGCACCAAGAACTCTTACTCTTGGAAAGTCTGCAGATGTTCATCAAAATCAGTATTACGAGTGTTGTGGATTAAATGTTCAACAACCGAAAAAATGAACTTGTATTTTTGCTAGAAGTGCTTATGCCAGAAATACAGCATTTCATATACTTGAAAATCTGTATGAGCTAGAATTTTTTTTCAAAAGGGGCATCCGATTTACAAAATTCTGAGTAGGAAACAGCTTGCAGGAAGGCTTATAAATGCTGAAGCAGAAGATGTGAAAAAGAGTTGATGGACCTTCAGGTGTCCATACTTTCTGATGGGTGGAGCAATATTTGCAATGAAAGTGTCATCAACTTCAGAGTAAGAACTCCAGAAACAGCATTCCAGTGTGCAGCTGAGCATCATTGCACAGCCCAATATATTGTTGGCCTGTTTAAAAATATCACTAAGGAATTAGATGCACAGAAGGTTATTTTGATTGTGACTGACAACGCTGCTAATATGACAACTACTTGGGCTTTGTTGAAAAGTGAGTATCTGCAGCTTCTGTGTTATTGATGTGCTATCCATGTGTTGCAGCTCTTCATCTGTGATGCTGAAGTTCTGATAATCTCATCACGTGTATCAAAACTGAAAACACGTTTTTCAAAAACAACAAGTACCAGTAGATATGTTTCAGTGTCACTTAGGATCCTGCCACATGTTACACTTACAGCATTATTAACCACTTAACCATGTCTTAAGTTGTAACCCAGACGCACATAAAAGCAATTAACGGTGTCATAAAACAAGAAATAAGCCACAAGGTGTAATAACTTTGTGGCTGGTTTCTGTGACACCTTTAATTGAACATGTGGCCAGGTGCACCCCTGTAGCTGGGAGCCCCATCACTCTCAGCTGCAGAAACTTGCAACTTGCCTGCACCGGCAGTAAGGTATGATGGGATCTGATGTACTAGTTCACAATCATGCCTCCTCCTGTGCATGTGTGGCGTGATAGGAAGTATAATTGTGTGGATCATGCATCAGACCCATCATGCCTTTACCTGCCTATCTGGAAGGGCCTTTAGTAGAGCACTCAGTTCGTATCCACACTGAATAAGCTTTGCAATCAATGGACATCTCTATTAAATCTTGCAAAGATCCTCAAACATACAGAAAAATACTTCAGGTAACTGCTGTTGAAGGAGTGGCCAGGTGTTGCCCCCAGATAATCCACACTGCCATTTTTTGATGATTATGTCCTTTGGCTGAGAAACTCAAAATGTATTTCACTGCTTGAGCCTATCGCTTAGCTCATTCAGAATATAGAAAATGATAGTCCCACATTGTCTGATGCTAAAACTGAGTTCTCTGTCATTAAGAAACATATTTGCAAGAATGCTGAACAAAGTCCACTTACAGAAGCTGAAGAGAAAAAAAATAATATCCAAAATAATATCACAGGAAAATAAAGTTCTCACTCCTGCGTGTAGTGCTGTTTACCTTCTTGATCCATGTTTCCCTTGCCATGACCTTTCTGATTAATTGGATTCAGCTTGCAGCCTTATAGTGGCTGTTGCAAATTTTAAAGCATATAAAAACAAACAAACAATACTGGGGGTGGTAGCAAATTATAAAGCAAGAAGCAGCCCATTCTGTCATAAACCAGAGTGAAGTGCAATCCCAGCAGCTGAATCAAAATAACCTGCTCCTTCATCCTGGTGGAAAGCGTTGTTGAGCTACAGTGGCAGAAACACTTTTTAACACTTCCATGCACTACTACATGTGCAGAACGAAATTGGTTAGTTTGGGGAATTATCCATTCAAAAACCAGAAATAGACCGAAGAATTCCACTTCTGGGAAGTTCATGACCATATATCAAAATTTAAGATGAGAAAAGAAAATTAGAGATGAGGAGTCAGCTCAATGTTCAAAGGAAGAGGAAAAAGGGATACTGATACTAATGAAGGAGATAAAGCAGTTGAAACTGTTGAAGATAACACGAAGTAAAATGCTTGAAGAGTTGGCCTTCTGACAACTTAGCATAACTGCATTTAAAAATTGACTTTTGTCTCTTATAGTGGCCGTGTGTGTTATTTTTTTTAAATTTCTGGTTTTGTTATTTTTGGCTCATTGGCACTGCTAGGCCACAAAATGGTTTTTCTAGATACAAATCATTACAGAGATTATAATTAACAGTGCATTACCAAAGAGTTCTTCTTTTTATACACATGTCTAGCTAGCGCCCCAACATACTTAATATAATTGTGAAGAATAGGACTGAATAATGATAACTGTGGGCTTTTGTTTTTTTGGTTTGAATCAATCCCATAGTTAAAGGTGAACATAATATGTAGCTCTTCATGACTGTTTTTAATCCTTTTTATTTTGTTCCAATTACCTGAGAACTGGAGACAGAGAGGAAGAAATAACCTTGACTTGCCAATTTTTATTTTCAGAGTGTATAACCCCGTTGTCATGGAGATCAGCATGCAACTTGTAGACATGACTCACGGCTGCCAAAGCCTTCTGTAAAAGCAGTACCTCAATAGAGAATCAGGTGGGGGTTTGGCTATAATAAATAGCTTCATAAACTATAGGGGGGAGGGCAAATCTTTATTTGGACTTACCCTTCAAATATTCATTATGAGAGAAGAGGAAGCTGTAAGGGATAAAAAGGGAAAGATAAAAAAATATTTGATCCATCTCTGATTCTAAGCTTAAACTTGCAAAAAGTTGCAGATATTCGTAGGCATTTTCTATTCCTATTTTATACTGGGGTTCTTAGCTTTTTTTTTTTTCTTTCAAGGGAGAGATTTTCATGCATATCACCTATTCTCTTAGTTATGAGAAGGAACAAGTAGCCATTATAGCCTTTGGAGTTGCCTTTATTCCTTGCAAAGCTTTGAAAGTCAGAACTGAAAAACTAGTGTACTGTAATATTTAAAGAACAGGAAACTAGTTTTGACTAATCTGTAAAAATAAGAAATTAAAATCCTGGATCTGAAGTGCAGGAATTTAAGTGCTAGTGTGTGTTTTTGCCTGGTTAAGATAGATGGCTGGATTCTCTGCTGCACAGAATACCTGCTATGCACATAGGAGTGCAGTGGGAAGAAGCTCCTAGCAGCCTCCTGACCCATGGATTGGCTCAGTACCATCCCTGGAGCAGTGTAGGGCAACATTGCAGCTCTAAGGTTGAAATGGAAGTGAAGGTGGTGACTCTGCTGGTTTGTTTTTATGTCATGTTTCAATCAGTAAATATTCCATAATTGGCTATGTTGATACAATAGGTTTATCAGACTTCTGCACCCTTTCTTTCTCTATCTCCTTGCGCTGTAGAGTACCTGTTTTGTGCAAACCTGAGAAGCAAGAAAAAGGAGGTACGACTTGTTTCAGTTCTATGCCCACGTAATCACAAGGAGCCCATCATTTGCATAATTCCAGGGACTCCGAGTGTCTGCATAGGCGAGGTATTAAGTTTCCTGTAGCCTTCCGACTGCCCCACAGACACGGCTAAGGGCTATGCATAATTCGGTACTTCAGAGTTGCATCTATACAGTGAATTTGCCATCTCTGTGGGGGCACCTCATACAACTGCACCGCTCTGAACAGGTATACTCTTGAACTGAGTATAGGGGCCTCTGTGCAGCACTTAAAGCAAGCTACCTAGGACTGTTGTGTGATAGTGCCAATTAGTCTGATTGCACAGTTGTGGTATCACTGCTTTTGGTTTAGGAGGCAGCCCACGCAGAGCAGGCAGTGTACTGGAGGGTACTGCCTCCATAGACAGTAAGATTACCATATAAATATGGCCAAGTGAGCTTGTTGTAAGCCAACAAAACCAGCACTAGAATGATGAAAAATATTATCATATTCCTACTTGAATAAAGAACAGCCTGGTCTCCAGAGTATTGCTGTCAATTAAGCTCAGGTTAGCAAGCATGTGTACACTTCAAAAGAGTAAAGATGTCAGTCCTGTGATTATTGGGGATTATTTTATTTCCTCCTTCATTGTACATGGAATTTCTCCCTGAATTAATAGAATGAGATTACCTTTCTCATTAAATTAATTAGTGTCATATTCAGATTTGGGGAAATTTCTGTCTTCACTTTCTCACCAGTTGTAGTCTCTTACATGGGTGAGCAAGCTGACTAGAATGATATACAGCAATGCCTGGTTGCATTACAGTTCCATAGCTGGATCGCATTTGTTTTCTTTGATTGTGAAAGGTTAATTTCATTTCACTGTAGATTAAATCAGAACAGTGACCTTTCCAACTGGACCACCAGATGGAATCTCACTTTAATTAACCTCCCAACCAGTGTACAAATATGTTGCCTCTGAAACCTTACCAAGAAACCATTTGCTTAAAGCATAACAAGGAGACATAGTTGCAAGTTCTAACACAGAGAGAATTATTGAATCATTTACACCAATTACCATATATTGGGATGGTATAAGATTAGATTAAAGGGAGAGTGCAGGATGAAATGCCTGTGTATGAAGTTAAATGCTGAAGGGAACGGCATACTTCTTAGAATATTAAAATTAAATTTTCTGACATATGAAATGGAAACAGCAGAGAGAGAATACAAGCTCTCCTTTGATATAGTCTATCTGTAATCTCTGCTTCTGCCATTTTCTGTAATATGCGTCTTCCTTGGGCTTTCTTAATTAAAAAGTATCTATATGTCATAAAATAAATTAAACCAAGAAAACAGGTATCTGTGATGTCAGCATTACATAGAAGTGCTACATTAAATCCATTGTCATTTGTCTTTGTTTAATGAACTCACTTTGTACCAGTAGTTACTGTGAGATTCCATGTGTGAATAACACCTGAAGATCAGACTCATTTATTGTAGTCCTTACATGAATTATTTTTAGTTCCATATTTATTGTAGTCCTTACCTGAAATGTTTTTATTCCTTTTTACTGGCTATTTACTTTTCTGTGAAAGTCTGATACCTATTTCTGTAAACAAAATAAAACTAGAGAAACTAGGGAGAAAGCTGTTCTATATAAAAGAAAAACTACCCTGAATCTGCAAATTTTGGCCAAAAACAAGAAGCCTTTATTAAAAAAAAAAAAGATGTGTAGGTATAACATAAAGTTGACTGCATAGATAGTGAACTGCAACAACAGTCTTTATTTGGTCTACCGTGTACATTAAGAAAAATAACATTGAGCCAAAAGCAATTAAACTAGTTAATGATGACAGGAAGTACAGTTTTATACTAATACTCGGGGATTCTTTCTTCTCTGGAATCTGATCATGCCTGGAAATATCTTTTAAATTAAGTTCTTATAATTTCCAAATCTATCAATGCCACCTAACTAAAGATGGCAAGAAAAAAATTATCTACATTCTTTCACTACTCTTGTATTTCCTTCCACTCCTCAAAAATCCTGGAAAAATTTAATGGCCTTCTCAGGTGTCTGTTAATGTCAGCAATTTCCAGTCATTTCAAGTTAATTTGAGCAGTGAGCTCCAAGGTTGAGGGGCCTTCACAGAAAACTTCCTATGGGCAGCTGGGTTGTCAGCTGGCTAGTTGGTTTCCTGGCTTATCTGTAACTGGACCCTACCTGTGATGTGTATGGTGTTTCATAAATAGTCAGTTCCCAGAGTGTTTAAGACTGTAGAGATTAAACCCAAGTTTATACTGAGCCTGCTAACCAATAATCAGTCAGCATAGATCACTGAAACCTTGTTTAACTTTCTCTTGGTGAAATGCCCTGCTTAACAGAAGTAAAACCAAAGTCTACTAACATGGTCATTGAAAACTATAATTCCATGTAGGATATATTCCTATAATACAGCTTCAAGGTAACACAAGGACATAGGTAAAATAGCAAGATAAAATGTGAAATATTATTTGATAGTCTTGATCAATTGCAAATAGGAAAATCCCCAGCCTTGCTAGGAGTCATCTTAGCCAGAGCACACTCCTGCCACTGTATGTATGGGTCCCAGGAAATCTTAAAGAACATTAGGAAAAAGAGACTGAACCCTGCAGGTCCCCTCATAAGAATCCCCCCCTCCACCCTCCAAAGAGAACCAACTTTTAGTAACCACTCTTTGAAATATGCACCAAGAAAAAAATAGAATCACCCAAGAGCAAGCTGACAATCTCACTTAGAGCCTTGTTACATGGTAATTTTGGGTGGTACCTAGAGCTCTTAATATTTGGATTGTCCACACATTAACATTTCAAGGTGGTGTTCAATGAGTGATTTTCAGCACTCATTATGTAGCTGGAAGTTACACCACTCCAGGGCAGGATTCTCTCTGATCATCACTACCCAGCTCCTGTTCCACTAAGGTGGGCCACTCCCCACCAAGGTACCACCCAAGTTGAAGTCCTCCAGTATCCCAGGATCACTCACACCCCTGTCTGTAAAGCAGGGATAGAAGCCTGTCCTGGCTCACCAGCTATCTAGTGGCAGCTCACAGCTACAACTCCTAGTCCTGCTCCTGCTCACCAAGGCTAGGGACAAACATTACACATAAACTGGTTTAGTTGATAAGAAACTGGTTTAAACCTGTAACAGAACAGATGTTCTGAGGAAAAATAAACCAGTTTGAAAATGGCTGAAACCAGTTTGATATAAACCTGGTTGAATGTAGTATCAGACTTAACTGATTTGGGTCAAAATGGTTTATGTAATGTCTGTCCCAGACCCCATACTGGTTTGAGATGAACCAGACTCCCCCAGCATCCTGGCATACTCTTTAGGCTGGGCAGGGCTGTCTGCTCCACAGCAGAGCTGGACCCTCTCCTCTGATCCCTGGCTGGAGCTCCGGCAGAGACTGCAGGCACAGCAGGGTCTGCTGGCTTCCCCCTGCCCTCCCCCACTCCCCTACCTGCTGCTCACTGCTCAAGCAGGAATCTCCCCCTTCCTCCCTCCCATCTCCCACAGCACAGACCCCAGCTCCGTGGACCCTAGGCATGTAGTATGCTAGCTAATGCCGAGGGGTGTCTGTGTATGTCTCTTTCCAATTTCACTGGGACAGGCAGGCAGAACAGTGACCGCTTAGGGCATTTTGGAAACTAATCAATCGGTCAGCTAGTAAGCTGTTTAAGAAGAGTGTGAACTAATGGAAAGAGGCTATTGTTTTGCTGATGGGATGATAGACACTGTTATCAGCCCTCTGCTGGCTTGGTTGCCTGTCAATTTGCTGCAGACCATGTAAAGAAGCAGGGAGGGAGATTGAAACACTCCATATCATGAACAGATGCACGCACTGCACACCCTCAGGATGCTAGCAGGGGGCTGGCCACACTCCCACCCCTTGAGCAGCCAGCAGGGAAGTCTGGGATGCTGCAGGCATAGCTCCCTAATCAAAACATCCTGCTGGGCCCTGGCCCTAGCTCTGCACTATGGAAGGGAAGGGAGGGCTGCTCTAGCACCCTCTGGCTTCTAGCCTGAGCCACTGCAAGCATATGCCTGAATTTCCTCAGTACAGAAAGAATGTCTGTCCAGTTACAAACTGATTCAGCCTAGCCAGGTTAGACTAACCTGCAAAGATTGAATCAATTCAGGCTCAGGCTTTTTGAATGTCTGTCCCTAGCCTGGGACTCTAATAGCAAGTAACATCTGTGAAGGTGGGGGACAGCCAAAGTTCTCTAGGCTACGGGTGTGACTGCTCCAAACTCCAAGCTAGAACTGATACTGATCAACATTTGTGCATCCTACAGTGTAAGATATAACAAAGCCCTTACAGTCAGTAGGTCAGTTACAACCGAACAGTCTTGGTATTGCTTTAAAAAAAGACTGGCAGGTTATTAGATAGGGCACTGAGGTTGACGAAACTGGCAATCCCAAGTAATGATTTCTTGAGCAGCAGTGACACACAAAGTTTTTAAAGGTGGCTTGCCTTCCATTAAGGAGGAAATGACAATCTTCATCAGTAATGAGACCAGTTTTTTTTTTTCCCAGTGGCCTTCACCAGCTAAGGAGGACATGAGTTATAACCACCAGAATTCACAGAGAAAATGGAAATGTTTTTATATTTAAATGTCATTTCTGTTGCACAGAAATCTAAACCCAGTTTTGGTAAACAAAACTTGTCTAACTACTTTGTTAAAAAAAAGTTAAAATTGTGATTATCTTTTTTTAAATGAAAAAAGATTTTTGCTAAACTTTTTTATTTGTTCTTTTCTGAAAATTTTATTTTTAATTATAAGATTTTTGTTTGGAAAAAAAAGGCTTGTCCAGCTCCATAAGTGAAATGGAATTGTGAAAATTGACTTGTTCCTACAATAGTACCCTACCATACTGGAGCAGCTTTCTCCAAATAGGTACATTTTTATCCACAGATAGTAGGACATTTCCTTGTGATCCAATGTAGTCAGATCAATCAATTAATCAACTTGTGTCTCCCATCTCTTACATATTTCTGCTGTATTATTAGATTAAGGGCAGTGCATTGGCTGACAGATATATTGTGTACCCCGTCATAAACACTGCGTGGCTCTTGAAGTTGGGGGAGCACAGTGACTGCCCAGTGGCAGCCACAGTGGTGTTGGTGATGGGGGCCGCTGTGGTGGTGTCGGTGGTGAGGGGAGAGGGGGGCGAGCACCAACCGGCAATCGGTGACAGTCCACAGATGCCACCGACAGTGTTGGCAGTGAGGCTGGAGGGGGTGGCAATTGGCGAATGCCCGCAGGTGCCACCGGCAGCGTCTGCAGTGAGGGTGGAGGGTGGCAAGCAGCGACTGCTTGCAGGCACCTCAGGCAGCATCAGCAGTGGCCAATCTCAGGGGATGCCCCTGCACCCTCTACGCGTTGTCACTGTACCCCATGAACTACAGTCATTTTGAATGTCCTCTCCATTTTGATTAAAATTTGTGTCAATAATAGGTTTAGAAATTAAAGTAGGAACCTACAAGCCTTGTATTGCAAAGTATGTATGTATCATCATCTCAAATAAAGTGGATGAGCCAGATCCTTGGCAACTGTCAACTGAACTAGGTCAACTGATGTCAGCAGCTAGAGTTCTGGCCCAGATGCTTGATGGAACGTTGCTCATGATATTATTTTTGGAAACTGCAAACAACGCCTTCCAAAGTCTGCAAATAAACTAAAGATTAAAAATCTGGAGGATCCATGCTCTGAAAGATCCACTCTTATAAAAGAGGGAGAATGCAATATCTATTTAGAGAATGGGAAGGTAATTAGCACATAATTTTATTTCACATGATAATTGTCACTGAGGGATACATGTTTCCTCAGAGAGACAGTAGAGAAAAGGATAAAATGGAATCAGTCAGGCAACATTGTTTGCTATAATAATGGAAAGAAGCAAAACATAATGTATTAGCTGCTACCTGAGGCAGTAATTAAAATGGCCCATGAGTAAGTGAATAAATAATTTTAATGTTATTTTTAACAGCTAGTGCCCATAAAGACAGACAGACATAAATATCATATTGTTCAGCTAGGAAGCATGACAAGATCCTCTAATTTAAATGCGTAGAATACTGGGTGCAAATATTCAAGTGAATTACAATGTCAGGATGTTACTCCCATTACATTACTTTAAATTCCATGCAGTAATTAACAGAGATGGATAAAATAAATATATTCCATTCTGTATTCTGATAAGTAACCATTTGTTACCAGTCAGGGACAGGTTGGTTTGTTTTATCTTGATTATACCAAGGACTGTTTTCTCAAGCATGAAGGTGTGGTTGGATAGAATTAACAATTTCCTTTATAGTTAACTAGTTATTTTGGCAGTTCCAATTTTATGCATGCACTTTGTTTTCTAGCTTTTACTGAAAGTACTAATCAGGTACTGAACAAGTCCCTAGGGGTAGGTGCCTTGTATGCCTGAATCATTTCACCGTTGTCCTGTTTTCCTTTCCCAGAGACATTTCTTTCAGCTTTCCTCCACATCATTTAGGCCAGAGATATTCTACATATAGCCCTGGAATCAACTGGAATAAGAGCAGTCAATTAAAGGCAGAAGGTACCTTTAATCTCTGGGTATATGCAGATGTAAGCATACCCAGTTTACAGTCACGCCACTTACTTTAAGCCACGTAATGGTAAATTGGCTCTGGCACGCATTCAGTTGTGCTGGGACCCATGCTGGGAACCTGATCTAAGTAAGTTAGCATGGGGGGGGTTAGTGGTACACAGTGGTGTTTGACAGGATTGTGGGGTAGGGAGGACTGGAAGGTCTATGGGGAGAGTTGTCCGTCCAGGGGCGGGAGTGTCGGGGAGCTAAAAATAGCCCAGAGTGGATGGAGTAGAAAAAACACAGTCCTGGGTCTGCAGTGAGATGTTGGGCTTTCCCAGTCCCAGGCATGCACTTTGAACATGTGCAGACATTCAGTAGATCTGGCTAACCTGTTCCCAATCTAATTTAGTTCACCTCTTCAGGGCAACTAGGTTAGAACAAACCAATCTTTTTTTTTTTTTGCCCAATATAACCTCCCTGGACATCTATACAGATAGGCACTTAGATTGACCTAACCTTAGTTAGGTCAAAGTAATGTCTACACATACCCTCTGTGTCTTCTCATTCCATTCACAGGACTGAATATGCAGCATGTCCATCAATTCCAGTCTATGTAAAAGACACAAGCCTGAATGCTGTATTTCATTCCTTGTGTGGTAGAGTATATTATGCTATACCAATCTTTTGCTTAGCTTTTGTGTAGCATGTTCCAGGCTTTATTAAAAATACATTATTGTAAGTGGAAAAGAAGATTAATATGTAGGTTTTTAATGGTATATTAAAAGCAGCTATGAAGAAAAGTGTCTGTTGTATCATTCTGTTCCTCTATTTTTCCCTTGGGTAGAACAATGTGTAGTAATAGGGAACCAAATGAGCTGTCGAAATAAATCACTGTTCCAATTCCTATGGTATTCTATCCCATACTGTACATCTCAGTGTGTTCAAAAAGAAGAGGGAAAAACAATTATGAGGAACATGCTAAAGTACACTGGTATAACTGAGGTCAGCATGTGGGCCATGGCTGGTAATAAACATTAAAATACATTGGTAGTTCTTAAAGATGCTGGGTTGACAAACTATTTCTGTATTGAATTTTTCTTTTACTCATGCAATACAATACTTTTCTACTGATAAACTTCACTTCTTCAATAGAATCATTAAGTGCGTTAAGTGCTCTGAGGGGCAAGTGACAGACAAAATGTACTTGTAAATAAGTTATCATTTCTCATAAATTAGTACAAAAGAAACTGTAACATAAAATGATAGTTAACTCTCATCCATTAAAAACTACTGACCATAGGTCACTTTTTTCTTTCTTTCTTTTGTTTATGATTGAAGCAAAGGAAGATTTTTCTACCTTAAGAACTGTGAAGAATAGAAGTATTAATTTGGGAGCAGATTCATGTGACCTGAAAATTTCTTACGAGTGAAGCTACATGTGACCTCAGATTTTTGTGTCTCATGCTAATAACAACTAATTATTAAACTATTTCTGTATACTTTTTTATGGATTTTATTAAAAAGCATGAGCAAGTAAATATAATATCTGAGTAGTTATACTAGTGAAGTAGCATGTGACAAGTTTTCTAAGCTAATTAAAGATGGTACCCTGCAGTGATCAAATGGAAGTCGAGTTTAAAATTAAATCGATAAATATACATGTGCAAATTATCAAACTACCAAATGAATACAACAAGTAGTTGCACTGAATTATGAGGTGATGTTAAAAGAAATTATTTTGCATTAATGTTTCCTTGAGATAGTTTAAGAGGAAACCAGTTCCCTTTGAATACGAGAGTTCAGTACAGTGTGTTTACCTAACTCATGAAAGATACAGATATTTGTAAGATGTAAGGGTGCCTATGCATGAGCAGCAAGTCTGCTCTGTCATGCTGTACTTAAAGCACATCAGAGTAGACTCAATTAATTGAGTCTGCTGAAGCATGGCAATCACCATGCTCCAGCACACTCCAGCCTGTTCTGTATTAGCATTCCTGCACTTCAAAATAGTGGTGGGGGCAGTTTAACTAAAACTAGTTTCAGATAAAGTGCCCCCGCTGCCGTTTTGAAGTGTGGGATCACAGATAAATGAGACGCTCCGGGCACTTTAATCAGAATGGTTCTCGGCGCTGCCCTCCCCCCCCGCCCTTTTGGAGCATGTGCATCAGTGTCATAAGTGTCCACTCTGGCCTTAGACTGCCATGCCACCAAATTAAGTCCCCATCCACACATTTCCACAGACCCAACATAGAAGTAATAGTAAGTCATACACTACAGCAGCTTTTGAATATTACTTTTAACCCTTAAAAATATACTAACTACTTGGATGGCAGATTGGTGTTTACTTTTGGAGAATATTGAAGGTCTCTTATCACATGGCAACTTGGACAAACTAGCCTCACTGATGGTTCAGGTCACCTCCTTTGTTTTTGGATATTCCTGGCCAGCAAAGAGAGGGGCAAAACTTTATCTCTATTTAGATTTCTTATTTACTCTTCCTCAGTACTATCTTTGTGGTTTTAGGGTCAATTAAATGGATCCAAATATTCAGGATAACCAGTATAGTGCAGTCCTTTCATAGTGAGCAATCTTTAGGTCTCAAGATAGAAAGTTTCATTAATGAGTGCTCCATGCTTTTTCAAAAACAATTTTTTTTCCAAGAGTATGGAAAGCAAGATGTACAGATCTTTGGCAGGAAAACTGTGAGGCAATGGGCATGAAATCCACAAACAGCAAAAAAATCTTATTAAGAAAACAAAAACCCAGCAACTTAATCAACACATTTTCTCATTGTGAATTCTCTTTGTCGAACTTACCTTAGTGTTCTCAGTGTTTCTTAAAATATTCTAGACTTTATACTGACAAAGAATTTGGAAACTAACATAAATGTGTAACTTGTTCTAATGATACTTTGACCAAAAACCTATCTACTTTTATGCTTCATCAGAATAACCTGTACTCATAATTTAAAATTTAAAAGGTAATCTGGGCACATTGCCATGCCAGATTGTGGACAGCCAGGTCTGGGAGTCACTCCGGGTCTGGGAGAACAAACCCCAGAAAGGATCATAAGGAGCATGAAGAATACAAATACTGGGAAGTCAGAAGGTCAGTCTGAAAAGCTGAGTCAGAGAGCTGAAGGGTCAGATAGAGTTCAGAGTCAGAAAGCAAGCTGGGTTGAGTATCCAGGAGATTTCATAGACATTTGGGGTGGAAGGGACCCCGGAGGATCATTGAGTCCAGCCCCCTGCCCAAGGGGCAGGAAGTCAGCAGGGATCATAGGATCCCAGCAAGATACGCATCCAAATGTGTTTTGAAGGAGTTCAAAGTGGGTGCTTGAACCGCCTCAGGTGGCAGTCTATTCCAAACCTTGGGGGCTAAGACAGTGAAGAATTTCTTTCTTATGTCCACCCTGAATCAGTCACAGTGGAGTTTGTGACCTTGTCATCCCTTGGGGAGCTCTGGTGAACAGTCATTCCCCCAGATCCTGGTGAGCACCCGTGATAAGCTTATAGGTGGCCACCAGATCACCCCTGAGCCTGCACTTTTCCAGGCTGAATAGCCCCATTGCTCTGAGCCTCTCATCATAAAGTCTGTTTTCCTGCCCTCCAATCATGTGGGTGGCTCTGCTCTGCACCCTCTCAAGCTTCTCCACATCCTTTTTGAATTGCGGAACCCAAAACTGGACGCAGTACTCCAGCTGCGGCCTCACCAAGGCCGAGTACAAGGGGAGAATGATGTCCCAGGATCTGCTTGAGAAGCATCTATGGATGCAAGTCAATGTTTTGCTTGCTTTACTAGCTGCAACATCAAACTGAAGGCTCATGTTCATCTTGTGGTCAACCATGACCCCCA
>NW_017729029.1:69179056-69179474 GCF_001723915.1 Gavialis gangeticus | reverse complement strand
CACCAAGACAATTGGCTCCCATTGACCACCACCCTCTGGGTCCTACCGCAGAGCCAGTTCCCCAGCAAGCAGATCGTGGTAATGTCAAGGCTGCAGTTATCCAGTTTAACCAGGAGTTGATCATAGGATACCAGATTGAAGGTTTTTTTAAAGTTGAGGTTTATGACGTCAATCTCTTCCCCTTTGTCCAGGTGATAAGTCACCTGGTCATAAAAGGAAATGAGATTGGTCAAGCAAGACCTTCCCACAACAAACCCATGCTGGGTATCCCTCAGGATATTGCCTTCAGCTAGTCTGTTAAGGATGGCCTCCTTGATAATCTTTTCCAAGACTTTCCCTAGGATAGAGGTCAGGCTGATGGGCCTGTATCTGGCCGGATCTACTTTCCTCCTTTTTCGGATCTCACTGAAGAAAATAT
>NW_017729029.1:69170880-69174056 GCF_001723915.1 Gavialis gangeticus | reverse complement strand
CAATCATCAGGCACGTCACCAGAGCACCAGCAACTCTCAAAGATCTGTGCCAGGGGCTGAACTATGATGCTCGCCAGCTCCCTGAATACCCTTGGGTGTAACCCATCAGGGCTGGCTGACTTGAAGGTATCCAGCCTGTCAAGGTGTTCCTTCACGAGGTCAGTTTTGATGGAGGGCAAGGAATCTCCCTCACCTGGGCCTCCCTGACCTATAGTGGGCAGGGCCGTCCCATGGGGCTGATGGAAAACTGATGCAAAGTACCCATTTAGCAAGTTTGCTTTTTCCTGGGCGTCAGTTGTCAGTTGCCCCATCTGGTTTAGCAGGGGTCCAGTGTTGCGCTTGCTGTTCCTCCTGCTCCCCACATATCTAAAAAAGGAATTCTTATTTTCCTTGATATTTGTAGCTAGCTGGAGTTCCATCACAGCCTTGGCTTTCCTGATTTGCTCTCTGCAAGTCCGGACTAAAGCAGAGTATTCCTCCTTGGTGGCAGTTCCAGTCCTCCATTCTTTATAGGTCCTTCTTTTAAGACACAGGAGGTCCACCAGTTCCCTGGAGAGTCAAGGGGGCTGCTGTGCCCTCCTGCTGCCTTTCCTCCAAGATGGGATGGACTTTGCTTGCACATCCAGGATTGCTCCCTTGAGGAGCATCCACGCGTCCTGAACTCCGCTCTGCATTGGGTTGTGGCCTTTTAGGGCCTCTCTGACGAGCCTCCTTAGCTTGTCAAAGTAAGCTTTCCTGAAGTCGAGGACTTCTCTACAACTGACTGACTTGCCAGCTTTATGACAGATGGTAAAAGTGATCAGTTCATGATCACTGTCACCCAGCTTCCCTTCGATTGTTAGCTTGCCAATTAGGTCATCCCTGGTTGCCAGTATGAGGTTGAGCAGTGCTTTACCTCTTGTTGGCTCGTAGACTTCCTGTGCCAGATAGAGGTCATCCACACATGAGGAAAGCTTTGCGACTGCTCGGATTTGGCCAAGCGCTCCTCCCATGAGACACCTGGGTAGTTAAAGTCTCCCATGACAACCATACACCGGGATTGTGCAGCCTCAGTCAATTACCTGGTGAACTCCTGGTTGAGGTCTTGACTCTGGGTAGGGGGTCTGTAGTAGACCCCACCATAGTATCCCCTGCACCGTGTTCCCCACGGATTTTAACCCAGAGGGTCTCAAGTTGTCCACCATGGGTGCCAATGTCAACTTGCAGGGATGCATAGCTTTCCTTGACATAGAGAGCTATGCCCCTGCCCCTTTTGTCCACTTCATTCCTCCTGTACAGGGTATAGCCGTCTATATCCATGGTACAGTTATGGGCAGAGTCCCACCAGGTCTCTGTTATCCCAATGACATCATAGTTATTTGCATTTAGGAGGAAAACAAGTTCCTTGCATTTAGGAGGAGATCAAGCCAGGAGTTGGGTTAGGAAGCTGAAGAGTCAAGCAAAATATGCAGTTCAAGGGTAAGCCAATTCAGGTAGCTAAGGGATTGCGCAGGGAGTTGATAGGTGCACAAGCCAAGGGGAAGACAGCCTAGATACAAGTTGAGCCCTGCTACCCAGACCCTTGCTGTTCCTTTGCAGGGGTTTATATGGAGGGAAGTGGAAGGTCAGCTGACTTTGACTCAGGTGGCAGGGAATGGACAAATGGCTAGGCCCTGATCGAATCCTCTGGCCACCAGCATCCAACCTAGGTGGTCAGCCATAGAGGTGGCAGACCAGGATGAACAGTTGATTTGGGCAGCCTAGGGTCCAAAGTTCAAAACTGTTGACTAATATGCATGTTTTTCACAGAGTTAAGTTATTCACCTGGTACTGTTTATTCACTTCATTTTAATGGCCTCAGCAATAACACTTACTTCAGTTTTACACTCTCTTAGCCTCCATCTGCTTTGTTTTGCACCCATCTGCTTGGCTACATCAGATTTCCTTATGAACTCCAAAACTTACAAACATAAGACAGAGATTTCCTTTATGCAAGTAGAAATTATTGAGGTGACAAGTATAGCTTTGCATGGCCAGGTCTGACAATATCATTTTTGGCCCAGTCTTGTCGCCCACATTCCCAGTTGGTAGCAGTACAAAACCTCATGCATGGTTCTTGTCAAGACAGTGTACTACTTGTAATGTATTACTGATATGAGTAATGGAGATAAGTATAAAGTTCTTTGGTACTGCCTCTTGTGTTTGTTGAACTGGATTTCATTATTAGATCAAATTCATTTATATCTGTTTAATATTATTGTATTTATAGGACTGGGATCAGATGCTACTTGCATTTCTCTTAGTGTGCATCAGGAGTAACTCTATTTCAGTTAATGGAATTTTAGGAAACCCCACTTTTTAAAGATACACGGTGACAACTGAAACTTACAGGCTACTGGCAACTTTAGTCCTACTAAGGGTTTCATAGTAGCTGGGTCAGGAGGGACCTGAACAGATCATCTAGCCTGACCCCCTGCCACAGGCAGGAATGAATGCTGGGTTCACAAGACCCCAGACAGGGGATCATCCAACCTCCTCTTGAATTTGCCCAAGGTAGGGGCGAGGACTACTTCCTTAGGAAGTTGGTTCCAGATTCTGGCCACCCTAACTGTAAAATATTGCCTCCTGTTTTCTAACCTAAACCTATTCTCCATCAGCTTATTACCATTGTTCCTCATCACCTCAGGTGGTGCTGCGGAGAATAGGGCTTTTCCTATTTGCTGATGATCTCCCCTGATGAATGTGTAGGCAGCCACCAGGTCCTCCCTCAGCCTCCTCTTTCCGTGGCTGAACAGGTTCAGGTCCCTCAGTTTCTCCTCATAGGCCCTGTCCTGCTGTCCTCTCACCAAATGGGTGGCCCTCCTCTGAACTCTTTCCATAGTTTCATAGTTAGTAGGGTCAGAAGGGACCTGAGCAGATCATCAAGTCCGACCCCCTGCCATGGCAGAAAGGAGTACTGGGGTCAAATGACCCCAGCAAGGTGTTTGTCAAGCCTTGTCTTAAAGACCCGCAGGGTAGGAGCCAGCACCACTTTGCTTGGAAGTTGGTTCCAGATCTTAGCTGCCTTGACAGTGAAGTAGCGCCTCCTGATGTCTAATCTGAATTTTCCCCCTGCCAGCTTGTGACCATTATTTCTAGTCACTCCTGGTAGTGCTCAGGGGAACAGGGGCTCCCCCAATGCCTGCTGGTCCCCTCTG
>NW_017729029.1:69169738-69169949 GCF_001723915.1 Gavialis gangeticus | reverse complement strand
CCTTGCAATTGTCAGTGTTAAATCCCATCCTATTCTTGTCTGCCTACCCTTGTAACCTGTCTAGGTCCAGTTGTAGCCTACTCCTTCCTTCTAGCATGCCCACATCTCCCCACATCTTAGTGTCATCAGCAAATTTGAACAGGGTGCTTTTTACCCCCTCATCCAAGTCACTGATGATGTTGAACAGTGCGGGCCCGAGGACCGAGCCCTG
>NW_017729029.1:69165410-69169237 GCF_001723915.1 Gavialis gangeticus | reverse complement strand
GGATGCTTTTAGTGAGCCATGGGGGCTTTTGCACCCTCCTGCCCGCTTTGATCTGTGTTGGGTTTACCTCCTTTTGGGCTCTCCAGGCTGGCCACATCCTTTTTAAAGTGCAACACCCAGTACTGGACGCAGTACTCCAAATGCAGCCTGACCAGTGTCGCATAGAGGGGGATTATCACCTCTCTGGACTGGCTTGAGATGCATCTTTGGATGCATGACAAGGTACGGCTGGCCTTGCTGGCTGCGGTTTGGCATTGGCGGCTCATGTTCATCTTGGAGTCAATAATGACTCCAAGATCCCTTTCCACCTCCATGCTTTCAAGAGGGGAACTCCCCAGCCTGTATGTATGCTGTGGATTCCTTCTCCCAAGGTGCAGAACCCTGCATTTATCTATGTTGAACCCCAAACTATTCTCACCTGCCCACTTTTGTAGTCTGTCTAAATCTATTTGCAGCCTCTCTCTCCCTTCAAGTTTGCCCACCTCACCGCACATCTTAGTGTCATCAGCAAACTTGGACAATGTCCAAGTCACTGATGGAGATGTGAAACAGTGCGGGCCCGAGGACTGAGCCCTGGGGGACTCCACTGCTCACATCTTGCCAGGTTGAGTACGACCCATCCACCATTACTCTCTGGGTGCGCCCCATAAGCCAGTTTTTTACCCATCCAACTGTGTAGGCAACAATGCCACAGTCCCTTAATTTATTAATGATAATGGGGTGAGAGACAGTGTCAAAGGCCTTCTTAAAGTCTAGAAAGACTATGTCAGGGTTTAATCTGTGTCTGTGCACAGGTTCAGATCTGAAGCCTGTAGTTTAAAGCTTGGCTTCTGCAAGCTATGTGGATTTATAATTAAGGTTTACCTGCACCTCAGATGTATGCTGAAGAGCATGAGAGTAGAATTTAGTCCAGATGCTGAATGACAAAAAATGTCAGCAACAACAAGTTGTACTTGTGTAAGGAACCAGAATGCCATACCAAATTACACATTATGAAATTTCCAGCAGTTAGGAATAGTTAAAATCACAGCAGCCTAAAACCTTTAACCTAATTTTGAATTTCAGCACAGACTAAGCATTGCAAATGACACTAGGAAGTCAAATGATATAATTACAAAAAGCCCTAGCTCCCATTGTCATGGGCCTATAAATAAGACAGATTGAAGAAACCATCTCATTCAAATATTAATGAACGATGAATCAAATTTGTCAATAGGGTTACAACATAGCATATGAGAGGAAAAACAGTGTAGTGACAATATTAAGAAGGGCTGGATTTAAGTGAGGGTATTTATTTCTTGTTTAGCATCATGGGAGAGGGTAGCAAATCTGAATAAATTCACAGGATTTGGCAGGAAGAGCAATATTTTTAAATATGCTTTGAACTGGTATAAACACATATGCAGATATTCCAAATGTGCTGTAAGGAAGACAGACAGGGTATGAAGTCACCAGAAGTAGCCTGACTCCATCTGAGGATCCTGCCTCTAATATATACCATTTTATTATATCCTGTAAAGACTGCATTCCCATACATTTTTCTCTTTTAATGCATGCATACCATTTCCTTTTGTGCTTTTTTATTCTCCTTCTCACTTCTGAGCCAAAAAGGAAGATTGACTGTAGTCCAATAAAAGAATGAATATACTCCATTAATGTTGACAGAATATAATGTATTATGGAGTAATTACCAAGCTGCCTCGTAGCCCAAAGTCTGCTATTTCTAAAGTTCTGTTAGGTAGCTAGAGTAGAAATGGTCTCCAAGCCTCATAAGAACTGTCAGTTTCATTTTTCATTCTTTTAGGGGGTTTTCTCTGCATGAACAGGATTTCTTAGAGTGCAGATTTCCAGTCTAGTAATGATTGAAGGGAAATCTTTTATCAGGTGCATCAAAATCACTTTCCAACCTATAAAATGTGACAGTCTCAGGAACGACTTCATTGAAGAAGAAAAACCATTGATTAAATATTAAGTGTAGTAGTGTCATTAATAGTAGTGAAGGGCCATATGTAGGTCACTGGCTTAAGAATTGAGAGGTATGTTCTGGATTCAATTCCAAGCTATCACTGAATCATTGTGTTTGCCCTTGACTAAATCTGCTAACTACCAACCTTATTTCAAAAGTTCTCTGATATTCCTGCTGAGCCAAGCAAGTCTCTTGGCCCCTTTCCTGCTTTTTGACCACATGGGGATGGCCTTCAGTACCTGTTGAACCACAATTCTCTTAATTAACCAGGGGGAGGACATGGTAGGCCAGGGTCTACAGTTATGAGACACAGAAAGCCAAGGAGATCAAGCTGGCAACCAAAATAAAGGACAACAAAAAGTCCTTCTATAGGTACATAGGGAGCCAAAAAAAAAAAAAGCTTTAATGTGGAACCCCTACGGAATACTGAGGGGCAGCCCACAGTTGATCTCTGCAGAAAGGCAGAGCTCCTAAACACTTACTTCACATTGGTATTCCTGAAATCAAATGGGAGTTATTCCCTGGGCCTCTGGACAGGTCAACATGGGGAGGACAACAGTCCACATGAAATCAATCCTAAACAGGTGAGGGTACTCTTAGAACATTTGGACATTTTCAACTCTGCTGAGTCAGATGACCTGCATCTGAGAGTCCTGAAAGAGCTGGCTGAGCTCATAACAGGGCCTCTGGTGAAGCTGTTCGAAAAGTCATGGAACTTGGGAATGGTCCAAAACAACTGGAAGAAGGCTAAGCTGGTTCCAATCTTTAAGAAAGAGAAGAGGGATGACCCTGCAAACTACAGACCGGTCAGTCTGACTTTGGTTCTGGGAAAATCTTTGAAAAAATTGTTAAGGAGGCCATCAATCACAGGCTCATAACTGATGGGGTACTAAGAAGCAAGCAGCATGCCTTTGTCAAGGGTAGGTCATGCTTAACAAACCTGGTATCCTTTTTTGACCAGGTAACTAACCAGCTAGACAAGGGACATGAGGTTGATATCATTTACCTAGACTTCAGCAAGGCCTTTGATTCTGTTTCCCATGAGATCCTCTCAGTTAAACTGGAGGGTACTGGCCTAAACCAGTCTACAGTGAAGTGGGTTGGCACCTGCTCAGAGGCTGATCCCAGAGAGTTGAAATAGATGGGATGGCCTCAACCTGGAGGAACATCTCCAGTGGTGTCCCACGGGGATCAGTACTTGGGCCCATGCTCTTTAATATCTTTATGGATGACTTGGATGAGGGGGTGGAAAGCACAGTAATTAAGTTTGTGGATGACACCAAGCTGTGGGAAAATGTGGGCACATCAGAGGACAGGGTAAGGATCCAGATGACCTCAACAGACTGGTCCTATGGGCTGAACACAATAAGATGAGGTTCAATAGGGACAAGTACTTGGTCCTTGTAACAGGGGTGCCTCTTTGGCATCCATCTACTGGTGACCCTGCTCACCTGTTATGGGCCAACTTTCCACCTTCTTGCCTTCCAAGCCTTGTTGTTAATTGATTAACAGATGTAATTAAGCGGGAGGCTGCCCATTTTCTGCCCCGATGTCAGGGGGCACTATCTGCAGCTCCATTCCTCCCCTACACCGCAGCCCAAGCATCGCAGATGGTATTTGTAAATTCCGCTTTATGTCAGGGTCTAGGCCACTGTGGGCCTACCCCCTTTTCCTCTAGCTAGGCCTGTCAGTCAAAAAAAACCAACAAGCCACTAATCAGGGTTTGACTCCCAGGCTCTAGCTCTCAAAAAAAACCCCTCATTCAGGCTCCTGCCCCTCTGGGGCACTGGGGTCCACTCACCCCTGAGTATTGTGCCCTCTTCTGGTGCCGGGGTCGGTGCACCTCAAAATGCTGTGCCCT
>NW_017729029.1:69150818-69160410 GCF_001723915.1 Gavialis gangeticus | reverse complement strand
GGGGTCGGTGCACCCCAAAATGCTGTGCCCTCTGTGGCGCTGGGGTCCTCACGCTGCTGTGGGTCCCCTATGAGGCCTCCTCCATCCCCTCATAGCTTTACCCAAACCACTGGTGTCAAACAGCAAACAAAACACAGGCCCCTGGGCTATAACATAAATTCAAGCTGCCCGGCTATAACATCATCCAAGCCACACCTGGGGTGCTCCAGCCTTCACCAGTATCAGAGGCTGTACCTGCAGTCAGGCCTCTCCCCTTTGGTTGCTCTAGGAGACCTCCTTCCCCCTTGGCTGCTAGCAGGAAACTGCCATCCTCGCCTCAACCCTGGTATTTATATGTGAGCCAGGCCCTGCCCCTTCCAGTCACCTGACTGCCTGGCAGGGCTTGAGCCTTAACCCCTACTCGACTGGCCTGCCATGACTGGAAGGTTCTGGACCTAAAGAGGCCACCCTGTCTCTTAGTAACAGGGTTAGGGTTCCCTGTTACAGTCCCTCATCTGGGTAGGAAGAACCTTCACCATATCTATACGATGGGTGGTGGTCCACTGACTGGCACTGCATCTGAAAGGGACCTGGGCGGCAATGAACCAGAAAATGAATGTGAGCCAGCAGTGCGGTGAAGTCTGTAGCAGGGCAAATAGAACTGTGGCATGCATCAGCCGATGTGCTGCCAACAGATCCAGAGAGGTTCTCCTCCCCCTCTATTTGGCGATGGTGAGACCACAGCTGGAGTACTGTGTCCAGTTCTGGGTACCACACTTCAGGAAGGATGTGGATAAGCTTGAAAGGGTACAGAGAAGGGCCACTTGCATGATTATGGGCTTGGAGGATAGGCCTATGAGGAGAGACTCTGGGAACTGGGTCTGTTTAGTCTGAGTAAGAGAAGACTGAGAGATGACTCTAGCTGCCTACAAGCGGCTTGGGGGAAGACCAAGATCTAGGGGAGCAACACTTCACAAAGGCACCCCTTGGGAGGATGAGGGCTAATGGCTGGGAACAAGCTAATTGAGGAAAAATTTAGGCTGGACATAAGGAACACTTCTTTTCTGTAAGGGTAAGTAGAATCTGGAACACACTCTCAGCAGAGGTGGTGCAATCACCATCCTTGGAGGTGTTCTAGAGGAAGCTGGACAAGCACCTCATTGAGCTCATTTGAGCCCAGTAACCTCCTGCCCATGGCTGGGCACTGGACTTAATGATTTTACAGATCCCTTCTGGTCCCTTCATTCTATGATTCTAACCAAAACTGAGAATTTACAATCATAACGGTGGACTTTGGGAGCATTGTCATTAAGTATTGACCTATGGTCTGGCCCCACTTGATGCAATTATATTAATTAATTATTAATTAAACACACAAGAGACTCAGATTAATTTAGACAACAGGGATATATTGTAAATGGCAGAGTTAATACAACAAGACTTAACAAGCTATAAACATATATGCACAGGTTCAGTAAACAATACAGCACAAAGAACAAAGCAAAAACCTAGACCTATGCCCGCCGACATGTACACCACAAGGTGGCAGTCAGTTGCTTGTCCGAATCGCATTATGTAAGTATATCAGGAGCTCCCTTTTCCTTTTGGAGCTTTCCACCTTTTCCCACTCCTTGGGTACTCAGTGCCCCAAATTCAAGGGTGGGTAATACTTTACCCATCCAGTTCTCTCAAGAATTCCCTCATCAGAGCACTGCTCAGTCACTCACTGATCCATTTTACATTTTACATACCACAGTGGTGCCTTCTCAAACGTAATCAAGCATATACCAAATCTTGGTCTACACAGGATACTTACTATGCATTGGCCTAATAACACTGTGCAGTAGTGTCACAGCAAAAACATTGCTAATAGCCTACTGTGCAGTGTTATTAGGCTAATGCTCAATAAGCATCACAAAATAATCGTGCGCCAGTGCTACTGCACATTTCATTAGTACTTTATTAAGGAAGTACTAAACTAAATGCACAATATGTAAGGGACTTTAATGAATGTGTAGACGTGCACAGTCAGCCCTAATCTCACCTGGCTGCTCCTCCAGCCCCACATACATTGTGAACCCACTCAAATCAAAATCCCATTCACACACTGAACCTCAGTTGCGGGCTTTTTTAACTCACTTGCACCACTGGTGTCCATCTTTTTTTCAGCCTATCATTCCCATCAATCGTTGCTCACCCCTTTGTCCAATCACTTACCTCAGGTAAGTTTATCAGTTACCTTTTCAGATTTGGCACAAACACTTGTTACCTAATTAAGCTTATCTGTGCATACTCCTATCAGAGAAACTAGGTCACTATCTGCTGGTTCAAAAGGTTACCTGGACAAGAACCTCCTAGCTCCCCTCAGCTGAGCATGTACACTACGATCTACTTAACTTACACAATAACACTATCACAGAGATAGGCAAGGCTAGGGATGGTAAAATTTGAGGTCTACATACCAACTGTATTTAAGATTTACCAGCCTTATTTTAGTGATTACCTAAATGAAAACTGCACTATGGGTGTTCAATCCTGTTAATATGTTAAATAACAATTTGGCTAGAAAAATATTTGAATATTTTTAGTTATAGCTTGTTTCGTATGTGGTAGAAAGACTTAATATTCAAAAATCTTTATCATTCTAGACATATGTTTTACATTTGCCTACACATTTATTCTTAGACTTATTTACATTAAAAGGAAGGTAAAATTAAGAAATTATAAGACCTGGACCAAAATTCATAGGTAACAATTAAACTCTAATGAAATAATCATGGAGGAACAGCATGTGCTGTGTTGAACAGGTAGGAAGGAGAGACAGCCTTTCTAACCGGCCCCTCTGATTAAAAATGGATATTCTGTCTAAAAAAGCAATGTTTCTTTCAGTGTCCTACTATGTAGGAGAAATTTGATTTCATCATTTGGTTTATGTCCTTATTGTCCCTTTAAATAAAATTAATAACTAGCCATTTTCATACCATATTAACATCCTGTACATAACACAATTCAATAAGATATTTTATAACACTGTTATAATTGAGCCACCTAAACTTTGTGTATTTAATTAATTTTCTTTCCTTTGAAATATATTTTGGCTCTTAGACAAGTATTTGGCCACCCAGAGGCATTCATCTCTGATGCTAATTGACTATTGTCTGCCAATTAGCATGACCCACTAGAATCCAAAGTGAATTATTCTGCCTTCCAAAACAAATTAATTTCTTTCATATTAAAGAGTCCAAATATATTGATACTTTGTAGAGAAAAGGTGAATGCATGTCACACTCACAATTAAAAGTTACAGGAAGGAATATATTGGAAGGTAATAAAGAAAACACCACCTACGATTCCCTCTACCGTTCATCATAGCCATCTGCTGTCAGATGCATTCATACCAGGCAGAGACCATTACTTTTGAGAAGTAAAATATTCATGGGGGAAAATCTATCAGTGGCTGGGTTTTAGTGACAGCCTTAAGTTGGACTAGGTGGCAGATAGGCATACGGTATAAATACAGCACAGTTTGTAGAAAGGCAGAATGTCATGGAGGGTTAGAAAGCCTTAAGGATAACGACCTCAGATTTGGCATGCTTAGTGAATTAATCTGGATCGGAGTTCAGTGTGCTGATAAAAAGGAGAGAAGACAGTCTGACGGATCCAAACTGTGGGACTTTGTGTCAGAGAGTTATAAAAGGGCAGAGAATCATGACATGCTGAGGTTTCTTAAAAAGAAAGAATCATAACCAGCTCATAGGGGTTCCATCATTTTATGAAAGGAAGAAAAAGCAGGTCTTTAGCCAACAGAGACAAAAGCAAAAGATAGATTAGAAATGTAATAGAAACATAGTTATTTCACTTCTGTTAATTGCTATAGGGAGGTCATCTGTCACTTTCAGCAACTTGGTTACAGTGCACAGACTTTGCCTGAAGTTATCCTAGAAATATAATAGATACTGGCGGAAATAAACTGTTGCTAGAACTGTTTTGCAAATACCTTCTTAGTAGTCTTGCCAAGGAATGAGTACTTCCTTCTTTGTGTTTACGTTGTGTGCTTTTCACAGTGACACAGTCCCTGTATTTTTCTCACAGAATAGTTTTTCTTACATTCTCCAGTATTATTATGTTTTGCACAGACATTGCATAGCCACATTACACAGAAAAGCAGGAGTTACTCAGCAACCTAGTGGCCAACTTGCATGCCACCCTGGATAATATCAGGGGTTCAAATTGGAGATGCCATAAAAATAAAACTAAATTTTCCCTCTATTTAGGATTTACAGCCCTGAACCCAAACAGGAATCCATGCTTTGTTTCAGCAGACAGCTGCTGACTGCTGTTGGTTTTTCATGCAGTGAGGATTTAATATCAAACACGAGTCACCAGACCAAATACATGGAACCCAGGTCTCCTTTTTCCAAAGGGTGCATAAGGATGTTTGGGGAGGTTAGATTGTGTAAAAATGCCACCCAATCCAATTTAGTTCCCCCAGGTGCAGACCTTGCACTTACATCCCTAGTTAGGTCTATTTAAGTTGTAGCACTTAAAAGCAGGTTTTTAAACCTAGTGCTTTAAGAATTGACACAACACTCAGGTGATTAATAACAGAAAAGTTTGCTTTAATAACTATGACAAGCCACAAAATGACAGAAAAAGACTCTTTCCCCAATGTAAGATGAGCTAGTACAGACAGTCCCAGTACATATTTACCTGCAGCAGTATTTTCTTACTAATGCAGCAGAGAAGCTGGTCCAGGCTTGCAACCTTCACTCATGGGCTGGGTGCAGGGTGGCTTCTTGATCTTTTCTGGACTGCACACCTTGCTGGCAGTTCTGTCTTGCTTTTTATACTGTTTTAATTGTATAGCTTCAAAACATTTTTCCTTGATGGTTGGTTGATTGAAGTCCAAACAAAACAGGGAGGAAAAGGGTGACTATCACGTTATAATTGTTAAATTGCCTGGCTCCTGGTTTGGGATTTGTCCAGATGTGAAGACTTGTGTTTCATGCAACCACTGCAATTAAATGTGATGAGGTTTGAGTGGTCAAACAGGATGCTTAGAAGCATTGGTTACCAGATGTGTCTTTGGGCATTTGTTTATCAATGGGGCAAATTTGCAACAGCTTGTACCCATGATAATTTATTTACAAAACTCCAGACATACACTGAATGATTCAGACATTTGTAACACCTTTAGACATTGGATGCTGTTTTGAGAAATGTCAGGATGTGTTTTTAGCAAGGTGCATTTGTCACATATGGGGCATCTTTCCTGTATCTTTTACAGGTTTCACTTGAAATGTATATTTAGACTTTTGCCTTCTTTAGTTGTTAGCTCAATTGAAATACATATGTAGTTTCCTTACCATCTTTAGTTACACTTGATCAGCCTTTTTCCCTCTTGCTTTCTTAGATATACACATGTGATGAGTGTGTCATGTCTCTGCCAACAATTTTCCTTTTAGAGAGACCATCACTCTTATTATTTTATGGCACGGGTCTGCTATTGAGTGTCTCAAGCCCTACTGTTTCTATGCCTTACTAGGTTGCAGCCATCGCAGAGACTTTTTTTCTTGTGGCAGTCTTGTCACCCCAACCCAGTCTTGCCCCAGCCACTGTATTGCATTTGTGTGCAAGAGGCATTGTCCAAGCTTTTACAACCAACATAAGTGTGAATTGTACAGAAGTATCAGGAAGGTTAGGTCAGTCTAGAAATGTCTGACCCAATCTAAGTTAATTCTGTTTCCAAGGTAATCTAAGATTGGGTTGGCCATGTTTAGACCCATCGAACTGTTCTGAACTTCTATACAGGTCCTAGCACAGCCTCAGAGCTGGGAAAGCCCAGCCACTGACCCAGCCCCAGAGCTGTGCTTTTCCTACCACCTGGCACTGGGCTATTTTTATCCCCCAATCCTCTCCCCCACCCTCGTGGACCAGCTATCATCCCCCCAAGCCCACTAAACCGCCATCCCACAAGCCATTCCTAATGCTGGTTTTACTAGTGTTCACCAGTGCCAGAAAGTAAGTCGAGGTGAGGGGAGGGGTGAGTGGGGTGGGGGATAGGTTTGTCAAAGTGGATTATTTATCTGGAGGTAGGGGTAGTCAGGTCCCAGGAGTTGGGGACAGAGCCCTCCCCCGTCCCCCCAACCCTATGAGCCTCCCAGACCCCACCACCCCATCCCCTCCAACAGACTCTTCCTGCCCCTCTGATTTCCCCCCACTCTTGTGGATCCTGTCTGCCCCTCCAAACCCCCAACCCCCACTGCAGACATTGCCTGACACCTTGATCCTCTGATCTCTCCCTGTGGACTCCACTTGGCTACTCGATTCCCCACCATGGACCCCATCTGCTCTCCCTTCTCCAATTTCCCTCCTCCCCCAGAGCCTGCTTGACCTCCCCCCCAGTCCTCCCTCTAGGTCCATCCCCCCATCCCAATTTACCTTAGATTGGGTGGCCTTAGATCAATCTAACCTCCCCGTAATCTCCCCAAATATCTGTATGCACCACAAGTAAGCACACTAATTGGCATGCCAGAAAATTATACTCTCTCTCATCCTCTCCCTGGCCCAATATATGTTTGATTGCTCTATGCAAAGTGAAACAGCTTCCAAAGGAAGGAATGAAAGTGTCCCTACCTCACGGTTGCTGTAGTGCCTGGCAATTTGGGTGTTTTTCTGGGCAGTGGGAGATTAGGTCTTGAATTTCTTCCAGCAGAGAAGGGACTCGGATCTCTCAGGTCCTGGGTGAGTGTTCACAACCGTCAAGACTGGGGGATGTCTGAGCATGATCAGAGGCAGAATTTTATGTGCCTGGGGAACTTTAATGTTGAAGACTGAGGCACCTACAGATTTAGGAACCCACAGGGTTAGGTGACGGCCATATGGAGGTTTTGAGGATCATGATTTTGGTCTTATATATCTAAAATAGGAATTAGGAGGAGTCAAACTTCTAATCCATTTTATGCAACTACAAAGTTTACTGATTGACTTCACTAGTCTGTGGGACAGGCAGTAAGACAGTAGGCAGATTTTACTGTGGACAGTTTCTAAAGAAACAGAATTGCATCATAACTACCAAAAAGCATTTGTTCAAAATCTGACCGCTTATATGGCTAGAACAAGACATCTTATTATAACGTTATCTGTAAATAACAGTACTATTTGGTGCAAAAATGGTACAGCAAGGTTTATTATATACATTCCTGTTTGGTATAGCAAGGAAAAAAAGATAGAAGCTGTAATCTGATGTCATGTTTAAGAGGACTGTCTTTCAATTGATATATCTATATATCACAAAGGGAGAGACAGTGTAGTGCTCCCCGCACAAAAAAAAGAGATAACTAGAGGGTTTATTCTCCAAGATCAGCCTACTTACATTTGAACCAGAATGGGAATATGTGATGTCCTATAAGTACAGGTTTTATATAGCAGCAGGCAAAATGAGGCTGAAATGATCGTTTTAAATTAGGGAAGTAGATTTAAGCCTACAGACTTTTTTGATATAGTTACTATATTTTATTGAGCAATTTAAATGTTTTTGTGCCCACAGAAGTGCTTGTCTTGATTTTCTGGGGAAGAGCAGTGCTAAGGAAAAAGACACAAAAATAGCAGTTGTAATTTTACAGCTTTAACTATCTTTATCAACAGCAACCAAGCACCAAATCTCCCTTAGCATGTCTCCAATAATAAATGAATGTAAATCAAATGTTAGTGCAATCATCCAGGTCGTTTATAATTGCTAGGTAATTTAGACATTAGCAAGCAAGTAGCAGAAGGTGGTTTTGACATGCAGAAATCTATCACAAATTATATTGCTACCTATTATAACTACAGTGCTCTGATTAATGTGGTAGGATGCCATAGAGAAACTAAACAGACTGTAGTTAGAGGGATGTATAATAATAATAAAAAGCTTATTCTCTCCATAGAGAAATATTTTGGCACATAGTTCCATATAAAAAGATAAGAACATAATTGTATATGCCAAAATTAGTTATTATAAATTACATGAAAGTGCCCTATAGACATTAATAAAAAAGAAAAGGATGATTTTTACATTGAAAGATCAATATTATTGAAACCAGTGGGTACTGTTTGCTCCTGCTATTCAGCTTAGAAACAAATATTAAGGTATAGAAATAATTGTCCTCTTCTCCCTGCAGATTACTCATCATCTTAAATAACTGTGCACAATACTAAATTTCTAAATGGGTTTATATTCAAGAATATGATTGCACACGTCTGCCTTTTGACATAGTATGTTCTGAAGGCAAAAGAAGCAACCATAATATTTGAAGAAGCAACCATTAATATTTTCCATGCAAGTCTGTTCCCTTTTCTTCTCTCTTTCTGTTTTTTTCTGCCTCCACCTACCTTTGTCTGTCTGATCCCTTCATCTAATCAAATACATTAAAATTATCTCAATTGTTCCATTTAATCAGCACTTGTAAAAAATAGTGTCTTCTTGATTGCCATAGTCATAATCATTGTTGTCATCCTCTTCCTGTCACATGCTTGATCTAACAATTTGTAGTATTTCGTTTACATTCTTTTTCCTTTTATCCTTCCTTTTTTTACCTATTATAAATGTATTATCAAAAAATAATAATGATAGAACTTAGTTATTCATCCATTCCTTAATTATCTTCATTTATAGTTTACAACTACTCAGAAAGTACAAGTGCAATTCCCCAAAATTAATTCTGATGTATGTGTTATTACTGTCTATAAAATCACAGAGTTATAGAATCATAGAAAATGAGGGTTGGAAAGGACCTCAGAAAGTCATCTAGTCCAATCCACTGCTCAAAGCAGGACCATCTCCAATTAGATCATCCCAGCCAAACCTTTGTCCAGCCAGGTTTTGAAAACCTCCGAGGATGGAGCTTCCACCACCTCTCTGGGTAACATTTTCCAGTGTTTTACTACCCTCCTAGTGAGAAAATTCTTCCTAATATCTAACCTAAACTTTCCTTGCTATAACTTGAGACCATTGCTCCTTGTTCTGTCATCTTCCACCCCTGAGAACAGTCTAGCTCCATCCTCTTTTGAACCCCCTTCAGGTAGTTGAAGGCTGCTATTAAATCCCCTCTGTCTTCTCTTCTCTAGACTAAATAAGCCCAGGTCTTTCAGCCTCTCCTTATAAGCCATGTGCCCCAGCCTCTCACTATTTTGTTGCTCTCTGCTGGACTCTCTTCAATTTGTCCATATCCCTTTTGTAGTGAGGTGCCCAGAATTGAACACAGTACTCCAGATGTGGCCTCACCTGTGCTGAATGAAGGGTTATAATCACTTCCCTGGACCTACTGGCAAGACACCTACCAATATAGCCCAGTATGCTTTTAGCCTTCTTGGCAACAAGGGCACACTGTTGGCTCATATTCAGCTTATTGATCACTGTAATCCCCAGGTCCTTTTCTGCAGAGCTGCTTCCCAGCCAGTCAGCCCCCCGTCTGTACTGGTGCATAGGATTGTTCCATGTTAAGTGCAGGACTTTGCACTTCTCCTTGTTGAACCTCAGGAGATTTCTTTTGGCTCAATCCTCCAATATATCTATGTCACCCTGAAACCTAGCCCTACCTTCCAGTGGATCTAGTACTCCCCCCAGCTTACT
>NW_017729029.1:69145312-69145818 GCF_001723915.1 Gavialis gangeticus | reverse complement strand
TGGCCCAATCCTATAATTTGTCTAGGTCACTCAATCCTAGCCCTATCAACCAGCATATCTACTACTCCCTCCTGCTTGGTGTCATCTGCAGACTTGCTGTGGGTGTGCACTGTGCCATCTGTCAGGTCGTTGATGAAGCAATTGATGAAGCATTGAGCAAAACTGGCACCAGGACTGACCCGTGGGGAACTCCACTTGATACCAGCTGCCAACTAGATATCAAGTCATTGATTATTACCCTCTGAACCTGATGCTCAGCCAGTTTTCTATCCAATGTATAGTCCATTCATCCAATCCATACTTCCTTATCTTGCTTGTGAGAAGGTTTCATAGTTTCATAGTTTCTAGGGTCGGAAGGGACCTGAGCAGATCATCTAGTCTGACCCCCTGCCATGGCAGGAAGAGCACTGGGGTCAAATGACCCCAGTAAGGTGGTCATCCAACCTCCTCTTAAAAACCCCCAGGGTGGGAGCCTGCACCACCTCACTTGGAAGCTGGTTCCAGAC
>NW_017729029.1:69143775-69144764 GCF_001723915.1 Gavialis gangeticus | reverse complement strand
AGATGGGAACCACGTTGGCCCTCTTCCAGTCCTCTGGCACCTCTCCAGAGCACCACGAGTGATCATAAAGCCGTGCCAGGGGACTTGCAATGACCCCAGCGAGTTCCTTCAGGACTCTAGGGTGAAGATCATCCGGGCTGGCTGACTTAAAAATGTCCAGCCCCTCCAGAATCTCCCTAACTAAGTCCTCACTCACTCTAGGCTCAGGTGAGCCTCCCCCGGGGCCCAAAGGGGGCCCAGCAGGGAGGTGGCAGTTCTGGTCCTTCTGGTTGTGTGAGACTGTATCAAAAGTCTTGCTAAAATCAAGGTATACCACATCCTTTGGTTTTCCTGCACTGAGAGAGCCAGTCATCTCATCGTAGAAGGCAATCAGATTTGTCAGGCATGACTTGATGAATCCATGCCCTTGGTGAATCCTTCCTGACAGTTCCTAATCACCTTCTCCTCCAAGTACTTCAAGATAGATTCCTTGAGGATCCACTCCATGATTTTTCCAGGGACTGAGGTGAGACTGACTGGTTTGTAGTTCCTTGGATCCTCCTTTTTCCCTTTCTTAAATATGGGCACTATGTTTTGCCCTTTTCCAGTCATCCAGGACCTCCTCTGATCACCATGAATTTTCAAAGATGATGGCCAATGGCTCTGCAATCACATCGGCCAACTCCCACAGCACGCTTGGGTGCATCCCATCCAGCCCCAAGGACTTGTGCACATCCAGCTTTTTTAAGTAGTCCCTAACCTGTTCTTTTGCCACTGTTGGTTGCTCACCTCCTCCCCAAACTCTGCTGCCTGTTTCAGTATCCTGGGAGCTGACTTTGCCTGTGAAGAGTGAGGCGAAATAGGCACTGAGCACTTCAGCCTTTCCTGCATCCTCTGTTACTAGGTTGCTTCCCCTCTTCAGTAATGGACCCACACACTGTCAGCTTCTTATGTGAAATATTGAAATCCTTGTATTTGATACCTTTTAGTTATCCTGTTAGAGATAATAT
>NW_017729029.1:69091586-69138775 GCF_001723915.1 Gavialis gangeticus | reverse complement strand
TCCTCCCCTTCACATCCCTTTCTAGCTGCCATTCCAATTGCACATCCTGACTTCATCCCTGCATCCTAAGCAATGCTTTTGTACTCCTCCCTAGTTATTTGTCCAAATTTCCATTTTTTATTAGCTTCTGTGTTGTGATTTACTTTATTGAAGAGTTACCTACTAAGCCAAGCTGGTCTTCTGCCATACTTGCTAGTCTTCCTGCACATTGGGATGGTTTGTTCCTGAACTCCCAGTAAGGCTTCTTTAAAGTAGAGTCAGCTCTCCTGGACTCCTCTCCCCCTCAGACTGGCTTCCCAAGGGATCCTGTGCATGAGTTTCCTGAGTGAGTTGAAGTCTGCTTTTCTGAAGTCCAGGGTCCTTACTCTGCTGTTCTCCTTCCTTCCTTTCCTCAGGATCCTAAACTCAATTATGTTGTGGTCACTCCTGTCCAAGTTGCCATCCACTACTACTTTCCCCACCAATTCATCCCTGTTTGTGAGTAGCAAGTCAAGAAGAGCCTGGCCCTAGTTGGCTGCTCCAGCATTTGCACCAGGAAGTTGTCTCCAATGCTCTCCAAAAACTTCGTGGATTTCCTGCGCACTACTGTATTGCCCTCCCAGCAGATGTCAGAGTGATTGATGTCCCTTGTGAGAACCAGGGCTTGTGTTCAGGAAACTTCTGCTAGCTGTTTGAAGAAAGCCTCTTTCACCACTTCCTCCTAGTCGGGTGGTCTATAGCAGCCCCCCACCACAACATCACCCTTGTTGCTCTCCCCTCTAACCTTAACCCAGAGACTTTCAACCGGCCTATCTCCAGTTTCATACTGAAGCTCTGAGCAATCGTACGGCTCTTTTACATGAAGTGCAACTCCTCCTCCTCTTCTCCTCTGCTTCTCCTTCCTGAACAGTTTTTACCCATCCATGACAGTGCTCCAGTCATGCAAGATATCCCACCAAGTCTCTGTTATTCCAGTCATGTCATAGTTTCGTAACTGTGCAAGGACTAAATTAGAATAGAAACAGAGTTTTTAGGTGCTTCTGGGAATTAGCTTGATATTAGATTCATATTGGTGTGGATATTACTGTGATGTTGCCTCTCAGTATATTTAAATATTATATTTAGAAAGTGAGGCATGTGAACAGAGGGGGCCCTGGTGCTGATAGTGCTCCAGTCAGTGGTTTCATTGGTTTCAGTGGTTGCGTTGAAAGGAAATGCACTCAAACAACTACTGAAAGTTGTAGTCTTTGTGGAATAATAGCATGAGGTTGCTGTAAATCCCCAAGATCAAACCTGAGTGTGGATCACTTTCATATTATTAGGCAGAGGTAGTTAGCTGTGTTAGTCTGAAGTCAAGCAGGGCAGGGTGGCACCTGAGAGACTAACTGGTTCCAAGAGACATAAACTTTTTAGGTGACAATGTACTTTGTCAGATGCTATGAATGCACTTGCAGAGAGCAGGGGTACTAAATATTTATAGTATCTAATGAAATAGGCTGCTATGCCTTTCTGAATGAGTTAGTCTTTAAGATGCCTATTTGCCCTGCCTATTGTTTATCTGAACTAAGTAACCCCCTTGCTCTGTCTTCTGCCTCTCATATTATATTAACCTACTTTTGCCTCTCATAAGTACTAACAAGAATTGTTTCTTTATGGAACACATTTACTTTCAGAATACAAATTGAAGGACTATTGCCACTAATAATGGTAGGAACCAGTTATAAGCATGACGGCTGAAAGGTTTTTTTTCACCAAAGGTCAATGAATTAATAAAAAGTGATGCTGTTTTAGGCTTCTTTTGGTAAGTGGTGAAAATACTGTTTAAAACCTGTTCATATAAAATTATCTTTTTTTCAAGTGAAAACAAGTTGGTTAAGTAGGAGACACCAGTGTGATATGATCATGCAAAAAAGTGTACATGACCCTAGGAAGTAGCAGGCAAATATTTTCAGTAGAGATAGAGAAATAAGTGACTGTAAAAGCAACTCATGAGGCCTCCTCTGATTATTATATGCTCTTATGGTGCTCATATTTTTGAAAGATGAACAGGGAAATGTGGAGCCTTTCATATGAAAGGAAACCATTAGAGCTCTGTTTGCTTAGCTTAGCAAAATTAGGATGTAAAAGGAGATAATTGTTCTCCATAAATAACTCAGGTGGATAAACATGAGGAAAGAAAAGCGCTATTTAAGGTAAGGGACTTTACAATAATAAATGGCTGTAAATAGGCCATGACCCAGGAGGATTGCATTGGAAGGTAATGAAGACAACAAGACATGACTAAATTTAGGCTGAAAATAAGGTTTCTAACCATTTAGAGGAGCACGGTTCTGGAACTACTTTCCATCAGAAGCAATGGGAGCCTAAAACCTAATTAGTTCTAAGATGGAGTTGACATGGTTGCCTGCAGTGCAGGGTCCTGGACTCTAACTCAGGAGGATCCTTCCATTTTTATGTTGTCCTGTTATGGCAAATGGCATCTATGTAATGTGTTGCAAAATACTATATTTTTTATCACACTTCATTCCTTAAGTAGGGAGAGAGAGAAAACTAAAAGAATATGTCTGAGAATTATCTCTGCTGTCAATGAACACACTCTGGATTGTGACTTAACATTTCTCTATAGCAGAACTGCCAAAGCTGTCTACATCTCAGAATGGAGATAACTTTACAGGTAACATGAAACAAAGATTGTCATCACTGGGTATAAAAAATGTTTTGTTAGATTAAGTTAACCCAGAGCCTGGTGGGTGGTCTGGTTTTCACAGGTTGTGATAGATAGTGACATTTTGGAAAGAGCAGGATGATCTGAGGCTGCTTTCCTTTTGAAAAGGACAGCACCGGCTAATCTCCATCTGTACTTGCAGTTCACTTTAGTGGTCTATATCAATGAAGACAGGAAGATGTGCCACTATCACACTGCTGCTATGCAATGGCATATTGCTTATGGTTTAGGTCTGCTTGAAGTTGTTTACATTTAAGGGAGGTAGGTTGGGAAATAATTGCACTACTTGAGCAATATGGAGTTGAGGTGCTTTTGTAATATTTGTTTTCTGTGCTATAAACAAATCCCCTGAATTTTCTTAATGTCACCAGTCTGATACAAGAAATAGGGGGCACACACTGAAATTACTAAGTGACAGGAGACACTGCTAACTAACAAGAGAAAGTACTTTCTTACACAATGCATAGTTAACTGAAGGAATTCATTGCCACAGGAGATGATGGAGGCAGATAAGTTCATAAATGGATTGGATAAATGAATTGAAGATGCATCTATTCATGGCTATTGAACAGAATGGTTGGAGATGTTTCTTAGGCATCTCTAAACCAATAAATGGTGCATGCTAGGGAGGGAATTGAACAAGGGATAGGTCAGTCCAGAGATACCCAGTTAGCATTCACTTCTGCCACTGTCAGAGACATGATACTGAGCTAGCTGGATCATTGGTCTGACCTGGTATGGCACTTCCTACGTTCTTATGATCATTTGGGGATGATGCTCGACCATGGCATTTATACCAGTGGCTTGAATAGAAGAGGTTGCAGAGTTAAATTGGAGGTACAGGGTGGTTGTGCATGCCTGAAGAACAGTTTCTCCTAGTGTACAGTGGAAAAAGGTGTGACTTGCTGTAATCATTAGAATTGATCAGATTGCTCTTCTTTGTGCTGCATCTTTCTTCAGGCTGGTGCACAGAGGACAGTATTACAGCTTCAGTCCTCCCACAACCCTATTTAGCAGTTGCACACTGGTAAGGAGCAGGAGAAAGCATTCCTTCCACCTCCCAGCCTGAGAGGGTATGACAGACTATGGCTTTGTTGTAATATTTCTGAGTTAAATGTGTTCACATGCCTCACTTGCCCCAGCTAACTTGCACAGGAGGGTAAGAAGGGGTTAAGAAATATTGAAGATAGAGTTGCCTAGCCTAGAAGACATTCATCAAAAGATCACTGAATAGCTCTGTGGGATCAGTGGGATTGGCAAATATCTTTGGAGGTGTTACCCAACAGGTATCAAGGAAGGCAGAAGGAGTTAAGCCTCAGAGGATGAATAGAGCAGCCTAAATAGAAGGTCTACCTGAGAACTGCAGAAGCTGGAAAGAAAACAGCTGAGTTAACTTGGGGGTGTCTGGGTTTGTGTGGGCTAGAGCTTTACAGAGAGACTGCTTAACACTTTGGAGGGAGCAAGAACTTCTTGCTGTGTGGCCTTTACCCCAAGACCTGCTTTTATTGATGAGGAACTGTCTGCTTTTCTGCTTGAGACTTTGGGGTGCACTTCTCCTTTTAAAGAAGTTATGTGCCTTTGTCAGGAGCATTTTTGTTATGGCTGTGTTGCTTTCAGGAGCTGAATTAGAATGTAGCTTTCTGAGGCAGGATCGTGGGTAACCAGGAAGGGTCAGGGCCTAGACAGCCGGAGTCTCAGACTTGGAAGGAACCAGGGCTCTATCCTATTCCTGAAGTTGCGCCTAGCTGGCTTCCAACTCACAGAACCCAAATAAGACTAGATATCCCAAGCAAGCTCTCCTCTGGGAGAATCCATGCTGGAGGGACACTATTGAGAGAGGCACAGCTCTACAACATCTGTGTAGGACAGAAGTGACAAAGTCATCTGGCCCGTGGGTCGCTGGACTGGTCTACGGGTTGGATCAGGACTGATGTGATGTGTCATGTGCAGCACATATGGTGTCGGGTCCAGCCTGCACACTACATGCATCAACCCACTTGGCATGCAGTGCATGGCCTACACCTAGCACTACACGCAGCACAGGGAGTCCAGCGTGTGGGCTGCATGTGGAACCCCTTTCGACCAGCCCTGTGCATTCGCTCTGACATGGCCCCATTCAGACTAGCCCCAAAGCCACCATGGAGAACCTGTCCAGTGTGTGCACTCTCTGCTCTGGATCCACCCCCTGTACTGTGTGCAGTACACATGGTATTGGGTCCAGCCTACACGCCTCATGTAGCGCACGGGGCTGGGGCTGATGCGTGCCCCATGCAACACATGGGATCAGTCCAGAGAACCACAGACAGAATCATATGACTCCATGGGCCAAATCCAGCCTACAGGCTGTATGTTTGACAATGCTGGTGTAGGCAGAGGTGCTTGCTTACCTTGCTCATCTTTGTACATGGTGTCTGTGTAGCCCTGGAGGAGCTCTTAATATTTGTTTTATTATTTTAGCCTGAAACTGAAAGTACTGACAGGAATAATTTCCCAATAAAAGCTGATACTCTTTTTATCTTGGGATCATTCAAAATAATTAGTTCCATATCATGTCATTAGTATCAAACCTACATACTAAGCTGTATTGGGTTCAGTTGCAACTTAACATATTCATTTTATATGTAGTTTTGGAATGGACTTCTAAGAAATAGCCACAATAAAATACAACAAAGCAAATGGTTGTTCTTGGTGTGAACCTTAATAGAGCTAGTACATCTGCCAAAAAAAAAATCATGTCTTTTTCACCTCAGCATGTTCTTGAAGCCTCCTAACTACATGCTATAGATAATATTTTCTACCTAATTATATTTTGTAAAAGCATCTACTGGTGTTTCAAGGCTGGTTGGATTCTTTTCTTAATTTAATGGTATATTTATTCTGTTTTGAATACAGTTTCTGACCTTGTGCATTAGTGTAAAACAGAAACTGTAGCTGAATATTGTAACATGGAAATTGTCCTTGTAATTGCAGGTAAAAGTATCACAGTGAAACCCTCATATTGTAGCAGCAGGTATACTATTGACTTATCTTGGCCTATGATGCAAATTGCTCTGGGCTTCATTAAACTGTAATTAGGATTTTCAAATCAGGAGGATACTTGGTCAGATTCTGATAACATTTATGTGTGTTACTTAACATCTTACTTTACAGTTAATTCCATTGTCTTCAGTGAGCATATTTATAGGTAAGATGCTATGCAGTGTAAGATGATCAGAATCTGCCCCACTATTGTTTTGTTGTAATAATAAATAGCATTAAGTAGTGCTGTATTATGTTGGTATTAGTATTCCCTGCAGCCAGTGGTGTTATGGATCTGCTTGTAGAATAAATGCCAAAGAAATAATTTTCCTGAAATAGCTATCTCCAGAATACCACACAGTCAAGTAAAATCTATCCAGGTTTGTGCTGCAGATGTGTCCACAGAATGTCTTCCTCAATTCTAATAAATCCTGTTTCTCAATGGTCTCGCTGGGGACCTGTGAAGGATTGGGGAATCCTTTCATGTTTCTCTAAACCCATGTTTACTTCATTTGTTGGGAATTTTTACATTTTGTTTCTGAAATATACACAAATACTTTTATTGATTGTATGAGTAGCGCTGCTGTTGCAATTTGAAAGTGTTTCTTGGGTATCCCATTAGCTCATCTCTAAATCTGCCAACTTTATTTGGGTCCACAGAAATGTCTATCATGCAGTTTCATCCACACACAGAATCATCTACTTCATAGTTCATGCAAACTACAAAAGTACACCAGAAAAGGGTATTGTAGCCATATTTTGCTCATATGTAAATGGAGTTGTCCAGGAGGAGAATACAGTCAAGAGGTGGGTGTCATGTGCAAACCCATGAACCAAAGTCAAACAACCCTGAGGTTTCAATTTTGTAGAAGTCAGAGGTATAAGAAGCAGAGTTTGCACCCTGGGCTGTGGCACCCTGGTTAAGAACCCCTGCATTAGGGTATTAGAGGGCCTCTAGGTATCAAGATAAGAACAATGGAAATCATAGCTGAAAGCTGTATTTAATGCTATGCTTGCTTAATTACCATAGAATCCTGTCATTTTATGAATTCTTTAGCAACTAGCAAATGCCACGTGAACCCTGCATCCAAAAACATTCAATTAAATACAGTTTTCTACTATGCTTTCTCTCTCTCTTGCTCGTATCTGGCTGTCTAGAAGCCCTCTGATACTCTAGTGGGATAGTATGTATCATAGTGTTCGCTAGTTGCCATGGTAAACTTGTGTTGGAAGGGCAGGCAAGCATATAAAATTGCACTCGCTCTTTTTGTCAAATCTTCCCCTGAACTGAATTAAAAAAACCCAGAATCTCATGCTTTATTTTCTCTGCATTACTTTATAAACAAGACTAAAGCTAGTTTATTTTATTTTATTTTACATCATTCAAAGGTGCAGTTGCAAGGAAATTTTCTCATGTCCCTCTGAAAACTTAACATTTCACCTGGGGCATCTTATCTCCAAAACCATAGGGTTAGATGCATAAAAATTGTCCATAATATACATATCATTCTACTGCTAGTCCCTTCTTTTGAAAGTTGGACTTTGCATACCAGAATTATTTCAGAAATTCTAGCTTATTCTCACATCTGTCCTGTGAAATAATAATAATAGGTATGCTTGAAGTGGCAAAACTACTTAGTCTATTAATAAATTGATTTATTAATCTAATAATGAAATGACTGAGGCTATAGAGGGATAAATAGGACTGAGAAAAGAACACAGGTGTTCATATTTTCTAGACTACACTCTGCAGGTTAGTGTTGTCAAACGTCCCGATGTAGAGATGATGCAGTCCTTTGGACTGCACCATGCAGCATGTTTTGAAACAACTTCTTTGTTTTGAGTTCATATTATAGTTGCATTGTGTATTTTATATTATAAAATGCAAAGTTCAAAACTAAATGAAACGTTTTTTTCTTTGTATCTGCACAAAATACTTCCACTGATCCCAAACTAATTGTTTCAAAAATGTTATTTCATGGGACATTTCTAAATTCTGTTGGTTTTGTTCTGATTTGGAATGAAAACAAATTTGAGAATCACAGAATTTCCCTAAAATGGAAGTTAGAGTTTTGGTATATCTCTAATGATGACATTTATTGCAGTCATTTAAGTAATCTCATCCTTGGAAATTTTACCTACCAGATAGAAGCTTATACTCGATCTTGTTTGTATTGTTATGCTGAGTCTGAGCAAAACCTCTTTGATGCTGCTTCACTTAATAGCCACCCTTCATTCAGGATAAACGTAAGACATAGTTAAGCTGCTTTTGGAGTAAGATAGCTGAAACAATAGAAGCCAGAGCTAAAGACAGACCTGTGCAAGACTGGTCATGAAGCTTATTTGCCTAAACAGAAATCTTTCACTGGGGAGCTGTGTGGAAAAATGTAAAGGGCTGACTTGTGGGGTAATGCTGGGAGGACACTAAAAGAGGGAGGTTTAGGGTCAGAATGCTAGCTCGAGGAAGAGGCTTGGGATATTTTAAAAAGGAAATCATTTCTTGTTGTTTGATTCGTAATATGTATATATATTTTTTTGGTTTTTGTAAATTTAGAGAACTGAGTCAGAAAGCACTTCAGTCTATCATCAGTGTCTCATCGTATTGGAAATAAGCTACAGTAACTCAAATAGTGGCTTATGTAGTTAGGTCAAAGGGGTAATTGTATCCTAGTGTTTCTGTTGCCCTCAAAATCTGATGACTTTAGAGAAATACCCATCTGTAAAACCTGAACGTTAAAATTATTCCTAAAGGATATGCCGTAGAGTTTACTATTACTTCTGTGAAATAGTAAAATGTCTGAATGCTGCCATGTGGAATTTTCTTTTGTGGCTACCTTCAGACATAATGCTGCCTTTTTAAATTGAAATAATATGCTTCAAAATCCATTTATCTGAATTTTGTTTAAGTGAGAGTAAACAAGAATTTACTTTTAAAAACCACATTATAGACATTAACCAATTCATGCTGTGAGGTATTTTAAAATTGTCAAGTATTAATGCTGTTTTAATTGCAAGAGGCATGTTGGGAAGGGAATTACAACACTTGCCTGATGTATGAAAATAAAGATAAGAATTGATGCTTGAACATATGGTAGTTTCATTAACTATCTCTTTTTAAATGTAAAATGATATCAACTGTGCAGAAAAATAGAACGTTTATCGGTGAAAATTATTTAGAGGTAACAGATTTCTTCTATGAAAAAGAAAGACTCTTCCTAAGAAAACAGTCTATTTCAAAAAAACAGACCACGGGCACAGAAATACAAAATAAATGCTTTATAGGCAAATTTCTATGGTCATAATTTCACTGCAGCTCTCGACTTTATAATTCTGCCATCCTTCCATGCACATTATACCCAAAGGTACTTTACATTGTATATTCTCATGAAATTTACTTTTTTAACCTGGGTACTTTCAAGGTATCTTGATATAACTTTCTAATCATTGACGATAGTATTACTAAGACTTAAAGGTGGAGCCACTATTTTCAAGGGTAGCAAAATTTATTGGATAATCTGGTGGAATTTTGGGGGGGGGCCTGTCATAGGAGACCTTGGTTTTTTAGAGAAAAGCAGGAGTAGTATACATTTTTGTGAGGTTAATAAGAATTTGGCACTGCGCTAGCTGTTCAGATGAAAAAAGTATGTGACTAAGCATTCCTTTTTCAGTGTGTGACCCTTGACTAAACTTGTTTTTCATAGATTGTTGTTGGGGAGACATCATTTGGCTTAATGTTTCCCTGCATATTATAAGTTGGGCTACTTTGAACACAGGATGATAGGAAAATAGGGCTGGTCCCACAAGGTCATTTAATCCAGCCCCCTGCTCAAGGTAGGATCATTTCCCTGACTAAACCATTCCAATCACGTGTTGTCTAACCCAGGGTGCTCAGTGTCTGACCCTTGGGCCAAATGTGGCCTGCACGGCCTTGGAATCCAGCCTGTAGGGTTCCCCATAGCTTAGGAAATTTGGCAGCAAGGGGAGCAGTGGCAGTTAATACAGTCACTCCTTCCTACTGCCAAAATCCCCAGCCCCAAGCAGCTGGTCAGACCTAGGCCATGACTCTCCCCCTGCATGGCCATATTGGAGCCAGGCAACATCCTCTTCCGCCTGCATGGCAGGGTTGGGGCCAGGCTGCACCCATTCTCCATACAGAGCCAGGCCATGTTTCCTTCGCCTGTGCTGCTGGTTTGGGGCCAGGCCACATTCCCTTCCCACGCCTGCACCCTGCGCTTAGGTTGTGGCCAGGTCATGCTGCCTTCTCCCACAGGGCAGGGGCACACTTCCTTCCCCTGCAGTGCTGGCTCAGAGCTCGGTCATGGTCCCTGCCCCCTGTGGGATCTAGTTGAGGCCTAACCAAGCCCCCTTCCACCAAATGGCTGGATTGGAGCCAGGCTGTCCATCTGGCACGCTGGCATGGCTGGATGGGGTCCCTCTGGATATGACCTATGGAGGAATTGGACACTGCCCATCTGGCATGCTAGCCATAAAGGTTAAGCACTAACCTGTTCTTGAAAACTTCCAAGGATGGAAATTCCACAATTTCTCTAGGTAGCTGAGTCCACTGCTTCACCACCCTCATAGTCAGAAAGTTCTTCCTACTCTCCAACTTTCCTCTGAACATAGTTTCATAGTTTCATGGTTTCTAGGGTTGGAAGGGACCTGAGAAGATCATCTAGTCTGACATAAGAACATAAGAACTGCCATTTACTAGGTCAGACCATAGGTCCATCTTTCACATCATCCTATGCCACACGGACAACTGGTGCCTCCTGAGTCCGTGGAGTCACCATATTGCTGGTGGGGAGGGGGTGTGTCCCCCAGTGGCTGATCACTGACCAGGGGGTGGGGTCCCCCAGCGGTCAGGGTTTCCCCAGCAGCCAATCGCTGAGCCACTTCCAGTTTCATGGCTGGAGCTTCCAGGGGGTGCACAGCCGATCTCAGGGTGCACCCCCTATGCGTTGCCAAAGCTGTGCCACATGGTGGCAGAGAATTAATGCTGAAAGGGAGAGTGAACTAGGTTTTTTTTTTCTACTGTTCCTCTCTCACTTGCAACCTCCAGCATTAAAGTTCTAAGACAGGGGTTTTCAACCTTTTTGGATCAGTGTACCCCTGTGTCCATCCAGGCAAGCGGTGCCTGCACAGCAGTGTGGGATGGTGTGTGGTGGCACTCCATCCCCACCCACCCGTGCATACCCCCTAGGACCTTCTCAAGTACCCCCGGGGGTACACATACTTCCTGGTCTAGGAAGTTCTAATTCAGAGGCCGTATCCCTAACTCTCATGCTCAATACTGAATGATACCCCATTTCCTCCAAGAATGTATCTAAAATATGCTGCAGCTTGAGGACGTTGCTCCTAGTCCTGTCCCCTACACCCATGGCAAAAAGGTTATTTCCATCTTCTTTATAATTGCTCTTCAGGTATTTGAAGACTGTTATTAAATTCCTTCTCAGAGTTCTCTTCTCCAGTATAAATAATCTTAGTTCGTTCAAACTTTCCTCATAAGTCATGCTTCCCCTCTAATCATTTTTGTTGCTCTCTGTTAGACTCTTTCCAATCTGTCCACATCTTTCTTGAAGTGTGGGGTCCAAAATGGGACACACTGTTGCAGGGGAGGCCACACCCATGCCAAATAGACTAAAAGCAGCACTTCCTTTGATTTGAAATTCAGGAGTGTCAGTATGGTTTCGGCCTTTTTTTTGCCACAAAAGCACACTGTTGGCTCATATGCAGTTTATGGTCCAGTATAACTCCAAGGTCCTTCTTCACAGTACCACAACCTAGCCAATCATTCCCCAGTCTGTATATTTTTCATGCAATTATTACATCCCAAGTGCAGGACTTTGCACTTGTCCTTGTTGAATTTCATCTGATTGATTTCAGACCATTTCTCCAGTCTTTCTGTATCATTCTGGACCCTGCCTCTCAGAATGTCTGCAACTCCACCTTGGTGTCATCCACAAGTTGGCTAAGTGTGTCCTCAACCCCGTCATCCAAGTAGTTAATTAAGATATTAAATGATACTGGACCCAGAACAGACCCCTGAGGATCCCCATTTGATACCTCCTCCCAATTAGACTTTGAGCCATTGATGACTACTCATTGAGCACAAATTAAAAATCCACCTTATGGTACTGTCATTTACTCTGTATTTCCTTAGGCTGTTAATGAGACTGTCATAGGAGATGGAGTTAAAAGGCTTGCTTTTGAGTCAGGGTATATTTGGCCCAGAGAGTCCAAATTTGGCATGGATATAAGTACAGATGTTTGAAAGTGAGTCTTGTTAATATAGCAGAGAAAGTATAATTTAATATTAATGATGTATGACAACCATATCTAACTAGGCTACAATAAAGAATATGCCACTGAAATAATTGGACAAGACACATAATTAATTAGGTATAAATTAGGCAATATTTCTTTGGAATTTTTCCAAGGAATGAAAAGATTCTGGCATCTAAAGGTATACAAGCCTTGGAAATGGGCTAGATATTTCTTTCTCCCTCTGGGATAAAACAAACTAGAGAATGATAAAAGGTCACAAAATGCAGGTGTGTTTTATCTGAGTGCCTAAATATGTTGTTCCTCTCAGAACTTGCTGTAATAAAGGAAAAAGAGCAATGCAATGAAAAGATATTTGCAGCATTGACAATTCATGTGGCTTGGGGGAAAAGTCAGTTCAAGTTACCCAGAAGCATGGGAGGGATAAAGAAGAGACAGAATGGCAAATGGGATGGGGAGGTTCCTCCAGAGGCTGTGTTGTTAGTTTGATTGGTGACAGCCAGGATATATTTCAATCAGTTCCCTTTATTCATATAGGATTGGGCTTGAAATTGAAGATCACACATAATGAACTGTCAGGAAAAAAATTACTCTAAAAATGGGGAAAAAATGTTTTTCTGCAATTATTTTCAACAGATTAAAGTAGTGTGTTTTGTCGTTGCAGTAATGTAGACACCATGCTACAGAAATTTCAGTATGAACAGTAAGCATACTTAATAACTGAATAGGAGATGAACCTCTAATTGACATGCCTATTACCAGTTTTCTGTTCAAGTGAAAGACAAGGAGAGATAGGACACTGAAGGGCAGAAAGATTTTTATTAAACGAATATTTCACTGAAAATACTGTCAGTACATGCTACAGTGATGGGTATGTTATAAATAAGATATAGAAGGAATAGCTCTACTTTATTTCTAGAGTAAACACTATAAAGATCCTAGAGGAATGGTGCCTAGTGCTGCTGTTCTAGAAAAAAATAGCTTTCAGAATCAATCCTGTTTTATATCATTATTTCACACTACTGTTTGAATTTACCATCCTGAGTGATAAGAAAAGCACTGGTTATGGCCTCCATTAAACATGTATCTTTTCCACATTGATAAGCTCCATGCTTCCAAATAAAATCCTTAGAAGGAGATCCAGATTTGTAAAGGTATATTTTATTATACTGTAGTTGGGAAAGAATTTAATATTGACAAATTGATTGAGTCATGGTAGCCCCCTTTTTTAATGATCTGCAAGCATACTTAAACTCTTACGAACATATCTGCTAACATGTGGTGTTTACGAACCATTTGCCTTGACTACATCTCTGACAAATTGTTATTAACAGGATATGGTTGTTCACCTAAGACACGTGATGTTATTTCTTCTCCATAAACAGATGTGTAAAACTTGCGGAGTAATTAGTGCAAGAAAAATCTTAGTCCCCCCCGTGGGTAATGGTGTTTACACTAAGTACTCCCCAGGACCGATGCATACGGAAAGCCCTTCACACTGACATTCATGAAAAAACAAACGAAGAAGCTGTATTGAACAGCATGTCAGAATCCTTGTTGTTAATTCCTCTCCTCTTTTACCAGTATGCGAAATACCAAAATGTTGGTAGCTGTTTAATGAGTTGCTGTACAGTAAACATTGTGTAGCCTAACACAGAATAGAGCTGAACACAGTCACAATCAAGCTTAAAATATTCATTTTCTTTTGAGCTCACACAGTTTGAGTTGCATATAATTCAGTAATTCCTCTTATTTTGTTTTCTAGAATGACAAATCTCCAGGGCGCTCTGCAAGTCGATCAAGTAACATCTCAAAGGTAGGCGGAATATATTAACTTGTTTACTTTCATATAGAATTCCAAGCGACTAAAGTCCCATTTTACTCCACTGTCCACATAACCATATTCTGGCACGTTCTTTGTATATACCAGTTCTTAACATTAGGCTGCCTAATGCACTAATTGCAACATAAAGGTCATTTAAAAATACATGATTAATCTCTTTTTATCCATTGAATATCCATTAAGAAACTCCTTTCTCAACCCATTTCACTTGGGGGCCATGGAAGGGGCTGTCTATTTCAGATACGAATCTATGGACCCTACGTTGTTCCTGTAAATTTCATTCAGATATGGCTGAAACCCAAGTTAAAAATTGAAATTTCATGAGAATAGATCAAAAGGTTTTGGTGCCAGAGGACATGGATGGATGTCTTATTTCTACCAATATAATCAGCATTACACTGGCACAAAATAATGCAAACTCTTAAATAGTAACTTCCCTGAGTTACTGGACTAACTTCGTTGGAATAACTTCACTAAGTCCAGTAGAGAATTATACTTGAAAGAATCAGAAATAAAATGCTGTTGGTATAAGTTAGATCTGCATTAGGTCAGATTTTGTCTGTGCACGTCTAACCTGAAGTATCTCTAAAGGCAAACAGGCTATTATCTCTATACCCACCAACCAGCAACAGAATAGTGTAATTGCTGCCTTGGGTGTTCCTTTCTTTTTATGTGCCCTTGTGTCAAGGAATTTAGCAGAATTCACAGATTTGGGGGTTTTTTGCAACCTGACAGGCCACCCTGTGAGATCTTCTGCTATGGCCTCAAACTTGTGATCTCTAGGCTCTCAATTGTATGCCTTGGTGCCCGTGCCATGCCACACCAGCCCCCTGCCTTAGGTGTGAGCTCTCACAAGATAGCTACACTTCTGTCCATTCCTGATTCAGGTGCAATTTATGTAAGTATATAAATGATATAAATAACACCTGGACTTGAGAATATTTCTCCATGCTTGTAAAATCCAAATCAAAATACCAGCCACTATTTAAGCTCAAACCTGCTCCTCAAGGTTTGAACTTGGGTCCAGTTCTGAACATCATGGCCTCAGTCCTTATCTAATGAAGATTTACTGTGGCCTGACCCTGCCAAAACTATTTTACCCTCAGAGATGCATTTGATTTAAAGAAAAAAAAGAGATCACAGTCGTAATTTTTAAATTACAGTTCAAGGAACTACCAGTTAAAATACTCGTCTCTGCTATTTCATAACAACAAAAGAAAAGGCTTTGAGTAGTCCATGGTACTGCTATTAAGTAGTCTTCTGTGTATAATTCACTTTAATGAGCATTCAATTACAGTTTTAGAAGAAAGAATACAGCAAGGAGTGTGTTGCATTCCATGGCATAAATATTCTTATCTGTTTTTACCCAGTAGGAGCAGAATGGGGTGAACATCATATTATATCAGAGTTAGTACAATAATGGCATCCAAAAGAATTTTCACCTGCCTGTGCTTCCTATGTGAAGGACCTATTAAATATTAGAGTTGACCTTGATCTCATTTACTATAATGCATTTCTGAAGGAGCTCAAGTCACTTTATTGGATTTCCTCTTGATTTACACTGATGAAATGAGATCAAAAGCTGACTGTATCTGAAAGCAGTAATCATCCAATGTGCAGTTATAGGTATCAGTTTTAAAAGAGAGTGTGATGATGTTATATACCACTTTTCATCTTATTCCATGGCACCTTTCTTACTATGGTTTTAACTGTCATATGACCGGGGAAAATCATAAACCAAAACTGATGATATAATCACTTCAAGTCATGAGAGACCAGTCAGTAAAATCCAGAAAATTCAAGACCGAGCCTTGCACTTCAGCCTTAACTGAGTCTGCTATGACTTTCTATTTCATGTAGTGGTAAGAAATAAGGACAACAGTTGCAATTATGGTGGGGCAAGGGAGTTGTGAAGCTTAACCAGTGCCTCTAAAATGCTTTGAGATGCTCAGGTGAAAGGTACTAAAGGTACTAAAACATTTGTAACAATAAGAGTAAGGGCAGGTACCTCACATGATAGAAAATGGGACTATATTCATTCCCACTGAGGGGCAGATCCAGAGTCAGTGCAGTGGCATAGTTGCACTTGCACTCCTTTGGGCCAGGGGCCTTTTTTAAATCCCCAAAGCAAGTAAGAATTCCCCTTCTCCCGTCCCTTCCATACTCAGTGGCACCTCCATTACCTTTTCATTCCCCCACTCTCTTCCACTCTTGCCTGCTGTTGCAGCTACCCCAGCTGAGCCTAGGTGGAGCGGGGCAGAAGCAGCTCTGGGGTTTACTGAGGTGCTGCGGAGCACAGAGGGTGAGGGGATGCCAAAGGTGGGGGGCAGGATTCTTACTTGATAAGGGCACTTGCAAAAAGTCCCCAGCTGCAGCTCCTGTGTTGTGGTCTGACTCTCCTGGTGAGGGGGAAGGAGGATTACAACAGGGATACCATCACTCCTGTAGTCTCAGTTGCTGTTCCTGCCCTCCCCGCCTTTACAAAGTCTTCGATCCACTCATGTTCCCACTCATCCCTCACTTCTCACAGCATACAACACGATGTGTGTCAGTCTGTGCTTTGTTTTTAGTTTTGATCAAAATCTCAGTGTTATTTAACCAGTGGTATACATGTGAATTTTAATTGCATCATTATAGCTGGACCCAAACTGGTTCCCCACTTACAAAGCCTCCTGAATATTGGGGAAATACAGATTCACGCTTCATTGTAATTTATCTCTATAACATGCTGGAACAAAATGCAAAGTTTTAATATCTCCAGGCCTGGGAGCATCCAGGGATTGTGGCTCAGTCCATCTCTAATTGTGATCCCTGTTAGTTAAAAGGACTGTAAACCTATATAAATTCACTGCACTTATTTTCTGTTATTCTAACAATGTCAATGAGCAACAGTTACTTTTAAATTGTCACAAAGCCCCCCACAAGCATCAGAGGGTCAAATGCAATCAATGAGGGATTGTCGAAATATATTTAATGTGCTTTAAAGCATCACATCCCAGCTTCTAACATTTCTCTCAATGTGACCTCTGTGGAGAAGAGTTGTAGATGCTCTTTAGAAATTGTGCACACAGCTTACAAATGGGCTGTTGCAGTGAAAAATTATCAAGACATGCCCTTTCTTATTCTGTCACCAGCTTATATGTGGAATTATATTATTCCATTTGACCACTTACCTTATGCATTTCACTAAACAGGACTTTTATATGTTGGAATGTACTTGACAGGGTACCCAATGTTTCAAGTGAATTCTCTATTGTCAAGAATTTGCCTATTTTTAATCCAAAAAAAAGCTTAATTTATAAATACATTGCTTACATTACACAAAATCCACAACAAGAATTTCCATACTGAACTATTTTAATCAAACCAGACCTCAGAAGTTGTAGTGATCTTTTAATACATACTTTTAATACATAATATGTGTTTGTGACAATTGTTGATTATACAGATTATAGATATATTTAAAGAAAAAACAGAGACAGCAATTAATAAGTAGCTAACAGTAGTTACTGGGAGGAAATGCATGTAACTATCAGCATTAGTGCCAAGTTTTGTACATGTCCATACATACTATTTATAGAAATTGAAACAGCATAAAATGCATCTTAAAATTTATGTAAATTTATAGGGTGGACACACAGCATCAGCTGCATCTGGGTAAGTGTGCTGGAGGGGAAATAGCAGTTGTCCAAAATATTTTGGTCATCTACCTGCTTTCTTTCCCTCTTGATTTTTTTTCTAAAATTTGCAAAGAATTAGTAGCACCCTGGACATAGCCAGTTATTTTGTTGAAAACTTCTAGAGTAATTTTGCATTATCCAGTGTACCCAGGGACAGCAACAAATTAACACCACCATTAAAGTCAGTTCATTTTTAGTATCTCCATTTTTTAGCACACCTACATTTCAAACTCTCCCTCATTATTTGGTGTCCTTTCTGATGGAAAGGATCACCATTTAAAAATATTGCTTCTATTACTCCAAATGCTTAACTAAGCAAAATATGGCCGAGATTCTGATTTTTGCAAAAGATCTGTTGAAAATCAGGTAGAGGATAATCCAAACATGACACTAATGTTCTTAATCTGCAGTGATCTCTCACAGTTCCTATCTCTGTCTCTATAGTATTGCTGCCTGGCAGTCAGCCATGGTTGGTTCTGTATGAAAATCCATCTAAGTTAGCTCACTTGCTTCAAACTATAAATCATTAAAGTTGCTGTGGGATGCTAAGAATAATGACTCCTGTGTCTTGACAATCTCTCCAACCACGGCCAATTAGTAAAATGGCTCAGTATTTGGTTTTGTAGCATATGTGAAGGAGATTTAGGAAAACTCTAGATTTTTCTATATACTGTCAGAATTACTAAATATTTACTGCTACCAGCAACCTGCATGAATAAAAAGCTTAAGTTAAACATGCTTTTTTGTCCCCTGTCATCTGGTATAGGAGGGAAGGGAACTCCTTGTAAATCACCTATGCAACGTGACTCAACTCATCCTGCCTCACTGAAATTTGTTTCAGTGCACTACTTGTGTATGTCTGAAGAAATGTATCTCATTTTGACTTCAGACATTTGATGTTTGAATATGGAAGATTTCATGAAGTTATTCAGAGGAAGCACAAACTGAAGCTACCTGACTCCCCTTTCAAGTAATGCCCAGGTTCAGGCAAAGGATTACACATCATCTAATGGATATACTTACTGGACAATTGCCCATTTTAATTTTGAGCACATCTGTTAGTGTTGCAGGGATTGAAATCTAAATTCAGCTAGATAACAGGTTAAGGTCATGAATAGAAGTTTGCAAAATATTTCAGGGGAAGAGGATAGAAAATACTCTTAACTGTGGCTTTATTCATCATGTTTTGAATGCGAAACTTTGCCTAATTACAAGAAGTATTTGCCCAATTATGTGCTTTTTTTCACTGTAATATGTCACTATTATAAATGAAAATAGACTCTTTTTCAGAATAAATGGACATATTTTCTATAGAAAGTGGCCTAGTGAGGAAGTCTATCTTGGAGAGACATGACAAGATTCATATTTTTGCATGTAAAAACAGTTGTTTTGTTTATTTTTCACTGAAAGGTAAAATTAAAGAATAAAAAATAACCAGAAAATGCATTGGAAGCAGTAAGATGAAAAAATTGTTAAAAAAGAAAGAAAGTCATCATTCTACCAAAGCTTTAATCAAGATTTCTCTCTAATGAAATTGCATCATCATCCTCTTTCCCGTGACATGCTTCAAATCAATATAAACTGTTCTCTAAACATCAAAAACTCTTCTCTAATTGTGGCTTTCTGTTCGTTTTACTTACAAAATAAAGTCAACTTAATTTTTTTAGTTCTATAGATCCTGGTTTAGTTACAATAACTGCACTTGGGACAAAATAACTTCATATACAAATAGAGAATGGGGAATGATTGGCTTGGCTGTGGTGCTACAGAGAAGGGCCTTAGGGTTACAGTGATCTGAACATGAGCCAAAAATGTGCTCTTATTGCAAAAAAAAGAAAGAAAAAGAATACAACATATGGGTTGTATTAACAAGAGTTTCTCTTGCAAAACAAGGAAAGTGTTTCTTCTGCTCTATTCAGCACTGGTGAGGTCTGCAGTACTGTGCCCGGTTTTGAGCCCCACACTTCAAGAAAGATGTGGACAGATTGGAAAGAGTTTAGCAGAGAGCAAGAAAAATTATTAGAGGCTTGAGTAGCATAACTTTTGGGGAAAGGCTGAAAAAACTAGGATTGTTTAGTCGGAAGAAGAGAAGACTGAGTGAGGATTTAAAAACAGTCTGGAAATACCTGAAAAGCAATTATAAAGAGGAGAGAAATAACTTTATTTTGTGTGCATGTGTGTAGGGGACAGGACTAAGCCATGGCCTTAAGCTGCAGCAGAAGAAATTTAGGTTTGAGAGCAGGAAGAACCTTCTGACTATGAGAGTAATTAAGTATTGGAAAAGGCTGTGGAATCTCCATCCCTGGAAACTGTCAAGAGCAGGTTAGATAGATACTTGACTGGGATGGTTTAGTCAGGGAAATGATCCTGCTTTGGGCACAGAGCTGGACTAGATGACCTCCTGAGATCCCTTTCAGCCCTATTTTCCTATGATCCCCTAACTTGCAAATTGTTTTTCCATCTCTCTCTGGTCTACACTACAACATTTTGCTAGGGAAAAAGTTGACTTTTGTTTGCTTGCATCTACACCCAAAATTGATTCATGCCACCAAATTTGGTTGCAAAAATTACCCCACCTCCCTGAGTAACACAGATCTACTGACACACTTCCACAGGCAAAGTACCATTGGGAATGCTGGATTACCTGTAATAATCCAGAGCTGTGCTCTACTACCTATCACTTCTTTTCATGGACAGGTAAAACTCCCTGTCCCCTTTCCCTTTCCCCTCACTCCAATAGTCAGTATAATTTCTACCTTCCACCCCCAGCTCTGAAAAAGCTTACAATGCTTTTTATCTTTTTAAGCGCCGCTATTGTCGTATCTTTGCAACCATGTGGGCTGTGCAAAGATAGAGCTCTATCTCTCTCTCTCCTGCCACTGCTGTGATGAGGAAAGAGTCAAGATCTCTAATTATGGTAAGAGAAGATGGCACAAGCCCAGCTGTGGGTTCATCTCAAGGATAAAGATGTTTGTGTGGATACTGCAAATGGCACATGAGGAACAGAGGTAGTATTGGACAATGGCAAAGGAGCTATAATAATTGTACCAGAAGGCTGGGGAGGTCAGCAGAAAATCTGTGGTCATCCTCCTGTCTGTCACTTTTGTGATGACCTCCAATTTCACATTTGGTGAGGACCCTGCCATTACCATAAATATGACAATTGATACCTGTGAAATTCGGAATAAGGAGCCCCAACAGTGTCCAGTGAGAGTAAGCTCCTTGGGGAAGTACAGACTCCTCATAGGGCCAGAAGTATTTTTAGCATCAGATAGCCCCTATCCAGACCCACGTAAGCCAAGAGGTGAAATCTGGAAAGAGAAAACAGCTCAGGTAATTTTTTTAATGCAGAGCTTTATTATTTTATTTTGTGTGAAGGGCCTGAAAACTGCCCCCCTCCTGTCACTCCCATCCCTTTCCAAAATAATGACTGCTTATGAAGTGAAAAAAACAAGGGAATGAATTTTCAAAATGTGTATGACAGAAAAAATAAGAATATGTTAGAATCATTCAGCAGTAGTCATGTTTTGGCAGCTAGAGCTCCTGCTCTCACAAAATACTAGCATAGTAAAAAAAGAACACATTGTAAGCATTACTAGAAATGCACTGAAACCAGGACCTGAGCATGACAATAACATATCCATAGGAAATTTAAAAATTCAGTAACTAGCCATAGAGTCTGATTTTAAAGAGTACAGTTGTAAAGCAAATGCACAAAGGAAACATTGGAAAAGACAATGCTTTTGGTTTTTAAGTCCAATCAACCAAGCTGAAAATGAATCACTCTCCTGCTGCGCTTGGATAGAGGTAGAGAAAAGATGCAGAGACCTTGCTATTGGCTCAGCAGGATTCACTTTTCTTTGGCTTGTGATGCTAGGCAGCGGCACAAACCTTCTTGTGGAGGCCTTCTGCTTATCCAAACACAAATGCCCCTTCTCGCCTTGGCAACAATCTTAATGGTGAAGTTTTCCAGAATATATCCTCTGAACTTTTCCTAGACATTTCTAGAAAGAGTAGTATTGTTTCTTTCCCCTTTGTACATCTACCCTTACCACTTCCATAACTGGTGCTGTGGTCACTGTCACTATGAATGGCCTGGCACCACACTGGCCAGAACAATCTCAAGCTGCTTCGAGCAGCCGCTTTCTCTGTCTTTTTACCACCCTTAGCAGTGATATTTCAGCCACATGTCACAGTGAGTTTAACAGTACTGCTGACAGCCCAACACCTAAATCTCAGGATACCAAGCAGCCCATGCAAGCATTCTCCAACGCATTGTAGGTACAGGTTTGTATCAGCACGCCATGTTATGGCAGGTGCCAACACTGAGTCCTGGAGGAAGTCTGAGACCCTCTGCCTATTTTTAGAAAGTTCTTTTTAAGAAAAAAGTTAGGGAGGTATAATACTTATCTTTTCCTTTTTTCCAAACTTGCCAATCTAACAGTCTTTCTGCCTATATTCAGAGATCAGTCAGAAGAATAGGCATAGGAGGGATCACATGCTTGACACAAGACAGACAATAGAAGGTCATCATGAAATGCACCCAGATGTTTCCTAGCTACTCTTGGAACAGTTATCATAGTTGCAAAATACCTGAAGACTCCTGCCCCCCAACAACCTTTGATTACATGGACAATTTAACGTTTAGCAGACCATACCTCCTCCCAAACATTAGCACTGCCTGAAGCTTTATCCTGTGCACTAATGAAAAACAAAAAGTATAATAACTGTCCACACATTTGCCTGTGATTAATATGGAATTGGGCATCAATCAGCTTGTAGTTAGCCATTTTAATAAGCATAATTAAGGGTTCATAAATGCCATTAAGCCTCAAAGCCTAATGTTGGCTAAGTATGTTCACTTTTTATTACCTTTTAATGCAATTTTAGTCTTAAAAATATATATAATGTATGTACACCTATTATGCCTAAAAAAAATAGAAGAGTCACAGGCTAATTGCCACCCCTAACTTTTCATCTGTATTCAAGCCAAGAATACAAACACGTTCACAAAAGCAGTACAGAGAGACTCTCTTGGCAGACTCTTAAAAGCATCCTTTAAGTCCTTCTTTAAGAGAAACTAAGATGATGGACTCTTGTAGTTGCTCTTGTATTTGGCCACTCAAAATCAGCAAACATATTTTGCTCTCCATACCTCCATCCTACTGATTATAGATTTTGCCCTTTGCTTCACAAAATATTACATAAAGAACAACATGAGGAGGCACAGCAATAATATATGCCTTGCAGAGACCTAACCTTGTCATGAGTTATTGACAGTGCTGTTTCAATCTACCAAGTGCATTTTTTTGCACTATTACTTGCCTTCACAGACACAAAATTGAATCAATCCTTTCTGGTTTCCCTGCACTAAAGCACTATAGAAAAGGAAGAGGGATATCCACACAACTCCAGGAATGTGGCCTTCCTCATCTGAAATTTCTATTCCTGCTGCTGATCATCCTAGGTCTGTTTCAAAATGGGGTCCTGCCTTTCACTGCTTCTTGGACTATTCTACCATGTGTAGAATAGTCAGAAAATACATGCAGGATTTTGATTTTTATGCAGTGTCTGCATCATTTATTTCTTTGTGGGTTGCTTCCCCTGCATCTTCACATTCATCACAAAATATCTAGTCCCCGTGATAGTGGTAGGCATAAGGTGCAGACAGAAGTTACATTTGTAGCATGATCGGCCCCCTGGAAGCACTGTACCATGCTGTGCCATGCATACACAGCTGCAGAGTGGTTTTAACGTGCATGATTGCCTGACAAATTAACTTTCAGCAAATGAGGGATCAGATGAAAGTGCTGCACTTTGGAGTGCCTTAGGGAGCTTGTGTTCCCTAGGATTCATTTGTAGCATGATTGGGGCTGTGCTAATGCAGCCCAACCCCACCCCTAGGGCTGTCTTCAGGAAGGGGGAGAGGGGAAGAAGAGCAAGCTACTGGCTGGGGTTTGCCTGGTCTGAGCTGTAGAGGGGGCAGGTGAATTAGAGCCCTCCCCCCCACACCCACACGCACCTAACAGCCCACCCTGCAGCTCACGCCAGGCAAACAACAGCCCACAGCTCTCTCCCCTTCCTTCCTCTCTTCTTGCAGGCAGCCCAGAGCTGGGACGAGACAACAGAGCTGGGGGAGAGAGGTAGCTCCTCAGTTGCAGGCAGGCTTGAACTCCACCCTAACACCCAACACAACAGTGAATGTTGGTTGGGTTGGGGGCGGGGTGCTCTAACTCATGGCACTTTATGTAAGCGCTATGAGTTAGAGCAGGGGCCTGCACATCTGTCAGCACCCATAGTTGTTGAACTTCTACAGATAGAAAATAGCAACAAACCACATTTATAAAATGGACTTAAAACTTCCATTGGTCTGTGCAGAATCCATGTTTTGATGGCAAGCTGGCAGAGATTAAATAGCAATATTAGGAACTACAACATTCTTTTTTTTAAAAGTAAAAATTATTGAACAGAAGAAATTTTGTGGCCGAGAAAAGAACAGAAGTATGGGAAATATAATCTACCATAAACTTAAAAAGTATTCCACAAGGCACAGTGTTGCCTCATGGCCTGAAGGCATTGGCAATGTATAGAGGGTACGCACAGGTGCACGTGCACCCCCTGAGATTGGCAGGACCCTGGATTTTGCCAGGAGGTGCGGGGACCCCTCTCCCTGCACTCCAAACCCCCCATACACATCCACAGCTCCCAACATCTTCACAACATCTTCACAAATAACCCCCCCAACACACACACACACACACTTAAAAAATAGCATTTCATGATTTACATTCCAAATCTCTTGATTTTTGAGAGTTTGTCCCATGATTTCTGACACAGTGGGATTAGCAATACTGTGCTTGGTACCAGCAAAAACAACCAAATGTACATGTGCCCTAACATCCAAGCAATGTGGGAAGCAGTAAACTTGTAAATGTTCTACCAGTAAAACTTTCTAGTGTAGACATAGTTCATTCTCTCCTCTCTCATGTCTACAACTACTTTTGATTTAAGTATATTAGTTACTGTGCTTGTTCATTTTATGGAGAGTTGGTTTAAGCAACAGCTAAATTGTTGAGATCCCTTTAAATATGATCCACTGAAAAGATTATCTACCAATTTATTTAGGTGATACAAGGGCACAGGAAATTAGAGGAAAGAAGACCAGTATTATTTCTAGTAATTGTCATTAGGAGGCTGGAGGTGCATTATTAAGCAACAACTGAGTTTATGTGGAGGCAGAGATTAATTTCCTGAATTTAATTGAAAATGTAGAAGCAAACTGGTAAAGAAAAATAGCATTTTAGGCAGGTCCACAGAACTTCACCCACCAACTTTTTGAGCAGGGTATTGAGTTACATTACAACAAACAAGCAAACTCTCACTGGCTGATCATGCCCTGTGAGCAATATATTTCTGACTTGCGGAAAGAGTAGGCTTACAAAGAGGGTTTCACTAGCATGAAAAGTTAGCAATGACAGGAGGTAACTCTCAAGCTGTGAAATTTTGCTTAAGGCAAGCAAGTGCTAGCTTTACCTCAGTGTAATTTAGGATACTATTTTACAACTAGAAAGTTATGTCTCTTGGTTTTTGTTTTGCGGAAAATACACCGGGGAAACCCCAGTACCCTTGAAGTGTATGGGAATTTCATTTACTGCACTTCCATTGAGGGGTAAGATACCTCACATATGTTGAAGGGCAAAAGACTGTGGGCAGTTACTGAGAAGTAGCCAACGTGCTGTAAATCCATACTGTAGCTTCTTTCACAATGACTTGTGTCCATACCTGTCAAAGGGCTAGGATGATAAAAGAATTATTGGTTTTGAAATATATAGATATGATGCTTGTGGAGCTAGGAAGAAAAGGAAGGTTGGGGTGCTTTGTGCTTTGTGCATTGCTGGCAGCAAGAATGTTGTTTCTACAAGTCTGCAATAATAGAGTGTAAACTCTTTAAGCTGGGGACTGTCATTTTCTTTCAAATGTGTAGATTTGCTAGTACAATGCAACCCTGATTCTTGATTATGGCCTTGAGATACTACCACAATACAAATAAATAAGAATAAGAAGAGTGAGAATAATTGAATATATGCAGGGTATAGTGATGCTGATTTGATTTATTATTTTTTCTCTGCCTTGTAGTGCATGTGTGCATGTGTAAGACACAGAGAGAGAGACTTTTGATTATGTAATGTTTTTGAAAATGATAATAAGGGGGGCAAGATCCTAGCATAGGTATTCTTTATGAGTGGATGAATAAAATGCCTCTCTGTTTCACTAGCCTCCTATCAGTGGATAAAGTATTTCTCTCCACCTAGTATCTTTTCTCCTTGAATGTTTTATGTCTTTTTAAATGTGTGAATAATTTAGAACAGCTGATAATATGAAAAGGATCTGGTGGATTCATTCCTTTTCACTATGGTTATCCAGTGGAACAAGTCCTGTGTTTGAAATATAATCCTTGAGGATATGTTTATATATGTGTTCGTGAGATTGCCTAGTTGTACTTGGGAGAAATGCCTTTAATGCATTATAATTATCTTTCTGCATGTTAACTATGATTTGAGAGCTCCTTGGTGAAAGAAGCTGTATGCCCTTGATGCTGCAAGTCTTAAAATTCCCTGATGTGCTTATTTTCCAATGAAGGGAAATTCAGACTAGAAGTAAATTGTCTGATTTTGTTTTGGTTCAATGGCTTTTCAAAAGCCTAGTGCAGGTGGTAGAATATATTTTATTTGGGAGTCTGCAAAGGGTCTATCCTATGAAACTCAGTCAAATCACAGTGGGAAGAAGAAAACTGTTATTTTTGAAAGATTAGTGCAATAGTTGACATTGGCCTAATTTATAATGTGAAGAATATTACCACTAAAAATACAGAGAGAGAGAGAGAGAGAGAGAGATTGTCTTTGGTGTACCTTTGGTGTAGCTTTAACCCCATCTACCATATACATCCCCAAACATTTATCTAGTTTGTCTTTTTTCAAAAAATGATGTATATGTTAAAGAAGCACTGAAAATTTGGTGGAGGTACCAGCTGAATAGCTGGATTAATGACTAATATTAAAGATGCCAAATACTGACCTCAGATATTTAGCCTTAGTCCTTACTTGATTTACTGTTTTGAATCTTTTCTAACCAAGATACTGTTTTAGGAGAATGTTTATGATGGTTGATGGTATAGGCAGCTACACGCTGTTTACTGTCAAAGGAATTTTATAAAATTACGAAACAGAGTTCACAGGTATTTTTCCCTGTGGGTTATACACTCTTTTATTCATTTAAAGTTAGAAGTATGGAGATCCATTCCTTTCTTCAATCAGCACTGAATACTGAAGAAGATGGGTTTTGATTTTCTTAGTTTTCCATCCCCATAACACCCTGAGGTACATGTATGAAAAATTCTGTCTTTCAATGTAAGTGACTGGTGTACTCAATAGAAGCAAAACTCAGGTTGCCACATACAATGCCTTTTTCCTGTAGATTCAAACAGCGCATGTTTTCAACAACATGGCTATCAAGAATGTGCAGTACCACATATTCAGATACAAAACCTGGCAACTTAGGTTTCAGGCAGAAAAACATGTTTTGTTCACAAAACTGTAAGTGTGCTTTTTTAAAAAACAAACCTACACTCTTTCATTGATAGCATGGTGGCAGGACTGTTGTATGAAAGTACTAATTTCAGGACTGGATTATAACTTGCAATATCTATCCCCATATTAGCCTGGAATAGCAGTAGTTTGCAGATGCCAATGGTTCTCGTTTGTTAATTTGACTAGTCTCTCCCAAACTAGTCCTGAAATTGCAGTCCTCCTCTAGATTACTATGGTATGTCAATGGGCCATATTGTTCCATCCTTTTATTTAAAGCATAACTTCTGGTTAACTTTAATGAGAATTAGGAATAAGAAGTGATGCCTAACATGGCCCATAGTTCCTCAGATCAGAGGCAGAGATGTCCTATCCTATACCTGTGTAGCATCATGGCTTAAACACCCCCTCGCCCCCCATAAAATTTAAAATGTCATAATTCCTCAAAAGCTGTGCCTACAAGGAATAATATAGTCTTTACAGAGCCAACATTAAAATTTATTAGAGGGTAAATGTTATTTTAGTCATCTAAATGACAACATTGCCTGATAAACAGAGCCATTAATATCAACAGTAAAAAGTAGACCCAGGGTCAGCTCTTATTAAACCTCCATAACTCCAAAAATCCAATACTGAGTAAGCAAGTTTTTTAGAAAATAGGCTATTCCTAAAAACATTAATAAAGGATTTGAAGGCACGAGTTAAAATTAAATCCAGGAACATTCATATTATGGCAGTTTGCTTTTCAATCAGATGTAAATATTTGACTTTTTTGTCTAGAGAATATGCCATAGCTGTTTGTAGAATGTATTGTATATTTGCAATAAGCTGATAAAGTTCATGACAACAGCATTTGTTTTCCTAAGTCTGCCTAATATTTGAACTTCTAAATAAAATTGCATTAAATATGCCTTGGCTTTAGGAGCCAGTATAAAATAATGCATTTTCCATGTATACCTGGATACACTTGACCTATTTTTAAAATGCTGCTTTAATAAAATGAAGTATATAGAAGAAAAATATTAGGTATTCTGCTGTTCAGATTTTGCTTTCTGCTTTCCAGAAGTTTATCTTAAATCTACAAGTGTGTATGCATCAAAATGTTGTCCTCTTTCTTTGTTTGATCTGTTGGACTACCTTAGAACAGACTGTGCGTGCACATGTTTGATATGATGTATTTCGTAGACGACACACACATGCATGCAAAGGTATGTTACATGTAGTCTAGTTGTAGTCTACATGTAGATCCATGTAGTCTAGTTTTATATGTGTCAATGTATACAGAAAAAGTAATATATGAGCTATAATACTATATACAAAGTCTTATCTCAAGCAGTCCTGATGAGCTCAGAGTAATTATGATGCTTAAATTGTTTGAATTATGTAATACATCTTTTTTTTCAAGCAGGATTGTGAAGGAATGCTCTTCCCTTTGTGAAGAATTTACATCCCATATGGTGATCCATATGGAAAATTTAAGGCCCCAATCCTAAAAGGCATCCAAGTGGACCAACCCATATTCCCATACAGAATCACATCAATCCCAAACGTATTGTGCTCTCTTTAAAAATACGGTGACCCCACTTTTCTGACATCTTGCATCATCAGATAGCTCCTCTGCCAGATTTATTTCCTAAATTGTGGTAAGCACTTTGATCCAAGGCATCAAAGTCTCTGTCTTTCCTTCTTTTTTTAAAATAGAAGACCTTGAACAGAAACCATAGTAGCATTGTTCAAATATGCTCTTTCGTTTTTTTTATACCCCCAAATATGGGAACTTCCTTAATCTGCATCCTGGGTAGTCCAACAGATCAAACAAAGAAACAGAAGACAGATTTTTGATGTATGCATAAGGGGGAAAGAGATTAGAGCATCATGTGATTGCAAAATGCTCAGCAGATTAAAAAATGTTTTGAAACTTTCAGAGAAGTCTTTCAAATGGAACTACATGTTGGAATAATAGTAATCCCTCCCCTGCCCCCTCCAGGGGAAGCAAAAAGAAAAGCCCTGTTAGTGCCTTTTAAGAATGGCTATTACGCACAGTAATATTGAATTACATGTAGAATAAGATAAAAGAAAGACAACATATTGCTCTCTTTCTACTCATTATAAACAACTCGACCACAGATATTCAACAGTTAAGCATCAGCTATTGCAACCAGTTGTGTAATCACCACTAAGAGAAGTAATGCCATGACATCTGCCCCTAGATCAGGTTAGAAAATAGAAACCATTTTTATTAATTGTTTTTCCTTTATTGCCAACATTTGACATTTTCTCTGTGCCCAATTTAACGTTCTTGAAGTTACCATTTGTGATTTTCCTCTCATTCACACTGATGTAGACCAGGGATGACCAAGATACAGTCCACGGAGCTGTGTGATTTGGCCTTGGAAGCTCCCCGCAGGTCTGGAAATCTGGCAATGGGGGAGCAGTGGTGGTGTTAATTAACACTACTGCTGCTCATCCTGCCACCACATTTTCAGACCTCTGGGCCAGATGAAACAGCCCCTCAGCTTAATCCTTCATGCCAAATCTAAACCATGGACCAGCCTCATGCCACTCATCCAGCCTACATGGCCAGATGATACAAGCAATACAGACCAACAAAACTCCACTGATTTCTTTGCTGTTCTTCTTGGTTTACCTCATTCTGGCTGAGAGCAGAATCAGGCTAAAGGCATTATACATCCTTATAAATCTCAGTGGTCTCCTTATGCTTTGCTTATAGAAATCACAGTGAAGAAAACGGCCGTGTCGTGGGGAGACAGTTTGTAGGATAAGATCCTCTGCTTTTCTTTGTACAGCAACAATATTTATATGGTTGTCAGAGTAGTAAATACACTGTTGTTGAGACAACTGGTGGTTTTCATATAATCTCATTTTCTCCTTCCTACAAATTTACCAGAATTAGATCTGTTGGTCTAATCCTTTTCATGCTTGCTCCCTGGCCTGAGATGAAATTATGATTTTATAACCGTTTTAACTCTTTCTCAAGATATATGAAACAAATCAGGGTGTGTATGGAAGGGATTAGGGTAGAGGGAGATTTGTGGCCCAGTGACTCCCAGGATTGATCCTACAATGGTCATTTATCCATCACTTAGGATGGTATCCAGAGCTATAGTTTAGTCCAGTGAGATGACCAACATGAATGAAGATGCAAAAAGCTGCTGTCACTCACAGCCTCCGGAGAAGTGCTGAGATCCACAATATCCATATTTTTTCCTGTTTTCCTTTTTCTCTGGGGGAAAATAAGCTCCTAAAGTCCTTGAAAAGATGCTGTTTACTTCCCTCCTCATTCTTGAACAATCTGCTCTCCAAACTGTTATGCCTGTAAGAAAAATATCCCAAGAGCTGGGGCACGATGCCGAGATTTAAGATCCACGTAGGACTTAGCCAAATAGAAGTGAGGGTCTGAGAGTGACTGTAAGATAGATGATCAACCTGACCAGTTGCACAGTTTAAAAAAGATTTGTTGTTCATGGCTGCTTTCAAAATTGGAAGCAGCATATCCATGCCGTGCTTGGGGACAGCTATTAGCATGTGCAGAATGACAGTGCCTGTGAGCCCGGCTGAGTTAGCCTGTCCCCGCAGCCCTGGCTACACTGGTTCTGGCTTAGAAGGCATCCTGTCCAGTGCATTGCCCCATGACAGAAGCTGCTGCTGCTGGAGACAGGCTATGTAATATTTTTTTCTATGTTCCTTACTGGTTAGAAGGCAGATCCATACTTCATGTGAATTTTCAAAGCACTCAAGCATTTTTTGAAGCATTTCCTAATGAGAGCTTTCAAAATAAGCTCTCATTAGGATACAAATAAGTGTCAAATAAGATAGTGAACTTTAGTCTATTAAAATAGCAAGGCAGTGAGGTTGTTCCGCATTCAGTACCGAAGACAAGTTAATGTAAATAATTTTATCTTTTGATCATGTTTGTCAGCACTTTGGTCTTCTCTTATGTTGACAGACACACTAGAGTTGTGACCTGACTGTGTTAAGTCACTGATTCAGGTAAATTCTCTAGTTCCCATAAACCTATATTCCAATACAAGAAAAACTGTGTGTTCCAGGTAGGAAGAAAAAGAAGTGGGAGGAATATTTGGGCATTTATACATGCGCCCCAGGAGGAGGGGCTTCAATTAGAGTGGGTCTGGGAGCCATTCTAATTAAAGTACCCGGAGCATCTAATTTATCAGTGCCCCCACACTTCAAAATGTCAGCGAGGGTGCTTTAACTAAAGCTTTAGTTAAAGCACCCCAACCACCATTTTAAAGTGCAAGGATGCTGATACACAAGACACTGGAGTCTGCTGGAGTACAGTAATTACCACACTCCAGCAGACTTGATTAATCGAGTCTACTCCAATGCACTGTAATTATAGGCATCCTTGCATAGAATCATGCAATCATAAAAAATGAGGGTTGGAAGGGACCACAGTAGGTCAACCCCCTGCTCAAAGCAGGACCATCCCCAACTAGATCATCCCATCCAAAGCTTTGTCTAGTTTGATCTTAAAAACCACCAAGAATGGAGATTCCACCACCTCTCTGGGTAACCTGTTCTAGTGTTTTAGTATCCTATTAGTGATAAAATTCTTCCTAATATCTAACCTAAACTTCCTTTGCTGCATCTTGAGATCATTGCTCCTTGTTCTGTCATCTGCCACCAGTGACGACATGTAGAGGGTGCACGGGGGTGGACATGCACCCCCTGAGAGCACCAGTGCACCTCCTGTCAGGCCTCACTCCCTGTTTAGCCAGTGGGCAGGGAGGGGGAAGGTGGGAGCACCAGTGCCCACTCTGCGAGCACGGGCCAGGGAACGGGACTGCCATCAAAAGTGGCTGCGCTGCTTCCGGAAGTGGCTGCGGGACTTCTGGAAGTGGCGTGGCTGCTTTTTGGTGAGTGAGATTGGCCCCCCGCCGGCCAGTGGGATCAGCTGCCTGGGGACCCCCCCTCCAGCCAGTGGGATCAGCTGTATGTGCTCCCCCCAACTCAAGAGGCACCAGTCACCCATGCATGCCACCACTGAGGACAGTTTCACTCCATCCTCTTTTGAACCTCCCTTCAGGTAGTTGAAGGCTTCTGTTAAATCCCCTCTAAGTCTTCTCTTCTTTAGCCCAGTTCCTTCAGCCTCTCCTCATAAGTCATGTCCACCACCCCCTCACCATTTTTGTGGCCCTCTGCTGGACCCTTTCCAATTTATCCACATCCCTTCTGTAGTGGGGAGCCCGAAACTGAACACAGTACTCCAGATGTGGCCTCACCAGTGCAGAATAGAGGGGAATGATCACTTCTCTTGACCTGCTGGCAGCACACCTACCAATGTAGCCCATTATGCCATTAGCCTTCTTTGCATCAAGAACACACTGTTGGCTCATATTCAGCTTATTGTCTACCTGGTCTACTGTAACTCCCAGGTCCTTTTCTGCAGAGCTGCTGCCCAACCAGTCTGCCCCCAGCCTATGCTGGTGCATGGGATTGTCCCGTACTAAGTGCAGAACTTTGCAGTTGTCATTGTTAAACCTCCTGAGATTTCTTTTGGCCCAATTCTCCAATTTGTCCAGGTCACTCTGAATCCTAGCTCTACCCTTCAGCGTATCTACTACTTCCTCCATCTTGGTGTCACCTTCAGACTTGCTGAGGGTGCACTCTATGCCATCTTCCAGGTCACTGATGAAGACATTGAACAAAACCAGGCCCAGGACTGACCCATGGTGCACTCCATTTGATACTGGCTGATAACTAGACATAGATCCATTGATTACTACCCCCTGAGCTTGATGCTCCAGCCAGTTTCTACCCACCTTGCAGTCCACTCATCCATTATTTAACTTGCCTGCAAGAGTGTTGTGGGAATCTGTATCAAAAGCCTTGCTGAAATCAAGGCATACCACAACTCCCTGTGCCCACAGAGCCAGACATCTCATCATAGAAGGCAATCGGGTTGGTCAGGCATGACTTGCCCTTGGTAAATCTATGCTGACTGTTCCTAATCACCTTCTTCTCCTCCAGGTGCTTCGAAATGGACTCCTTGAGGATCTTCTGCATGATTTTTTCAGGGACTGAGCTGAGGCTGACTGGTCTGTAGTTCCCTGGATCCTCCTTTTTCCCCGTCTTAAATATGGGCACTATGTTTGCCCTTTTCCAATCAACCAGGACCTCATCTGATGGCCATGAGTTTTCCCAGATGATGGCCAATGGCTCTGCAATCACATCAGCCAACTCCTTCTGCACTCTTGGGTGCATCCTATCCAGCCCTAAGGACTGTACATGTCTAGCTCTTCTCAATAGTCCCTAACCTGTTCTTTTGCCACTGTTGGCTGTGAGAGCTGACCTTGCCCGTGAAGACTGAGGTGAAAAAGGCATTGAGTACTTCAGCCTTTTCTGCGTCCTCTTTCACATGTTTGCTTCCCCCATTCAGTAAGGGATCCACATTTTCTTCTCTTGCTACCGACATACTTGTAGAAATCCTTCTTGTTACCCTTCACATCCCTTGCTAGCTGCAACTCCAATTGTGCTTTGGCCTTCCTGACTTCATCCCTGCTTGCCCAAGCAGTACTCTTATACTCCTCCCTAGTTGTTTGTCTAAGTTTCCACTTCTTATAAGCTTCCATTTTGTGATTTAGTTTACCGCAGAGCTCCCGGCTAAGCCAAGCTGGTCTTCTGCCATACTTGCTAGTCTTTCTGCAGATTGGGATGGTTTGTTCCTGCACTCCCAGTAAGGCTTCTTTATAGTAGAGTCCGCTCTCCTGGACTCCTCTCTTGCTCAGATTGGCTTCCCAGGGGATCCCACTCATGAGTTCCCTGAGCGAGTTAGTCAACTTTTCTGAAGTCCAGGGTCCCTACTCTGCTTTTCTCCATCCTTCCTTTCCTTAGGATCCTGAACTCAATCATCTTGTGGTCACTCCTGCCCAAGTTGCCATCCATTACCACATTCTCCACCAATTCATCCCTGTTTGTGAGTAACAAGTCAAGAACATGGCCCCTAGTTGGCTGCTCCAGCATTTGCACCAGGAAGTTTTCCCTGACACTCTCCAGAAACTTCCTGGATTGTCTGTACATGGCTGTATTGCCTTCCCAGTAGATGTGAGGGTGATTGAAGTCCCCCATGAGAACCAGGGCCTGTGATCAGGAAACTTCTGCTGGCTGTTTGAATAAAGCCTCATCCACCACTTCCTCCTGATCTGGTGGTCTATAGCAGACCCCCACTACCACATCACCCATGTTGTTCTTCCCTCTAACCTTAACCTAGAGACTTTCAACAGGTCTACCTCCAGTTTCATACTGGAGCTCTGAGCAATCATATGGCTCTTTTACATAAAGTGCAAATCCTCCTCCTCTTCTCCCCTCACTGTCCTTCCTGAACAATGTATACCCATCCATGACAGTGCTTCAGTCATGTAAGCTATCCCACCAAGTCTCTGTTATTCCAATCATGTCTTAGTTCCATGGCTGTGCAAGGACTTCCGATTCTTACTGCTTGTTTGCCAGGTTCTGTGTATTTGTGTACAGGCACCTGAGGTAACTAGTCACTTGCCCTGATTTCTCAGGAAGTATGAGAACACCTCCCATAGTGCCCCCTCCTGCTTACTCTTTCTCCAGGTCTCCCACTTCCCCAATTACCTAAGGGCTTTTTTCTCCATTCCCCAGTGCACCTATTTTAAAGCCCTCCTCATCAGGTTAGTGAGCCTACTTGCAAAGATGCTCTTCCCTCTCTTTGTCAGGTGCATCCCATCTCTTCCCAGCAATCCTTCTTGGAACAGCATCCCATTATTGAAGAAACCAAAGCCCTACTGGTGACACCACCTGCACAGCCAGGTATTCATCTGCAGAATGCAGACATTCCTGCCCAGGCTCTTCCCTTGATTGGAAGGATTGAAGAGAACATGACCTGAGCCCCAGACCCTTTCATCATTGCACTGGGAGCCCTGTAGTCATTTTTATTTGCTAAGGGTCTCCCCTGGCAATATCATTGATGTGCACATGAATGAGCAGCATGGAGTAGTAGTTAGAGGGCTGGATGAGTCTCAATAATATCTCCATGACATCTTGGGTCTGGGCAAGCAGCAGACTTCCTGAGAGAACAGGTCAGGTCAGCAGATTGCTTCCTCTGTTCCCTGTAGAAGGGAGTCTCTAACCACCACCACCTGTCATTTCTTCTTGGTGGTGGATGTCTTGATCCTTCCTACCTTGGTGAGGCCTGGCCTGTCTTCTACCAATGGAATGTGCTCCTCCCTCTCTGTTGCTAGGGCTGTATATCTGTTCTCCAGAAAAACTGCTGCAGGTTGAGGTGAAGGTTTCTGCTTACTGCTAGAGATCACTATCTTGTAGCTTCCACCCTTCCACGTCCTTTCTCTTCTCTAGTGCTGCCTCTCTGGCAATTCTTCCACTACAGTCCTGGAGGTCTCCTCCAGCATCAACCTGATGAACTCCTCATGGAGGAGGATGCTTCAGAGCATCACCACCTCCTCCTGTAGCTCTCTTGCCTGTTCCCTGACAGACACCACCAGGAGGCACCGCTCACACTGCAAGCACCCCCTGACCTGACTGTCACTGGAAGGAACCTGCAACCCACAGTCCACACAGTGCTGAACTCAGACCTGGGTGGTAGCCTCAATGGTGAGTAGTCTTGCCTGGACAGAAACCTCACAGGTGTAATCAGAGGCAGTGGCAGTGACTCTGACATTGCAACATCCTCTAGCCATTTCCTTGGGTCTGTTTGAGCTGCCTTCTCTTACTGCCCTTCTTGCAAGCACACTTTCCCTAGCAAACTCGCCTGGAAGCTGGCCTATTTACTGCTCATTTGCCTCCAAAGTATCCTTTTTTCCTGCTTCCTCACACCAACCTGAAAGGCTCTTCCCTCAAAAGGTGGTGGGGGAGGGGGAGAGCAAGCTCGCCTGTGAACTGCTTGCAGACTGCTTACCCTGTTTGCAGCCCCTGGTCACTGGCTCCCTGGTTGCTCAGGGAATTTCCTTTTATACCTTGCTGGGCCTGGACTGGCTCTATTCCCTTACTAGGTCTTGTCAGGCCCAGACAGCAATCTCTCAGCCAGCAACACTCTCAGCTTCTCAGAGAACACGCCCCAAACACACACAGGCTGTGAAGAATCCCTCCTTGGTCTGCCTCACCTCTGTATTGAGACAGGCCAGTCCCCTCTGTGTTTTTTCAGACTGCCTGGTTTCGGTCAACCTGGTCACCTAGGCAGCTGAGCCTGGTCACCTACGTGACTGCGCTGTGAAGATTCCTAAGGGAATGGGGAGATCACTCTTCCCTTCCCTGCAGCAGACATTTTGGGAAGGGGACAGGCAGTCATTTTTGGGAACTCAGAAGGATGTACCTCCAGAAAAGATCTCTGGAAGATTTGTGAGTAGACATCTAGGATCTGGCCACTAGATTAGAACTAAGTATTTTAGTTGTGTGTTAAAAAGGTCCCCAAACCCAAATTTGATGAAAGGCTCAATTTATTCTGTATTGCTCAAGGTGTTTTGTTGTTCTCTAGCCCCTCCCATTCCCTTTCTTTCTGATCAATAAAAGGCTATCTGGCTCAGCACGTCTAGCTGTGAATGCCTGAGAGGAGAGGAGTCAGAATGTGTTTTGCTTCTAGGAGTGTTCGGCTGTTTATTAACTAATTCAGTCCTACCTGAGAATATCTTGGGAGGCTCCAGGCTTTAAGGAGAACCCAGAAATACTTCCGGGGACAAAGCACCCCTGAGGCTCGCTGGGTCTGTGTACCCCAGGCTGCACAGTGTCCTAACAGAGACCAGTGCCTGGGTGGTGGCAACATTACCCCAGGCTTGTGGGAGGTCTCCAGGAAGGGGGACGGCTGGATGTAGGCACCCCAGGGGAGACTCCCAAAGTATGGTTTTGAGCTGGGCACGGTGAGGTTGGTGACTCAGCATAGTAGCACCCCCTACTGTCCCGCCACACAGCCCACCAATCAAACACTTAGGAAACCAAAGGCACAGGCAGCTCTAGTTCACTTACCTTCCCTGGGCACGATCTGGTGCCTGGTGCTTGGTTTCTCTTCCGCTTCCTCCTCTTATTCTTCTTTCCAAACTGCCCGCAAATTCTGTTTGTAGCCTGTGGTTGCTGGCTCCCTGGTTACTGGAGGAGGGGAAGCCATTCTTTACATCCCATAGATACCTGTATCTTTCATCAGTTACATAAACACGCTATAATTACAGCGCATGGGAGAAGCCTCACTACATGTGTATAGGTGCACTTTGTTCCTAATTTGAGCTCAGGAAAATTTTATTTGGATTTGGATTTACATGTTTCTGTTGCCCCTATGGCTGAGATCTACAAGCTGTTCTTCAGGAGCAGAGGTATGAGTTTTTCCATACTTATGGACCAACCTACAAGATCCAAAATTGTGGCTAGCATTATGTTGATCAGAGGCATAATGACATGGGCAGGTGCCCAGGGAAGCTGCCACACACAGGGACAGTGGCCACTTCCACATGCTGCCAGCATGATTGCATAGCTGTAGTGGTAGCTGTTTCCCCGCCTCCACCAAGTTGGTGCTTGGGGCAACTACCCTACCCTAGTTACATCACTGGCATTGTTTAAGAAATAAATGGTTTAAGAAGCTGAGATAGTTTAGTGCCATGTTATTTAACAACTCAGTCAAATAGAACTGTGTATAGAAGTCTATGAAAAGCCCCTTGAGGATGACAATAAAGTGAACTCAGTGACCATGTTCTAGCCCATGCTGTCCCAAATCTAAAAGGTCAGTCATTTGGAATATTTAGGGCTATTTTTGCAGAATAAAGTTTGCTTAGCTCCGAAGCTGTAGGGTAGGAGACACAAATACTGTATATACAGGAATGAACAGAAAATAAACTTAGGTCATAAACCCTTCACGTGTGTGTCTTACTATATGTTTGGGTACAGCCCATCAAAATGGAGTCCCAATTCAGCTGGGCCTCGTGGGGGTTAGTGTAATAGAAAGGTTAATAATAATAACATTAACCATCCCCAAAGCTGACAATTGTCTTTGCTTCTTAATCAAACTTTCAGCCGTTTGTGAGACTTCTGGAATAAAACACCTTGTCCCAGCTGAATTAATTACACAGCTAAAGTTAAGAAGGTGCTTAAACAAAAAAGTTGCTGAAGATGGAAGATGGAATTATGGTTAAAACTTGGCATGTTAGGAATTTTTGAATTTGTGCTCACTTTTGGTTTTGCTCAGTTCCAGTGCCTTTAGTTGCTGACTCGGGAAAATGAGTTCGTTTTTCAGTGAGCTGGGCTACATTTTTATTAAGAAAATGATAATGCCGAGGAATATATGTCCTAAAGAGGTAAGAGAGAATCACAAATCAAAGTAATTGCATTGCTGCAACACAGAGATGATGAAAACTATAGAACTTCTGATAATTCAAAGCTTAGCTAGCAATTTTCTTGATTTTTTAACAAGGACAGAATTTTGACTTGGACCCCTGAGTAAATAGACCCTTTCCTCAAAAAAGGTTAACTTATCATAGTAATAGAGAAGGAAAGCAATCCAGTAAACACTTAGAATTAAAAATTGTATTTATTTGTTGGTATCTTTAACGGATAGATAATCTTACCACTTAAAATTTGTTTTTTAATGCCACTTCATTGCAAAATAAACTTGATTTACTCATTTGAGTGAAAAAATAACTACCCTATATGGTGCAAGGCAGTGGTAAGCAGTGATACTGTGAGCTAGCATAGTGTTAGCACAGCCCTTTGAGCAGACAGGCAACTCTGTCAGCTTATTATCCTGGGTGCAATCACACACCCACATGTCTGTTTCTGGTTTCAGAGCTCATATGTGTAAAGCTAGATCAGGTGTCTTAGCACAGTGCTGGCTTATGCCACACAGGCACAAGAAAACAGAACTGGAAGGAGCTTCCCAGGCCCCTGCATTCACAGGCAACCACTGACCCAAGGATTCCTAAACATTGTCCAAGGAAGGCTTTGACTTTCAGAGGTCTGAAGTATCTGCAGCTTTCATTGACTTCCATGCAGAGCTCAGAGCCTCTGCAACTCAAATTCAGGTCTTCATTCTAATTTAAATTTTTTTTACATTTTTTCTGGTAGCAGGGGAGAAAAATCTTTTTCCAACCAAGGAATAATGATATATGTAGTTACTTTATGTAATGTATGTACTTTTCAAAGAAAAGAAACTAGAAGCACCCAGATGATATCTATTCAGACTCAGAGCCAGGCATTTTTTATGTGTGTACAAAAACGGGGACATTACTATCACGTTGAATGTAACCTTTACACCCTTCAGGACAGAAGTATATTTTCTTTTGCATTGGTACTACACAAAGAATATTCTAAGTCTGCAACAACACCATGATGAATCAAGTGATGTAGAAATGTGTCCAATAATATCTGAGCTGGGACTGTCAACTCACTGAAACTTTGCTGAACAGCTATTATATAGTAATAACTTTCGGTAGCTCCTGATGAGATCTGATTGGAAAGCAAGTGGTTTTGAAAATAGTGGTTTTGATCATTTAAGATCTGACAAACCTTTCCAAAGAAAAAAACCACTGAAATCAATACATTTCCATGAAAGCTTCAGCTTGACAAACCAGTATTTTTTTGGATTAAAAAAATCATTAATAAACAATCGCAGACCACTTTGTGACTGATCTTAATATTACTTGAGCCAAAATATATAAAGCTATATAAACCATTGCTCATCCTCTCAGGCTTCTGCTCTCCAAAGTATTGTTATATTAATAGGACAGGATGCTTCAGCAATTTGAATATATGAGTCTTTGGATCTGGAAGACTCTATGATGAATCACTGCTAGAAAGTACACTTTGTACGTGAACAAGAGCATTAGTCATTTTAGACATGGAACAAGATTTCTACTACAACCTACTTGCCCTTGTTAGTATCTTAGTATCTTCCTGTTCACCATTGGTGCAAATACCATCCTGAGCCAAGGGTTTCTTGAAAATACAGATGGCCTCACTCACGAGAGAATTATGGATGGACTTAAGCACCTTTCTAGATAGTTTCTGCCATACATTTACCCTTTGCATGAAATCATTCTGCATGAATTCTCCATTGATATCTCCACTGATATCTTCTTTTATAAAGTGTGAGCCCATTAAAACACAATGTTTTACATGTGTGAAACATATTTATATCAAACACTTCCATCAGTCTGCTCTTTGCCTGTTAAATTCTGAAAAACTTGAATATGCAACATTAAACAATAATTTTCCAGCACAAAAGCTCGTATCTTCTGATTAGCTTCTGGATGGAAAGCTTTCCAAGACAATTACAAATCAAAGATCCAGAAACATGTTAATAGTGATTTGGAAATTTGTAGGGTTTATAGTGAGGAGGCTGTGCATTAATTCCACGATCGTCTGTAATGTCATGAGTGGTTGATTGTCTGTTTGGTTCTGTTTTGTTTTTGTTTTTATTTTTTGTTTTTTTACCTGGGTTTTTTTTTGCCTTTAGTAGGGGATAGTAACAACAAAGAAAAAATAAATATACTCCATATTAGACTTGATGGTCTGTTCGGTTTCTCTGTCATCTTGCACGTGTGGTATTTACAAGGATTCTCTTTGTCAAGTTGATTATCAGTGCTTGTTGAACAAGATTGGCAGATTGAAAATAATTATGAATAAAATGCCCTGTCATCCCTGTTAATTAAATTGCATACTCTTGAAGAAGAGTTCATCTAAACTGGTTCAGACACAAGAAGGTGGTGACTAGGGAATCTATTCTAACAGAAATTTTTAAAATGCCAAACCTAATCAACAGGAGTTGGCACCGTCCCTTAAGCACATTCCTAGCCTTGATGTCATGAAGAAATGAGCTGCCTTGCTTATAAATGGGTTGTCAGACAACCTAATTTTGAATTACCACCTTTAATTATGCTACTGATATAATTTGCTATGATAAAATTAGTACAGATGGCCTCTGGTTTAGTTTTCCCATTTGAATGCAATATACAATGAAGCTGTCAAAAATAAGAAACTATTAAAGGAATATGCATTTTCAAAGAATCCATTATTCTACATGCCAAATGAATTGGAGCCCCCAATATCAATCTTATCCCCATTCAATAAATACAATAGCTTCAAAATAATCATAGTGTGCAAAATACCAAATTACAGCAATATGATTCTGTATGCTACAGTTGTGTATTAGCAAGATATTTGTTGTGTATATTTTCCCTTGAACAGTCATTACCTTGACTGAGATTGTATTAGGAAAATCCACCCAAATTATCAGGCTCAAATAATGTTGAGGTTCTCAACCTAAATCATTGGTAAATGTCACACAGGAAACCTGTAGTTAAAGCAGTGACTTGAACTATCCTTCCTCTCCAATATATGAAGCTATTCTTAATATAATTCAAACTCATCTAGGATAAAGACCATTCTTGAAAAACATTTTGTTCATTTTTAAATAGATTTATACAAATGTGTTTCTACCAATTTCTATTTACTGTTTTACTAACAGTGACTTGCAGCTGAAATTCACTTGAACAAAAAGTACACTTTGCTTTATGTTTAAATGAAGTCTGTGTTGATCAAAAGCAGAATATATCTGTAGTAGTTAAGTCAATCACTGACAAAAATCATTCATACATGTTGCAGGCAGTAGGGCATACAACTTGAACAGCAAATCTTGAAGAATTTGTTGCAAAGAACAGTTAGAGTGATCCACAAGTTGAAATTTGTTTCCCAAAAAAAGAAAAAGAAAAAAGCCCAAACTTGTAGCTAAAATTGACAAAGCAATATAATGCAATCTATCTATGAACTACTGATGAAGAGTGTTAAATTCACTGTCAGTCAGTCTTCCTGGGTAGAGCAACAACACAAAGCCTATGCATCTTTTTAAGTCCCACTTAAATCCTCTGCACCAGGGTGTCTTGCACTCTAAATTTAGTCATGAATATATTAGGGTGTTGGATTAGCAGATCAGTGATGTGATGCTGTGTGCTAAATCTAGTAGTCCTATTTACGCAGTCTCCCCACAGGTCATGGCTCTTTACAGCTAAACAGATAACTGGCCTTCATGCAGCTGGAAAAAGCAAATATAAAAATTGTCCACAAATTATACAGATAATCCATCTCCAATGAAGACCTATCCCCCCAAAAATCAGTTGCAAAATCTTTCTTTTTGAAGAAAAAGCTGCAGAAAATGTTCTTTATAAAGAAATTTAACAGTTTATTAATTACAATAATTTTCTCTTGTGGGTTTAGCAACAATTATTTATTGTACATTCAGACTTGTTCTCATTCCATGCACTTTTAGGATCAAGTCTAGACCCTCTGGTGCTACAAGAACTAATGCCATTCAGTTGCAGTGAGGGTATTGAATACAGTTTGAATTTTGAATCCAGGCAAGGATCCAGAGTTTAACATGATAGGAAAAATTTATGAGCAGGCCCCATTTTCTGAAGCATAGAGGATCCACTTCTATGTCAGGCTTTTTTTTTTCTCCTCCCTGCAGGGTGACTGTCCAAGGACTTATGCTGCCTGCTTTAGCATGGTCTAGAGTGGTCTCCAGGTAACAGTTCCTCAGCTGCTCTGTGGCCTGAATGGATGTTCCTCTTGCCCCTGAGCATCTGGTACTGCACAGTCCAGCAACTTCAATCAGGCACTGCCTTCTGCATTTTCCCTTAACATTGACAGCAGCGTAATAAGTACTCATGCAATCTGTACAAGACAAAAGTTATTATTATTTGAGACTGATCACAGATGTTGAGAAGAGAAAGAATACAACCCTGAGAATACGCCCACCAGCTGTTTCTAACATTTCTTTCCCCAGACTTTATTGTTATTTTATTTTCTCCTTAAAAACTGTTTAATTGAAGTGTTCACTTATGTAGGAAAGAAGATAAGTAACATAAAATGTTTTCCCATTGATACGTATTTTTTTTACATTCAGTGGCAAACACTTTAGTGTACTTCCTCTGCCCAATGACACATTGCATCTCATTTTTGCAATAGGCAGAAGTAACCCAGCCTTTGAAAAACACCTGAAAAATAAAGACAGAGCCCATACACGCCCTTATCAATTGGACTTTTTCATTCATAAAAAGTTTTATTTTTCATGTTTGGAATTGTTAGTAAAATTACAAGGCAAGAATCTAATCCAGGGAAGCAGTTACGTTTCTTGGTTCCCAGTCTCATCTGAGCCCTCAATAAAATATATCATGGTTGGTGGTCCCTGTTCAAAAGAAGGCCCAGTCACAGTATAGGTATGATTCTGTTACTTCTTCTGCAGACAGAAGTGCCCCCATTATAGAAAAAGAATTGCCCTCTAGGGCTAAGTACAAACAGTTAAAAAGCCCAAGGCTGAATCAGTTCAGTCTTTGCAGGTTAGGAGAAGCTGCATAGCCTGAACTGATAAGCAGACATTCACTTTTGATTCTGGAAATGCAGCCACATGCCTGCAGTGGCCCAGACTAGAAGCCAGGGGGTGCTAGAGTATGCCTCCCTGCTTGGCTGGAGCAGACAGCATGGGCCAAGGTTATCCTGCCTACCCTGCAAGGGGGAGTTGCAGGGGAGGTGCAAAGCATCCTGCGGTGCTGGGGTCCCCCCAGTGTACCATCCCACACTCCTGCCCCCTCTGCTCCAGCTGCAAGTGGGGAATAGCCTGCCGGGGGCTGCTGATCCTCTGCCAAGCAGACCCTGGCTAGGGGCCCTTGCAGGTGGGAGAGAGGATTTAAACCCCCTCCCTCCCCTCCACCTGAGCCTGCCAACCCACTTCCCCTTTCCTTTCCCCGTTGCTCCAGCAGGGAAAAGACTGGCAGGGGCTGTCCCCCTCCCCCTCAGCAGACCCAGCTGTGGTCCCCTGCTGGGTTTCCCACCCCCACCCCATTGTCAGCCAGCCTACACTGCTCTGGCAAGGGAGTGGAGGCGTGGGTTCAACCCTGGTCTTCGGAGCAGACAACACAGCCCAGCTCAAGGCTGCAAAGTATCCTGGGATGGTGAGGAACTTTGATTTAACTTGAAGCAGGAAATGATCTGGAACAGAAGTTTCATAAAGCAGTTTGACCCAAATCAGTTAAGTCTGATACTATATTCAACCAGCTTTTTCTTAAACCAGTTTTGGCCATTTTGAAACTGGTTTATGTGCACTGAACTTCTAGTCTGTTACAGGTTTAAACCAGTTTCTGATCACTTAAACCAGTTTATATGTAACTTCTGTCCCTAGTCCTGTTGTGTTACAGATTTGAACCAGTTTCCACTCACTTATACGCTTTATGTGTAACGTATGTCCCTTGCCTAGAGGTGTACAGATACCTATCTTTTCTTATAATGAGCACTTACATAGTCACAGGGCTAACAATTGCTCCTTCACTTTAGCTTGGTAATTCAAAGTCGGTTGCAAGCTGCGCTTTGGCCAACCAATAGTGGACTTTTACCCCATGAATTTTATAAGGTCCTTATGATGTGTCTGATTTATGAGTCAGGAAGCACTCAGTATACTTATCTAAAACTGTTAGCTTGCACTAATTTTTTTTCCTTTTTCATAAGTACAAAATTGACACCTGATTGAAATAAAAATGGGTATTTCCTGACCTGTGCAAAGTAAGCCAGGAGTTGTTTTGATTGAATGATTTGTACAATAATTTTGTTTGTTTGTTTCCAGTCCTGTAACTTGGTGAAAATATATGGGATCTGATCCACAACTCTTATTTAATGTTTATTCTTCTGAATGCACTTTGTTTGCCTTGGACATATTTTTCCCCCAGTGCTTAAAGTTCACACTGTTTTGTCTCCCACTGAATTGATGGTGCTCACTACCTCATTACAGGACTACATACCAAACCATAGCACCGTTTATCATCCAGGGGGAGGGCTAGACCCTGCAAAAAGGTTTTTATTATTCCTGTTATAGCCCCCAAGCAATCCTCTGTCAGGCTTCTGGCAAACCAGGACACTTGGGGCCTAAATTTGGATCTTCTACAGCTAGCTTGCCAATAAATTAGCAGGGCGACTGAAATAGTTTCTTATCAACACCATCAAAAAGTGTTTCTCACTGGATGCACTCAGCAATATAGTTTGCAAATTGCAGTGACAACCTTATGAGGGAAATTGAAGACACTAAATGCATCTAACGTCTCTTTCTCTCTCTCACTTTGCGAATGCAGTAGGTTCTATAGAATTACAGCCTGCACTTTGGACCTTCTGAGGTTCATTGATTTCACATTCATTTAACTCCTGCAGATGCTCTGATTGCCTTGGAAATCTTTTTTTAAAAGGTTTAATATTCCTGATGTTCTGCCACTCTACTCTTCACAGATTTGCTAGCTGAGCCTCTGTGCCCAGCATCATTCAGCATAATGTAAATATGTTTCACTTAATTTTGACAAGGATCATCATACTTGTTTTTCTGCTTGAAATAGAAGTCAACATCATATGCCTTCCCAGCAAATATGGACAGTAGATCATAACCAAAATGAAATCTCAACCACTGAAAGACTCTTCCTCAAACAGAAAAGATATGTGTTGTTGAATGAAAGCTGAAACCCTTCGCTCTCATTTAGTTCCTCAAATAGGTTTTGCTTTTGTTCAGGCTTCCTGTATTTTTTTAAACTTGCATATGTGCATAAGTTCACCATGACCAGCAGCAACCATTGCTTAAACTTTATAATCATGTGGCAAAACAATAAAATATCTGCAATGTATTTCATGGACAAAGATTCCAAATTATCAAACTTTTTTCAACAGGCAAGCAGTCCCACAACAGGAACAGCTCCCAGGAGCCAGTCCCGGCTGTCTGTCTGTCCTTCCACGCAGGACATCTGTCGGTAAGTGTTGAACAAGTCATTCTGATCTGCTGGTCATTCACTGTTCATTGTCTTTATCTAATAATGTGTAGCTTTTGCTTCTGCCTAACATAATTCATGCATTACACAGTCTTGATTTTCTTTTGATGTTGTATTCTTTTTGTTTTTCCTTTTATAGTCTTATTTTTCTTTTAAATCAAAATCCATGTTTCCATTTTCATGTCTCATTTCTTTTTTTGCTTTCTCTCTTTCTCTTTGCTGTTTTCCATCCCTCTTCTGTGCCTACTGCTTTTGTCCAGATCTGCCACCTTGCATGATGCATCAGAAGATAAATTTGAACATGCAGCCTCTGTCATGGTGTTGACCCCTTCTAGTAGGGAGTCTGGTAAGAAACAAGTGAAACGAAGGTTTAGGCGGAGAAAAGAGACTGGTGACACTGGTGAGCATGCAGAAAAGCAAGGAAAGGGCAAAGACTGTAAATTGCACAGTAAGGTTGCAAACTCCAGGTGGAATGCACTTCACAAGGAGACATCTGATTCATCATCTTCAGATGATAGTCAGTGGGCACAGGCTAAAAGGAGATCCAGAGAGAAGGTCAAAATGCCCAGGAGAGAGAGAAGGAGCAGTAGATCTTGCAGTAACCAGGACGGGTCCCCAAACAGTAAAGCCTTTGGACTTGTCACTCTTGGGACAACAGGGAAAAAGAAACAAGAGGTGTCTGATTCTGATAACCAGACTTTAAATCACCGGAGAAGAAAGGTGTCAAGGTGTAAAGAATCTTGCTTTTTGCAGTCTTCAGTGTCCTCTCAGGAGGCAAGGAGTTCCTCAAGAAAATATGGAAAAAACAAAGGGAAAAGCTACCACAGAGATCTGCAGACTTCATCTTATCTTAGACCAAACAAAGATCTCAAGGAAGGCTTTACAGAGGGAGGCTCTGGCAATCATGCTCTGGGAGTTCCCAATAATGAAGTACCTGTTGTGCCAGGGCCCAGTGTGACTGATGCTGTTCAGAAACCTCCTGTTTCATGTGATGACTGGTCTGATGATGTAGAATCATGCAGGTTAGTCTCTAATAAGAAAGATTCAACATTACCAAAAAGGAATTTCTTATTGCTATGAATTATAGATGTGCCTTTCACCTGATCCTTGCTACCACTGGCATCTCTTGTGTACCTACTTCTTGGTAATTAATTTCTAGGGACTATGATACATTACACACATGCTTGACAAAGAGATTTCTAAAGATATGGCACCTTAAAAACAAAAGTAGCTGAACTGAAATATGTGGGGGGGGGGGTTTCTCCCCTAGAAATAGTGGCTTTT
>NW_017729029.1:69082351-69091387 GCF_001723915.1 Gavialis gangeticus | reverse complement strand
GGGGGGGGGGTTTCTCCCCTAGAAATAGTGGCTTGTCTATAAAGTTTGAGACACTGCGCACTCTAGCAGAACGCTGCTGTATTTTGAATTTCTGATTAGCAACAGAGAGGAAAAGCAAAGGACACACAAATCCATGCTAATGAGATATGGAGCTGTTCATTCTTAGGTGACTAGTTCAAATCCAGTCTTGGTCAGTAGAGACTAAAATATAGCTCTGTTCATTGACCTCTATAGAGTGAATCTGTGGCCTACTAGAGTAGACATTAATATTGCAATCTGATGGGTAGTCACAGTAATTACCAGTATATTAAAGATTGTATCAGCACAAAGACAGAATTATGTTCTAGGTCAGGATTGAGGATACGGCCTCGCAGTGTGCAACGGTTCATACTGCTGCTGCTGCGCTGTATTATATGCATGAAGAAAGATCTTTGGTGCCCCACACTGTCATTCTGACACAATTCAATGTTATGGATGTAAATACATCAAATAATAAATTCAATATTTGAAGGATTAAAATATTAAAAAGAATTAGCGTAGGATAAAGTAACATCAACAAGTTTCCCTAATTCAGTTAAGCAGAGAAGTGGCCCTGAGGGAATTATCAAAGGAAAGGATTTCCAACTAACGTCATGGCATTAAACCCAGTATGTGGCATGTCAGCGGATTTGAGGGCTGACACACTTAGGATTCTGCTATGAGGAAGGGCAACGTGCAGCTTCTGAACCAGTGCAGGAATTTGAGGTAGAAAACTGAGGTGAACTTGAGTATGTCAAGTCACCAGTTTCTTGAAAATGTAGCTGTCTGGAGGTTCAAAAGCTAAATCAGGCATTGAAATTAATATTTCTTTTAAAAACCATGTTGGTCTTGATTCTCCTTTAAGCTGCAACCCTTTTGCACTGCCAGGGAGCTTAGTGTTAATGAAATTCAGTCATAACATCTTAGTACAGTAGCTGAAAGCTTTTTTCTCTGCTTTGCTGGGGAAAAAAACTGTCATGAAGGCCTAAACAGAACCAGAATGAGGAAATGTGCATGCTGTGAAACTGTATGATGTAATCCAGTGTATTTTGACTTTCCAGTAAACTGCAAATATTTTGATTAAGACAATTATCAGGCTGTAATAGACAGTGTCCTCTATCATAGCAGAAAGTATGAGCAGATCAAGTACTACTAGCAGATCAAGTGCTGTACACTGGGTTGGCCAGGCCACAACATAGAGCCCTGTTCCATTATTGATTTTTTTTTGCAGTCACCAGTTTTCTCTTTATTATATTGACATGGTGAGCTCCTTAGGGCAGGACTGCATTTTAATTCTTTGTTTGTACTAGGCCTAGCACAGTATGGTCTTAATTCATGGTTTTGGCCCTTAGGTGCTATTGAAATTCAGAACAATAATAATCACTTTAAGAGATCCCATTATGTATTATGGCACCATTGTGATAAATCCTGTAGAAATATCTGGCTAGGAAGTTCAGTCATTTCCACTTACTTATTTCAGTTTCAGAAGTACTTATAGTTATGTTCATACGGGGCTTGCACTAGTTCAGCTGAAAGTTAACTCTTGCAACTTTCTCCTGTAGATAAGAGCTGCCTGACCACTTATCTGAAACTATATTTTCAAGTATCAAACAACTTAGGGATGTTTCCCTTGTTCTTCTTAGAGTGAACATCAACATATAGAACAGTAATTTTCAACTTTGTGGGACTCAAGGCACCCCTCACTAGACTTGAGGCACCCCTCCATAACATTTGTGAATTGAGAGACACTCAATTTCAAAAACAAATTCATATATTACTGTGCTTACCCCCTTGCAGAGGGGCTGGCAGTGAAGGCGAGAGGTCATTCAGGCAAGGACGAGCCTGAGCCTGCATTTATCTACTTAGCTTACATACTTATCTCTGTACACCTCACACCTCGCAGTACCCTACAAAGCATCTGGCAGTACCCCAGGAGCCCCCAGCACCCTGGATGAGAATCACTAATCTAGAATGTGTGGGGATGTAGAGAATTTGGCACCCTGATGAGGGAGTGACAAGTTTTCTCTATCAGACTCTGCCTTTTTTCACTGAGTTCACTTTCACAGTATTGCAGCTGTGCTAATACTAGATGAGTAAGGTGGGTAGGTGCTTGTCAGGACAGCTTCTCTTGGTCTGCTGTCTGGTACCAGGTAAACCAGTACAGCCTGCTCTATGATTGGGTTGTCGGTGACTAAATTGGTGCCCCCACCTGGGCTAGCCTGGGTGAGGAGGATATGTGGACACCCAACAGGACTAAAAACAAGACCTGTCAAAGGTTGGATGAACACATTGTGAGCCAACAACCATCCATACCTGGAGAGGAGATGAGCACCATCAGGTTGCATTGCATCACCAATGATGCAAAGCAACTCAACTAAACTAGGAGGGTTGTTACACCATCTGAGGTGCCTCAGTGGCTGCAGCAGCCTCAGGACTGACTTGACTTGAAGATGGGTAGGGCTACTTTGACTCTCTCAGGCCAACTTTGGCCTGAGAGCTGGAAGAAATGTGGAAGGGGTGAGGCAGAGTATCACTTGCTACACTCTGCAGCCCTGTGCAACTGATTCAATCAGCATAGCTTAAATGAGCCCTTAGCCCCAAGATCTGCTCAGCTGCATGGAGATTTTCAACTAAGAATCTGGCCTGCTTTCTTTAAATGCTGCCACATTAACAGCCATAAATTCACCCTTTGCTCACTCGCAGGCATAATGCTGTATTTCTTGCTGTCATTCCTAAATATATCACCTCAGGAAGATTATGCATCTAGGAAGGATGCTGCAAATTTGAAAGCATGATAATTTTTCATGGCTTGTAAGTTACCCTACTTGTTAAATTTGAGGGCAGCTAAACAAAAAGAAAGACATTTATTATCTTCCTTATTATCTTATATTATTTATTGGGTCTGATTATCCCAATTCAGCTAAAAGAGTCTTACCAGTTTTTTTGGTTCAAACTGTGTCTGCATATTCATTGACAGATGACGTGTGGCTTCTTTCTGTAGAGTCAACATGTTGGGGGAAAAAGACTGGAAAAATATTGGAACAAAATGCGCACTTTCTGGGTTTGTGCCCAAGTAGTACAAACTTATTCTCTCCAGCAGGTCATGCTGTACAACACCTTCCACACATACATCTGAGTTGAGTATTTCAGGACCAACAGGATGCTACAAAATAGTACTAATAATATATTAATATTTTATATATTTTAATGACTTTCACCATAAGCCTATGATATACGTGTGCCCCAATAAGCAGCTGGTTATGTGTTTATGGTAAGAACACCCAGGCTACTTGAGGTTGAATTCATTAGCGTAGGGCTATCTAGGTAGTGGTCCTTGTACTGCATCTAGCCTGCAAGGGATTAAAGTTTGGCTCCAGACTTTTGTCTGGCCTCTGCTGCTCCCATTGCCCTGGCTGTGGCAGTGGTCCCTGGAAGAGAAGAGCATGATGGGAAGGCCTGGTGAGCTTGCTGCCTGTGCAGCAGCACCAGCAGAGGGTGCTCATACTTGCCTGCATTGCAGCAGCAGAGGGGGTAATTGCCTGCATAGTGATGTCAGCAGGTGGGCTCACACAGCAGGGAGGAAAGGCAGAGGAAGGAGGGGGCTCATGTGGCAGTGATGGGGGAGGATTGCCTGCACAGTAGTGGCAACAGTGAGGCTCACATAGCAGTGGTGGGTGGAGAGGAAGGGGCTTGCCTATGTATTGGTTTGAAGGGGGTTGGGTGGGGAAGGCACACGTGACAGAAATGCTGGGGTGATCACAAACATGGTAGTAGCAACAGGGGACCTCATGTGGTGGTGTAGGGGGCAGGGAGCCCATGCTGCCCTTGTAACATGCAGCCCGTGCAGCGTGTGACCTGGAACCCATGAGCTCCACAGCATGTGGCCCCCAGCCACTCTGAAATTAGACAGCCTTGCATTAGGGGACCCTCCTACATGATGGTCTCCTTTCACTGATCTGATAAGTTGGGAGAGAAAATAACTTTTTCCTAAAGGATGGGGTGAGGTAGGATAGAAGAGGAACCAATCTACATCCTACCTCCTGTTGTAACTCTGAACTGCAAATCAGCTTGGATAGACAGATCTTGGCAAGGAGGAGCGCAGACTGCAGGGTTTGCTTATTCTGCATCTTAGTCAGTGTTGGAGCCAGGATATGTGGAAGTCTGTGAATACTCTCAGATGTATGTAGGTGGTGACATAAAAGGTCCTGTGTGTGGTCTAGAGAACAGTGCACTGCACTGTGACTGAAGATCTGGACGCTGTTCTTGATTCTGCTGCCCAGTGTCTCCTTTGCCCTGTGCTGACTTCCTTTGCAAAGTGCTTTGAGATGTACTGATGATAAGTTCTGTATGAAAACTAGGTATTGTTTTATGAAAAGGCTTGGCAGGGAATGGTGTACTTGTGGCACAGTGGGCAGCTGAGCTGAGGGCATTGTTAATTCCTAGCCTCTAAGATTACTATTTTTTTTTCAAAAGCAACACCAGCCTTAGTATTTTGGAGTGGGCCTTTCAAAACAACATCTTATTTTCCCCTTCCTTCAACAAAGTGTAACTGATTCCTGTCCACTAGGCTCTTGACATGATGTGCATAGTAAACCTGGGGATTTGGAGAACAGGTATATGTTTTTATTGGTGGAAAAGTAGATAGATATAGGAGCAGTTGAGGGTGGTGGGGAGTGAGGGGAAGTGTTCTTTATATGTTCTGTATCTTGAAGCAGAACTGGACCCAGCTGCTTTTTCCAGCCCATCTAAGAGTTTGATTCAAGATGACATGAAAACTGAGACACTGCTCAGTGAAATCCATAACTGTTGAAAAAGCAGGTGCTTGGAAGTTCCCACAACATCCCCAAAGGTCACCAATGTTAAGAATGTAAGTTCTGTATGAAGGTGCGCACAGATTGGGTAAACAGCACCTTTAACAACTTATTTGAATATGTTATGAGGGATTTTCAGATGCAGCATTTGTCTGACTCTTCTTTTAGCACTGGAAGTGAAGTTAGGATGAAGTATTTCTGAAATCCTGTCAATAGCTAACTGCCTGTTTAGTACACACAATTATTTTCTTTGAATGCATTGGATTTCTAGACTGGGATCAACAAAGTGACATATGCCCACCCAGAAGCTTTCAGATTTCTGCTGGCATACAGATTGCAATCAAGTCTACAAAAGAAATATATTTCTGTATGCTACTGATCCATAAATACAATCCCTGCTTAACGCTGTTTCACTTAGCGCTATTTCGCTATAACACTCGCTTTACATCGATACTCAATTCCACTTAGCGCTCAGCGAGTTTTGTTACAATGCTCATAGGCATCATGCAACACCATCTTGGTTCATCAGAAACTTTTTGTTTCACTTAATGCTATTTCGCTTAACGCTTTTTTGGGAACCAATTAAGAGTGCTAAGCGGCAGTTGCCTATACTGGTTTTGTTGCTGATTTGTGGTCTCTTGCTTCATTCATCCTTACTGTGAACTTTATATAAAGCCCATTGAAGTGAACAGAAAAAACTTTGAAGCCATCTTTGCAAGAGGAATTTAGGCACCTAGACGGGTATTCGAATCCATGTACTTCACCTCTCATAAGAGTGCCTTACACACCAATCTAAAAGTGGGGTTGGGGTGAGGGCACTCTTTTGGATGGAACTATTTCACTTTGAATAGAATAAATAAATGTCCATTGGAGCAAGGACTGGAAGCCAGCTTCCCCCCTCCCAGGGGAGTGCCTTAACTTCTGACATTCTCTCTCAGCAGGTGAATATTGAATTATGATATTAAGCAGATGGACCTCAAGCCCAATCCCTGAGTAAAGAAGCTTCTTCTTACCTATCAGTTGGGCATTGTGGCCAGCACCTCTGGGTGGGCTCAAATCCCCAGCCTTTTAGTTAATTACCAAACACACTAGCTTATTGTCCACAGGGACACCAGATTGCAGTGCCTAAGTCTTGCCAGGTAAATCTAAACCCCATTTCATCCTGTGGGCTTTATTATTTCTAAAAGAGAGGATGCATGCATGCCTTTGCTACATATTTTAAAATATAACCCTCCCTCCTGGGCTGCTCCAGGAGGCTGTAGACAACTGCCTGGCATAATTTAGGGAGATCTGGATCTTCCTCTGATGCCTTGTAGGCCAGAGAACTGCCTGGAGCCTCCCTGACCTGCTCTTTATGTCGGTGCTTGCCATTTGCAAAATGCTTGGAGAGCACCCTTACCAAGGTCTTCCTAAAGGAGTTCCTGGGGATACACAGTATTAGATCCCCGTACCTGGTTTAAAACAAGCATGAGAATCACGTCCCTGGAGTTGAAACATAGAGGTTGTATTATTAACAACAAGGCCAGAACAGGTAGTGATGATGCTCATTCCCCTTCCTCTTTATTAGCATTGTAGTTAAGGCATTTACCTAGATACTAGGAGGTATGCTTGCATCCTCTGCCTAAGGAGCTGCAAATCTACATCTCCCAACTTCTGGAGATGTAACCACTAGGCTATAGGCTGCTCTGGGGGGGTGAGGGGGGAAGTACCCTATTCCCATTTAACAGCTCTGGTGAAGCTGTGACATTGTGCAGAAAAGTATTCCAGATTCATTGCACCGGAAAGAGGGAGCATGACTCTCAAGCTCACTGGTTAGTCTATTCAGCTGGAAGGATGAATCATGTTTGTTCTGGCCTCGACTTCCAGGACTACTTGTGCATTTTATGCAACACTGGCTTATGTAAAATACAGAAATAGTGGTGGTTGAAACAGGGGGTGCTACTTCCCAGCTGAGTGCTCAGGTTTATGCAATGTGCTTCATTTTGTGCATGTTGTCTCTGGCCTGACAACCCTCAGATTATTTTCTTAACTAAAAAATAGCAGAACTGTAGACTTCTGAAAGTATGTTAAACAGCTCTGATTGAGGATGTAGCAAATCTCTTTCCCAAACCACTTAAAATTTCCCAGAAAAGCAGTGCAAACCAGAAAAGCAGTGCATTAGCTGGACCCTGACAAAGGAATGTAAAGATTTCGGGAGGGCAGAGAGCAAGGAGAGGAAAACTGGGTTTAAAAATGGAAAGCTTAACTGTAGAGAAATTTCTGTTGCTCCCTAAATATTTTCTTTCTCTTCTGGAGCTTGCAGGGATCATGTACAAGGAAGGTGGTCTGCAGCATAGGGCTGATCACAGCTGTATTTATTGGGGCTAGTACCTGTTACCACAGAGTCCAAAACTAAGTTCCTCAGAACCTGTTCAGCCTCTGTCTAACCTCGGAGGTACCTGGAGCCCCTAAAGCCTAGTTCCACAAAGGGGACATAGCTGGTGCAGCGTTGAGCATTGCAGCATGTAACACTTAAGCTCTTAACAAGAGCTACCAAAGAAGTGAGTAGGAAATGCTGAGGATGAGGTGTTATAAGTCTGAACATACTCACCTACACTGACAGCTTTGAGCTCCGCAAGAAACAGAACAGCAATGGTCATTTTCATTTTCGGCCCAGCTGGAGGGCTGTAGCTGCACTACAGCAACTTGGTGGAAAAGCCTACTGGTTAGAGCATTCAACCACACAGATGTCTGAGAATCTGCAGTCTGCTCCAGCGCTACAGGTCAAAAGGGGGCATCAGGATGCTCTTGACACTTATCACAATTTTGTGTGGGATCCAGCTACTGAAGGAGCAACAGACCCCAGTGAGATAGAGGGAAAGCCTCATTTGTGAGTCCCAGTAGGGCTTAGGCAAGTGCTATTGAGATTAGGGTATTTTGGGCATGTGTGGGTTTTAGGTGCTTCCAAGATTTGTCAGCAGCTGAGCAGGGGTTTTGGAGATCTATATTTTGTGTTGAAGTGTCTAACGTGGCAATTAGGTACACCAGAGGTACTGTGGACTTACATTTTCATGAATGTAGTTTCCCAGGTGCCTAAATCTGTGCCTAAATCTAGGCAGGAAAATGCTCATCTTACTTGTAGAGCCTGCACAGGTGAATCTTCTCAGAGCATATCTACTGGATAACAAAGCAGAGACACAGGAGGCAGTGTCATTGCCAGTGCCCTCTTGTGGAATAGCCCAGTGACTAGACCATTTGTGCAGGACATTAGAAGCCTGCTATTTAATTCACTCCTTTGCTTGAGGGACTTTGAGTCGTATTTCTCACACTCTAGGAAGGACAGTTCCAGGCATTGGACAAGTTGCACATCTCAGACAAAGGGAGGCTGTGCTTCAAGGAATATTTATTTATCGATTCAACCATTCAATGTTGTCCACAGGAGATAGGAGAGATTGTGTTAGTCTCACACCAGAATGCTAAACACCCTAAGAGTAAGGGGTGACCCTTACACCCTAAGAGACCTACATTCAAGACCCTGCTCCAAATAAGGTAGAGTGAGGATTTGGAAAGGTTTGTGCCCTAACCACTTGGCTATTGACAGTAACGAGGAATGGGATTTCCCTCTTTTTTCACACAAAATCTCAAGCAGTTAGTTAAGTAATTATTAGGCAAGGTATAGATCTGAAGGCGCAGATGGAAGAGCACTTTCCCAGCCAGCACTGGAGGGTGGGCTGGAGGATTAGAGGCCCCCACCCCACCTCAAGGGAGCTTCAATCCACCTGCTCCACCCTCCAGCACCAACTAAAAAACCCCAGACTGAACTCCCTCCACTCCCTTCCCTGCTCCCATTCTGAAGACAGTGCCAGAGCAGGGCTGAGCTGCAGTCAGCCCAGCCCTGTATACAGACACAAGGTACTGAAGATAACTTCGTTTTGATCATCTTCATCTGAACCCTCAGACAACAAGGGTTCAGAGTTTCATGGGACCGGTCCCTTTTAAAGCACTCTGCAGTCATGCACTTCTGTCTGGTCATGGCTGTAGAGCACTTTCAAGGGCCAGATTGACTGAAAATTGACACTTCTGTCTGCACCTTGAGATCATCCTCAGTATTTCCCACTGACTATTTTACATGCCCTGTAGTCAGTTTGAGTAAACCCATTATTAGGCACCTAATTCTCAAAGAAGCCTGACTACCTAACTTGAGGCTGTGAATTCCACAGGGCAACAT
>NW_017729029.1:69026050-69077351 GCF_001723915.1 Gavialis gangeticus | reverse complement strand
CTAATTCTCCAAGAAGCCTGACTACCTAACTTGAGGCTGTGAATTCCACAGGGCAACATGACACCTAAGTTCCTTTGTTAATTTTTCCCTTGGTTTCTTTAATGCTAAGCTTGGTATGTTAATTCATATACAACGCCAGTCTTGAGTGGCACTGACAGTGCAGTAAGATGGGAATTAGTTATAACTCTTTATATGGTTAAACATGCTATTTGTCAGTTATAACAGCAAATGAATAGGACAAGTGTTGTAGTCAAAATAAATGGTTCAGTTAGCATATTCTAGTGGAGTTTGCTTTTGGTTCTCTTCTTTATGCTGATCACGTTTCAAGAAATCAAGAGAGACGCTTATGAAAACCATTATGAAATTATGCTAGTGTGGTACAACATTTTCCAAATGTGTTTTTTTTTTCCTAAAGTCAGATAAAGACAGCCGCCTGCCTGGTATAATGGAAGGGCAGGGATGACAGGGAAGAGGTATACAAATTGATTACATTCAGTATGCAGAATTAATGGGCTTCATTCACTCTGTGTTGAGAGGGAAAGGAAGACCAATTTGTCATTTAGAACATTTTATGTTAGAAAACTGGAATAGACAGAGAAAGAGAGTGCATAAGCCAAAGACAAGCATATGGAATGAAGGACAGAGAAACCCAGCATGCTGCAGTTTACTGCTGGATGAACTACCCAGAAAGAACAGTTTATTGGCAAATTTAACTCTTTTTGCTGTTGATCAGTTATCCATGGGCAGAAAGCTGTTTCAAGTCCCAATGGCTTTGGATAGTCACAAGAGTCCAAAACCTCCGCCAAGGATTGACTGGGTACAGTGTTAACTAGCAATGCCAACTATGTTCTGGCTATGCTGCCTCCAGCAGTAGTGGAGGGTTTGGCATCCAACTGGGTAAGGGATATCCTTGTACCAGGACAATTCTCCTGAGGCCAGGGACATCATACACTGTATGATGCTGCTTGCCTGTTAAGACACTTACACACACACACACACAGTAATTCTGTAGTCTCCCAGGTGCCTAAATCTAGGCAGGAAAATGCCCATCTTGCTTGTAGAGCCTGCAGAGGTGAGTCTTACATATATATACATATATATATCTGTATGTATATATATACACATATATATATACACACACACATACATATATATATACACATATATATATGTGTGTGTGTATAGATATATATATGCCTTTAGCTAAATTAAATCTTCTTGTCTAGAATAAGCGCACTTACAGAGAGAGGGTCTTTCCACACCCAATTAGAGAGAGAGCTGTGAAAAGATTGGACATATTTAAATGAAAAGTTTGGGTTACTTCTTCCATAAACAAGCACCTGCAAATGTGGGTAGTGTATGTTCTCCTTCAGGATACCATTGCATGAGAAGCAGGAACATCCATTTGTAATGACTGCCTTAGAGCACAACCCAAACACAACCTGATCTAACTGGAAGTTGATTGATCAGTGAGAGGAGGACTGAGTTAATGTAGGAAGCTCCTCTCAGTAGTGTAACAAAGAGTGATCCAGAGGAGGACCAGCTCTGGGTGCAGACTTAGGAGGGGCACAAAAATTGCCTTCCACACCCACAGAGTCTGCACCTTGGGTAGCAAGAAAGGCCCCACAGTGTTGGTCTAGAAGCAGCAGCCAGTGCAAGGACACCACGTTGCTACAACTGCTTTAAGAGCAAGAGCAAGAGCAGGAGTGGACTGTGCTGCAGCTACAGCAGCCACCAGGAACTGGGAAGACTCCTCCCCATGCCTTGCTCTCCCACAGTTTGCCCTGCTTGTTGTGCCACTGGCTACTTTATCTGACATTGTAACAAGGCCCTTCTACCTTATTCAGTGTAACTGTAACACAGTGTCCCAGAATTATCAGATGATGTCATCATCAGTCTTTCTGGCCAGCTCATTAAGGACAATCAATTAATCTATCAAACCATGGCAACCTGAGGAGGTATCACTTACAGGAAGATGACAATGTAAAGTGTCTATATTGAGTCTCATTTGAAGCATGATCACCAAGGATGCAAATTTCCATAAGTCTTGCCTGTCCCCATTGTGGGCAACGTGACTGGTTTATATACCTCATGCCACTAACTGTTCAGATGATTGTACAAAAGTATGGCTAGAAAGGGCCTCAAAAGGGTTGGCAGGGGCCTCATGTAGCTGTCCTCTCTCTTCTGTTTTTGAAAGCTTCAGAGAGGCTTTGTTAATTAATGCCCCGTGGATTGCACAGATGTAAATGAAAGCAGAAGTTGGCCCAATTAAAACAATACTTTAAGGATCTGGGTCTGAGTGCTTAAAAGGAACATGCTGAAGCCCAATATCCTCTAACAAACCTTCATTTATTATTTTTCAGATTGACACATTGGAATTAACATATAGGAATTCAGTCATGTACAAATTCATTTTACAACATCAATTATTTCAATTCTATTAATACCAGTTCACATGTAGAGTTTATAGCTGCACCTTTTGAAAGAGTTAAGTCTTTAATTAATGTAATTTATAATAAGTTAGTATAGGTTTTTTAAGATAAACTTACTTTAATTCTATATTAAAATTCTATCTCTGGAGCCTTAATATAACCATTTTTTTAAGCCTTGTCTACACTGGGAAGAATGCTGTGTATCAAGACAGGGTGTAAATCCACAGGGCCTTCTGCCTTTCTGCAAGGCTGGTGAAGCGCCCAGCTTTTGGGGATGGTACAGTTCATTGTAAGAATCAGGCAAGGGCTGGTGCAGGATAGTGCAGCATGATTAAAGCAATCTGTTTTCTAACTCCTAAAGCATAAAGCTAATTACTGAAGGACTGGTTAGGATAACTGCTGTACTCTCTAATGAGGGGAAAATTGTTACTTTGAATATAACAGGAGAACTACCAACTTGTCACACTCTATCTATATCTTTAAATTATAGGCAGCGCCAGTGGTGATGCATGTAGTTAGAGTGGATTGGTACTTTCAGTTATAAGGTCCAGATTTTGGTTGCTGATAACAGCTAGATTATAACTACGTGGACTGAAATTTTGAATGCAGGTATGTGCCTCATATCATTTTTTAAATTAATGCTGCCAGCCCTCCTCCACAGCTAAATTACCACATCAATTCCAGGCCACAACCCACTACCCATACAACCAGATTGGGGTCAGGCCATGACCCCTCTCCTCCCCCTCCACACCACGGTAGGTAGATTGGGGCTGGGCCATGCCCCCTTCCCCCCATGCAGTTGGATTGGGGCTAGATTCAGGGCCAGATTAACCCTTTAGTGGGCCCTTGGGAAGCAAACTTGTGGGCCCCAAACCGGTTGAGACACCCCCCCCACCTTGGTGCTGCCACCCATGGGGAGTGGAGCTTGGAGCCACCACTAGAAAGCAGCTGCCATGGCAGCGAGGCCAATGAAGAGAAGGGAAGGGCAGGACAGGGCAGGGCAGGTCACGGGGCCTTTCGTATCACCACTGCAGAGGGAAGGAGCAGGGTCCCCCCCCACAGCTGAGGGAAGGAGCAGGGTCCCCCTCCACAGCTCAGGGCCCTAAGCATGAGCTTAGTTTCCCTATGCATTAATTCGGCCCTGGCCAGATTGCCCCCCAGCCTCCCTCCACATGGCCAGATTGAAGCCAAGCTGCTCTCCAGCCCTCCTCCTCACATTTGGATCAGGCTCCACTGCATCTACCCCACACACTGGATTGGGCCCAATGGCTGGATCCAGCCCATGGAGAGACCAGGAACTGCCCTTCTAGCCCACAGAGCAAAAAGATAGAGCACCACTGGTTTAATCTGATTAGTTTACTGGTAGAAGGCTAGTACGTATACCATTTAACTCCTTTCAAAAGTAGCTGAGCAAGTTTTACCTAGGCTTTCATGTCATATTATCTCCCCCTTGGGCAGAAACTAGGCCTGTAAAATGTCAGCCTCATAAGTGAAAACTCCAGACGGTTACAAATACCTGAAAACATAGGGTCAAAATGGAAGCAACATAGGCTGTTGCCACTACTCCAGCTCACATTATGCAATATATTTTATTTTCAACACCCCATAAATGAATTTTCATTGAATAAACTTTCTGGCACTCATGACAGGGAGAAGTAGACAGGATGCTTAATAGTTGTAGCCAGGGGCTAGACACATATGTATGGTAGTGGTTCTAGTCCCTGCTAAGCCAAACATTGCATACTTCCTTCTCCAAGGCACTGAGGCATCTCTGTCTGTCTAAGTGGCAGTTAGGTGGCTAAATACGTTTGAGTCTGTGGCTTAAGACAAACCATATGCTTTGCATCATTCTAAATTGCTCTCATGAGTAAATAAATTTAAAAATATATAAAGGTACGCAGAAGGTACACAAAATCGTTTCTAAAATCATTTGCTGTGGACACTTTCTGCCACTAGAATGCATCTCTTTTATCCCATATATCACTGTGTTTAGAGCCAGAAGGGGTTATTAGATCATTTAATGTGACCTCCTGCATATCACAGAGCCTTTCATTTCCCCTATATACCCACATTTTAAGCCCAAGACTTGTGTTTGTCTAAAGCACAATTTAATTTATAATTCAGATAGTGTTTCCACTGAAGAAGACTTTTATTTCTTTCAAAGTGGTGATGTCACTTATTTGAAGCTCCCAGTGGGGTTGTAGGTTGATATTTTACCTTTTAAAATAATTTAAAACAATTCTGCAAATGGTTGAAAAAGACTCTGGGGTACCCAGTTTAGTTGTCGATTTTCTAAATGGTTTAAATGCTAAAGTCTGTAAAATAAATTATATGTAGCTGGAATTAAAATGAACAAAGCCTGGATTTTTCCTTTGGGAAATGGCTTTAATTAAAAAAGAAAATGATGTTGCTTTTTTATATAAAGTTCTAGACTGGGAATATGTGTGTGTTTTAGCAAAACAATTATTTATTCAGTGTTTTAAAGTCTTGGTCCTGCATAAGGTACAGTTTCAAGAAAAAAGTCTGTACAAAGGAAGCCATATAAGGGCTGAGATGAGTTTATCCCGCCTGATTGAGCTAGCACAGGTGAGAATGTGCACAGGTACTTTTTGCAGAATGTGGAGTTACCTCAATGAATACAAAGAACTAATGAAATGTGCAAGAGTGTATTTTTTTTTCTTTTACAGAAAAAACTGCTTAGTATAGGTCCCATTAATAGATCATTAAACCAGCTGAGGAGACAGCTCTCGGTTCCATGTATTGTTCACTTTTTCAAAACCTGCTTTTTCATTTCTGGTTTTATATCTGGAAGAGAGACTCTGTTCTGCTTTTCCGTTATTGTAGACTCATTTTCTCATGACTCTGGGCCATGCTGTGAAAAGACAGGGAAGGTAGTTGGCTTTGTTCAATAGAGCATTTGGTTTGTCTTTCAATTTTCCTTTCTGCTGGTTATAGACCAGGCCTCCTGGATGCTGTGTTGCAGCCAGTAGTTACAGTGATAGTTACTGCATACTTTTTTTAGGTCTTCTTGTGATTCATACCTTGTGCTCATTTGTCTTGAAGGGTGCCTCTCTCTCCTTCCTATCTTTCCTCAGGATAAAAGTATACCGCATGACAGCTCCCTCTGGGAACTCAGGGCCCACCTTTGTGTATTTTGCTCAAGAGTTTTTCCTTAGGGTTGTTTAGGCTCTGCTGCAACTTCTGTCGCATGTCACAGAATGTTCCTTTTCTAAATTCAAATTGCTTGCTTTAAGTTTCACATGCCTGATAGAGCGTGGATAAGTGCTGTGGTTACTACTTCTCTGTTTTGAGGTTGATGTATTTGGGGTTTCAATGCAATGCACATGGCTTTTTTTTTTCCAGCTTGCCATCCATTTTAAATATCCATTTAGCTTTTCTGTGAGTATCTTTTAAAATTAAACCTCCTTTTTATTGCACAGCCTTAGAGCAAAGTCTTCTGTTCACCTGCAGAACAGTCCTCTGTCCTTCTGGAGACACTGTCACCGAAGCTGTTTGTAAGCCATTAGTTCTGATTATTGGTTTTCTTACTGTGGACAAATGTCTACTCAGAACTGACTGAAATCGCCAAGTCATTTGGCAAGGGCCATGGAAAAGCTATCGCATAAAAATGATTTTAGGGCTACTGAACACATCTACAAGCTTAAGCAAATACTAAATGACTGCTCGGTAACCAGCATTACTGTACAGGTGCAATGCTGCATGGCTAGTTTTAGCAGCTACTGTGCAGTAGCAACAAGCATGCCTGGTGACGCTATGTTGCCATAGCAATGGGATATGGTGATGTAGCTATTCACTATGGCGATGTGGCGATGTGGCATCTCATGTAGAAGCATCCACTGAGTACCAGAGAACCAAATGAGAAAATGTCTGCATACCTTTGCCATTTACAGTCAGCCCATACATGCTGTATCTATAACCCACCCTTAGGGCTTGCTGCAGATGTCTTTGTGTTCTCAGCTAGCAGCCACCCACCCAAAAAAGGGATGGGTAAATGGAAAAGAGGCAGGTCAATGGCTTTTATTCCTTTCTGGAAAGCACATACAGTCTTATATATATTGCTCCCAAGTCATCAATCTGACTCTGATGGTATGACTTTCCCAGAAAGGTTTTCTGTACCTTTCATACTTTGTTCATTTTAACTTGGGGCCAGATTCTCTCTAGCATTTTTACCAAGGCTACTTGCTACTCAACACAAATTGGGGGGGAGGGAGGGCAGAACTTGCACCCTAAAAGACTTGTCCTACACAAGGGAAGAGACAAGTAGTATTTCTGTCAATTTGTGTCCAAACTGCATAGTACATTTAAAATATAACAACAACTATTCAGATCCCCTTCGTTTTGAAATTAGTGAGAGGTTGGGTGTCTAATATCTTTTTTTATTCTGGCCCTGTGTGACAAAAGGGAACAAGGAACATATTTTTGGGATCTAATCTTAAAGGTCACAGATTTTGGCTCTCATGCATGTCAAAGCTGAGAATGCAAAAGCAGTGTCTTTATTTTTCTCCTTGGAAAAGTTCCTCACTGTGTGTTGCTGTCCTTCCTGTCAGGATCTGTCACTGTGAGGGAGATGATGAAAGTCCCCTCATCACACCATGTCGCTGCACAGGAACCCTGCGCTTTGTTCATCAAGCCTGTCTGCACCAATGGATCAAGAGCTCAGACACACGCTGTTGTGAACTCTGCAAGTATGACTTTATAATGGAGACCAAGCTCAAACCTCTTCGGAAGGTACAGTATTAATAACTTAATTCTATTCACGTGGCAAAGGGATAAGATGACTACATAACTTACTGACATAGAGAAACTTTTACATTTTCCAGATGTCTTTTTAGTTACAGTGACAGTAAAACCTAGTGGACCAGATCCTCTGTTGAACCAAAGTCAATCTATTTACTACAGCTGATGACCTGATCTAGTGTGACTCTCACTGTTTGAACAAATATATTAATATTGTATCATATGATATCTGGTTTTAGATGTCCCAATAGACTTTTCTTGTTTTGCTTTGTGTTGATGTGTTCATAGATTTTTAAGGCCAGAAGAGAGTCTGAAAATCATATAATCTTACCTACCGAATGAATATAGGTACCAGAATTTCACTCAGTATATTTTCACATTTTCACTCAGTAATGCTGAGATTTGTGTATATACATGGGATAGAAACTGGAGGTAATACAAATGATCTAGAAATTGTGTTACGTTTGTGTAGAAATTAATAATAAACTATGTGCATTAAGATAATTTAATGCAATCTAAACTAAACTATGGAGGAAACATACATCTTTAAAGTCTAATATATGCTAGCTTGGGACAAAGAGTCTTTTAGAAGAATCCTTGAAAAGTCAGGTTAATTGAAAATTGTTCATGGGGTCATAAGGAGACAGTAAATAACTGTTAGTTTGTTAGGAACGTAAATCTGGTAGGGCCTCCTGGCCTGTCAAGTCCAGTCCCTTGCATTTGTAAGCAGCAATGTACCTAAGGAGTTCCCCAAATCACCACTTCAAATCCTTACATGCCAAGTATTGCTGGAAATGTTTCCTTTTTGTCATTTCCCCTCTACTATATCATCTCACTTTGTTAAATGTTGTCATGCCCTTAGATTTGTGGCCAGTCTTGAATATGGTCAACAAACCCAATTTAAGGTTAAACATTAATGTAAAACTTCCTGAAAAGTGACCATGTAAAACTGAAACCTCTGACTCAATAGGTGGTCCTGCACAGGTACCAGAGCTTGAAAAGAAGTGGGAATTGATTCTTTTCTGTCCCTCATCCACAGATAAACTATTCCATTGATGTAGACAAGAGTAGGTCATGTAGCATTGATTTGACTTGCAAACTTCTTATTACCAATTGTAATAGGCTTTACTGTTTCCTCCTCCAACTTCTCCTCCTTCAGCTGTGCTTTACCAAAACAGCAAGTCCTGCTTAGTTCTTTCAAGGAAGAGTTGTAGGCATCTATACTGAGGAGAGGATTCGGGACATGGGAATCCAAGTTTATGGAGATGCCTTTCTACAGCCCTGGCTCCATTCCTAAGCTCTGAATAAGAGAGGATTTTTAGACACTCCTGTGCTTAGTATCTCTTACTGGTTTCTTGTTCAGTGTGTCAGCAGCCCCATAGAGGCACTTAACTGTCTCTGTCTACAGTACTGGAAGCTTAAGGTGTCTAACACAGGATTTTAAGCTCTGCTCCGGGAGCCAAGAATCTGGAAGTTAGTTGTTGCATTGGCTGTTCTGTTAGCACTTGCATCCATTATCAGAGGCCCTTTGTGTCTCAGCCTTTCATGGGCCCCTCTATAGTATATATTCATACATTCTTCTAACAAAATCCAAGAATGTATGAAAAGTCTACATCTAAATATCATGCAGTCAAGATGGGAGTCAGAAGGGACCATGAGCCAGACTCATCTGGTGTAAATCCACATGCCTCCCTTGGATCAATATCCTTATGCTAATTTTCATTGGCTTAACCTGCCCAGTGCCCTTTGCAACTTAAGCAGTATTGAATGAAATATAGAATTATCATCTTAGTGAAGCTTTGCATTGAGTAAAATCTTTTTTAAAAAGTAATATTTTACATGAAGTCAATGGGAGCACAGTGCCTTGTAGCCAACTAAATACAGCTTTAGAGGCCTAAGTTTGAAATATAAGGCTACTGCATTTAGTCTGTTTGTTTTCTTTCTTCTGATCTTCATTATCTCTATTTACGGCTATAAAGTAATTTGGTTTCACTTGCTGCTTTTTCCAATCAGCACTCGCAATGCATAATCCCCCTGTTTCCTATTTAGGAAGTCACCTTGTTATCATGCTGAGAATTAGAGAGACACAATTTAACTTGTGTTAGCATTTCTCATTCAAGTCTATCAGGTAATAGCCCCACCCCTGAGAAAGTCAATTCTCCTTTAGAAAAAAGATGGAATCTTGATAAAGTAGATGCTACAGTTCATAGATATTCAATCTGATATTTGAAGCATAGTAAAAACAGAAACTGAATCAACATATTGCAGTGATCCATATGAAATGGATGAAAGCATCAAATTAAAATGTGCATAAACACAGAGATATCTTCAAATGCCGATTTCCCCAAAGTCTCTTAGTATGATTATATTTCAAATTACTTTTCATATTTAAATTTTTCTGTCTGTTTAAAGACTTCTGGTCTCTGATGAGATATTTTCCTTTAATGTATTATCCCAACTGATTATACTCTGGTGCCAAATATGATTTTGATTTAACTTTGGAAACTTTTAAAATAACTGTTTAGGAAGCATAAGCAATTTTACAAATCATTACCATGTAATTATTATTAACCATTACATGCAAGTGCATTAACTTTTTGTTTAGAGAAACATTAAGCAAAAATTAAGGCATAATTTTATCTCTACTTAGAAGAGGAGCAGAGTTTAACAGGATCAGGATGATCCCCCCTCACAAAACCCATTACATATTTCTGTGGGTTTTCTAAACTATATAGCATTTTTCATTATTCAGAATAACTAACATCTATAACTGACGTTTGTAACTTTTAATAGTCTAAACACTGTGGCCTCTTGGTTAAGCCACTGAAGACTGTGTGCATGTATACATATATTTGTTTATAGACTGATACTTCAAAGCAAATGAAGCATTGCTTAGTCTAATGTCTTTTATAATTGAGGGATCTATCTGACTACCTTAGGTAACCCACTGATGTCTTTACTGGGGTAAAACAAAGCTAGATTATTTCCTAGCCTGATAACATTAACTTTAAATAATAAATTGATATATTGTAAGGCCAGAAGGGACCCTGGAAGATCATCAGGTCCAGTCACCTGCACCAAGCAGGAAAGATAACTGGGGGACAGGTGACCCTAGCAAGGTGACTATCTAGTCTCCTCTTGAAGATTTCCAAGATAGGTGATTACACCACCTCTGGAGGGACCTTATTTCACAGTCTGGACACCCTGACTGTGAAGAAGTTTTTCCTAATGTTGAGTCTGAATTGGTTTTCCAGGAGTTTGTGGCCATTACTCCTAGTTTTCCCCTCAGGTGCCCTGGTGAACAGTTCCTCGCTGAGCCCTCAATCTACTCCCCTAGTGTAGCTGTAAACTACTACTCATGCTGTTATAAGAATAATAAAATATATGGAAGCAATAAGCTCAATGAAATAGGTTAGCTCATACTTAAGACTATCTAAAAAGAAGAAATAATAGCCGCTTCAGGTCTCCCAATGCAACAATAAAATGGATTGGCTCTAGGTTTAGTGGAAAATTAGCTTGATTGAGATGACACTGGCTCACCTATTAGATCAAAAACAGTTATTTCTTTTTAATGCAATGGGTTAAAAATAATTATGCTTACTCTACAGAAGACTGCTGGTTAAGTTACAAGACTAGATCTACAGAACAGCTTATGTGCTCCAACAGCCAGAACTGTGATACACCTTTTTAGGCATCCTATTATCTAGAGGAATTCGAGCCTTAAATTAATCACCTAAGTTTCCAATAAAAAGGATGGGGAGGAGTTAAACACTGGAAGAATGGGATTCACAAAAGCCAATATAATCTTTCAGGAGCTACTGCAGGTAGTAAAAAATGCTGAGCACGTGGTTTATCTTTACTCCCTCTCTTCTCTGGGACACAGGCACCTTGCTTTGGCTGTAGACAGGTGTCCATCATCATTCTGAAGCCTAAAACTCTGGATTGGCATAAGCACTTTTCTCACAACATAAAATTTTCACTACACACAACTACCATCACCACCCTTCTTACCCAAGAGCTTGCTGGTGAAAGCAGCCACCTGACATGTAGGAGACCAAGTCTGCCTGAGCAGATTTGAATCTTCTTCTGCCAAGTGACTTTTCTAACCACCAGGGTATTTTGGGAGTGAGCACTGTTAGTCTCTCCTATTGAAGACATACCAATATGGGGGAGGTCAGTTGCCTGAAGAAGATAAAAGTGACTCTGTCGCCTCATTAGGATACTCACCAGAGAGATAAGAAACCCTTGAGTCGACTCTGCCCCAATGAATGCATAATTTAAAATAGTTAAACATTCAGAGGACAAAGGCCTGGAACCCATATCCCCCTTTTCCCCTGGGAGTGCACCAACCACTAGGCTATGAATATATACATCTGGTCCAACAAATAGTTATTGGATGAAAAATGGACCAGCTGCAATAGGAAAGCTTGAGAGAGCTCTGTCTCAGAATACGCTGTTGCTGTTGCTCACAACATTGACCTGTGAGCTGAAGTTTCAACTTCAGATCTCTCCAAGCAGAGGAGGGAATGTGGTTTTCCCACATTGCAGACAGGTGTGCTAAAGAACCAGCCGTTGGATAAAGCAGGACCAGTCATCACCATATTTTCTTTGCCCCACACCTATATGTCTTGTGTGTGGCTTGAATCATTGCGTGTGCTCTATGAAATGCCTACCACATCAGACCTTGCAGGTCAGGCAGGAAGAAGAATGCCTAGTTGGGGCATAGGCACCTAGCTGCTCTGCATTGACAAGATCTAGGCATTTCTGGGCTTGCACAGAAAAAGACCTCCAGACACAGGATTAGGTGGCTGGTGCACAGGGGTTTTAAGAATCTAAAACTTGGTCTGAGGCACTTAACTCCTACTTTTTGTGCCTGATGTCTTTCTCCTTACTTACTATGCTGTTACAGCAAGATAAACAGAAAAAAAAGAAAAAACTCATCTCATTGCACTCACAGCTGAGTTTCCTTGAGCCCCTGGAATTCGAAATGCTATGTTGCCAATTGTGAAATGCAGTATATTGTGTTTGCTAAAAACTTCAGTTCCATGTGCAACACTGAGGCTGTCCCATAAACACTTTGGGAGAGAACCGTATGCCACTCATTTTTGTTTCCATAAGTGTTGCTATTTTGCTTCAAGGGCATGGCAAGATTTTCAGTCTCAGCTCACCCATACAAGCTCACTCCATACACTCACTTTGTAGATGCATTAATATAAGGCATGTATGTCCAAACAAAGTGTCAGGGACATTATAACTGTCCCAAAGTCCTTGCACTCTATGTAAGAAATTCTCATATAGTCTCAAGCTAACTTTTCACAAAACACACAGAGGTGGACTTGGATCTTGTCAGGTTAAGGAGGACCTAGAATCATGATTTCCCACTGTGTGGCCTAGTGCTCTAACCACTAACCTATTAAGCAATGGTGGGCTGCTGTGATATGATCAGCTTGACCACTTCTGCTGCTCAGTCAGGCACCTACCTTCAGAGGAGAGCTCAGGATCCCTAACGTGAAGCCTTGAGTCAAGCATCTAATTTTGAGAGGAGAACAGCCTTTCAAATATGTCCATTTCTTTTGTGCTGCTTATTGGGTAGCTGTGGGGGGGAAGGGGTCTAGCTAATCAGCATCTGGACTCTGAGCTGTCATTTGGAGGCATTTAGCTCTCCTATTACTGGGTAGCCCTGCACCCAGTTCTGTTTCCAAGAATCACCCTGCTGTGGCCAAGCACCCCAGCTTTACTCACTGCAAAGCACCTCTTGATCTTACCATGCATTTTTTAGACGTTTGCTTGTAACAGAAATAGTATTTTTTTTTTCCTGAAGGAATTAGCTAAGGGCTTGATGATTTGTGGATAATCTCCTTTATTGGGAGATACTACAATAATTGCAGTGAAGGCAAAATATGTTGAAAAGTGTTGATTTCTTTTTGTTTAAGAGCTAGCTTCACTTTGATAAATCTTATTTACACTCATTATTTAAGAACATGCCGTGTGGTGTTGGCTGCTGAAAGCAATATTTCCTGCAGAGAGGGCTTTGTGAGATCCTGCTGTGAAATCAAACTAGTCTCCATTAGGAACCACTCCTCCCAGCAGACTAGACTTTCTCAGAACCTGGAGTGACCGGCAGAATCATACAAGAAAAAAGGAAACCTGTGAGCAGTCATTACTGTGTTGCTTGCTGTTTACTTTCTGTCACTCTAGCTGTGATGCACAAGCCACCTGTTTGGTTTTTTTAGGGTTTTTTTTTTAATCAGTTTTCTAACAAGGTCCATGATAAGAAGGGATTGCCAATATTGCATAGGTCAGGTAATGCAGACCTGCTGTGGGATTCGTTTTCTTTTAGCCTAATTTGGTGATTACTTTGCAATCCTTGACACAGAAAGAAGGTCCTATGTTTTCCTTTGCTTTCTGATGCAGTTACAGAGCGTTGTCAAGGCAACCTGGCATCAGTGTTTTCTTTCCCACAGTAAACTATGCTAGCCTCAAACATCGCTAGCCTCAAATCACGCTCATTTCTTGTAATAGGCGAGGTCAGATGCTTCACCAGTATGCACAAAGGCACAAAGCTATTACTTTTTTATTGGCTATCATGTCATTATAGTGAACAGCTCTTGGGCTCAAGGGAGAATGTGTATATTAAAGCTTTTAAAGTTAAAATAATTCTATAGCATTTATGCCCTGTTGTGCTGCCTCAAGGATACAAGAGACTGTTCTGTATAGACAGTTGTATTTCTAATGTTTCAGTGATAGCAGTAAAGCATTGCTGCTAATTTGTATGTAAATAGATCAGACTTCTCGTGACTTGTTCTATAACCAGAACAACAGATCATAAATGTTTCTCAGTGGTGGAATTTTGATTAGCCACCCATGCCAATATTTCTTCCTCTTTTATTCAACAGGGATTTTATTGCTTCTGTCCTGATTTCCGCTGACTTATCCCTGCTGAGAAGCTGCCCCGCTTCTCCTTTTTATGACCTTGAAACAACTGCAAGATATGTTCATGCTAGTAAAATGTCATCACATCATAGTATAATGCACGGACACCACCAGGCAGCAGCTTCCCTTGGAGAGCATACAAGACAGCTTGTATTGTTAGAGATTTGGGCTTGAATGTTTTAAGAGCACAGACAAAACTTTGGTTATCATGATATGAATGAAAAGCATTTCCTCTTTTGCTTACAGCTTTTCCAAATTCTGTTTCCCTTTTCCAAAGGCTGATTTCAGTAATACTTATCCCAACAAGGGATTCAGGAAATTGCTCAACTTTAGACGTTAATAACGTCCTCCTCTGTTTCTCAGAAATGCAATTCTTGCTGCATTCCAGACTGTTATAATATGACAGAGGTACTAATCACTGAGGACTTCAGGCTCATCCCCAATTCCCCAGTGTAAATCAGTGCAGAAACTTTTGCATTTCAGCAGCTACTGAGATTAACAGTTCTGACCTGAGGTGTTTGGCCCATGAAATTTGGAATGAAGCGAGATCCCTTGCCCACTTTGGCATGTGCAACTCCCCATTGTTACCAAATTTGCCCCTCCCCACGGTTGTTGGAGGGCACAGGAATCAGCAGCACATGACATAGCAGAGGCATGCAGTGGAGGCAGCAACTGGTGGTCTGGGCACTGTGGAGTGATATACTGGAGAGGGGAGTAGCAGCCTATAGTGGCGAGGGAGATCAACAGCCCACAGTGATGACAGGGTCACAAACAGCAGCTCACTTCTCTAAAAGTGTGCTGAGCCCTGAACTGGACAGTGGAACTCTCCCCTTATTGTGAGAACTCTAGTCAAGTATGTGGTCATATGGACATGGAGTTTAGGAAATCACTAAGTAATAACAGCCAATTTTAAACTAAGCCCAAAACCGCACACTTTCAGTCCTCAGGCCAAACTTTGATTTAAAAGAACTGTTAGCTATTTATTGACTTTTATACGCTGCCAAAACATTTTGCCGCGTCTAAATATGAGGCTAACTCAGGGCACTCATCTGGAAGAGGATGTTTGGCTTTTTCTGAGTGTTAATTATCTTTTTTTATGCAATAACTGTTTAATGCAAAGGGCATGAACATTTCTGGCAGCAGGAAATGCAAGCCAGGACTTCCCTCATTCCCAGTTGGGTAACCTAACCACAAAGCCAAGGTAGTTGTTTGCTCCTTGAATTGTTTAAACATGTTAGCTTACCAAGTAATTGAATAAGATTGTGCAGGGGACAGAACCTAGGGTTCTCTCCCTCCGAGGAGAGTGCCCACCTACCAGGATACAGAGTTAAACCCCTCTTGCATATTCTTCTGGCCCCATGACACTCTCGCTTTGGGTGGCCCAGGAACCCAACTTCAACAAGAATGGTAAAGGATGCTTTTAGAACCGACTAGCCCATGACCTGTCTTAAGAAGTAGAAGCTGTGGGCTCAAACCTACATAGGGTGAGTTGGGTCTAAAACCCAGCTCACCTATTTTCTGGAGAAAGTGCCTTAACCAATAGCATACTGGGCAAAAAGTGACAATGTACATCCTCTTTTTCTATTCAAGGATTTGGGGACAAACATAGGCTTTATTCACTTTCCTACATGGAATAGGACGGGGGTGGTCAACGCTTCTGGCAGGCATGCCACAAGTTAAGGCCCACCTCCTCCCCAAGTGCCAGTGTACTCCCTGCCAAATCTGACACTTTGCTGCCCACCTCCTCCATGATCTGCCACATGCCAAATACAACGGCTGCCCATGACACTTATGGTACAGATGTAAGCTGGCCACCCCAGAATAGGATCACAACAAATCATAAGCTAAGTTTGATGCTTTGATGACTGTAGTGGATAGTTTCTGAGATTATATGGAACTGAAGAGATTTCTAGGTTGAGATGCAGCTGTTTAAGAGCCACATAAGAAATCTCGGCATGGTGCAAGATGGGACAGGCTCATGCTTAGTGACTTCACTATCTAAAAATTCATCAGACAAACAAGGTGGGGTGTCTACCTTTTGAAAGCTTGATTTGAAGTTCATGGGTATTTTCCCATTGGTTTTAATGGGACTGGACTGATAATCACCGTGATACTGTCTAATAATAATCCAGTAAGTGACTAATAGATCTAATGAAGCCATTTGAACTGGACAGACATTATTTAAAATAAACTTCCAAATTATGTGAGATCTGCTCAGATAGAGTTCTGTAGTTAGAAATGTATTTATATATAAAATCTTCCTCACCTGGTGGAAAGAATGTAACATTTTGATTTAAAAAATCAGAATAATTATGATGTTGGATCACAATTATGATGGAATTGGAAAATCTGAATCATTCATCTATATTTGACAACTTTTTAGTATTGAATTTATTTTTCTTTTCACAGTACACTTTTAAAATTAAATTTAAAAGCAGCCTTCAGCTACAAGGAAATAAAAATCCTAGAAGTATCTGACTCAGATGCCCCAGGTTTTCAGACACTGGTTACGTGGAATCCAGCAATACAACATTTGATTTTTGCCAGAGGTATTTCAGCATGTAAAGCTTACTTGAGCCCCTCAGCTGAATATCAAGCCTTGCTTTTGTGAAGTTCTTAATGACTTTAGCTTTCCAGGATTATTCAGCACAGATTACCCCCACTTCACTGTTTCATTGGATCAAAGGATCATCTCCATTGGGAAAAGTACAAGAAGTGATTTAGCTATTGCTATTGGCAATATGCATCATTCTTGCATGTACCATTTTAGCACTTTTTTAATTCACTGAACTGTGGCTAATTTGAATCCATACACACACTTGAGAATGCAGGTCAAACTAAAATATTTAGAAGAACATCAAACAGGCATATCTTTGGTCTATAGAGATATATGGACAAAAACACACTTTTCTTATGATTCAGACTGGTTTGGATAAATGAAGATCAAAGGCCAAATTAACTTTTTCTCCCCTTGAGGAATAAAATAATGATGATGTAAAAATAGTTATTTTTCAGATTCATTTGCAATATTAATTCACTCACTAAAGATGATGAGGGTAAATTTGCTGGGGGCTTTTTTGTTTGCAAGTATAGAAAGAACAGAAAATGCAAATAAAATGTGGATAGTTTATATATATATATATACATACATATATATATACATATATAAATGTATGTATATATATATGTATGTATACACACACACACACACACACACATATATGAATTTGTGCGGCAACTTTTAGAGGTGCACTCAGCCGTACCAAATTATATCTGTTTCAAACTCCTAAGAGAATATAGATAAGTTTTTTTAATATGCAGTCAGGAAATTATGAACAGTGAGGCTTTTTTTCAGTATTTAAAAAAGCTTTGAGTAATATATTTCAATAAAATGTAAAGCTGACCCTGAGGGGAAGAACAATTTTACCTATAGTTGTTTTCGGAGTATCTGAAGTTTAAGATTAACTCTGTGATTTGCTCTTGAATTGGTACTAAAGTTTTAAGAAAGTTGTTTATCTTTTGTACCATGATTCCACAGATCTCTCTGGGATACAGTGTCTTATTCATGTGCATGAATTTATGTTTGCACTGCTGCCCTTCACCTATATGACTAGTCTTTTCTCTTTTAGGGTCTGCTAAGGGTTTGCTAACTGATGACACACAAAGTAAAAAGTAATCAGTAGTTTGCCAAGTGGTATGCACTTATTATGCCAACTAGTCTAACTCCGTTGATGCACTGATATTTTGAAAAGAAATATGGTGGTATTACTCCTTTGACAAAGTTGAATTTTTAATTCTGTGCAGATAAATATCTTCTTGCTAAGGTGTTACCAAAGTGAGGTATATTAACAGCAGGCTTCAATATTCCGTGCAAGCAGGTCACAGATTGTAGAAGCTTAAAGGCTGACCTATGAGGACATTTTGCACTAATTTAACGTAAGATGCAGTTTTTAAACATATTTAAATAGGTGCAGGAGTCTAAGTGGATTTATTGAAAGGCAGGGGGAGGTGGGGTTAGCTTAAATTGATAAGGGATTAAACTAAATTTCAATGAGTCACTCATAAGCAGGAAGAAGTGTGTTGACTTCAGGGTTAGGACTGGTTCAACCACATCAGTTCAACTAAACTGGAGCAACTGGTGTGTTGGCAAGACCACGGGTTACAGATCCCATGGGCTCTGTCTTCCTCTGGGTCTGTACACAGAGACCAACACAGTAGGGCTGCATCCACACGAGCATGGACATTTATTTCCCTGGGTACAAGAAGCAGCAGCACAGGGGCAGGTCCCAGTCCTGTGCCCGAATCAGGTGATCAAGGCACAGGGCTTGGAAAGAGCTGCAAGAATGAAGTAGGTCTCAGCCCTCTGCCCCAATCTGCCAAAGGGCCAGCTAGCAGTGAGCTAGCTGCCCCACTGACACATTGGGGCAGGGGGCTGGGATCTGCCCCTCCCATGCAGCTCTTTCCAAGTCTCCTGCCTCTGATCAGGGAGCCAGGGTCAGGAGCTCCCTCTGCCAGGACAGGGGAGCATTTTCCCTGCCCCAGCAGCAGGCGGCTCTCAGGGGCAGAGTGTAATGTCCCAGCCCTGGCCAGGAGACAGCCATTTCCTGGCCCAGTGCTCCCTGCCAGCCCCTGAGCTAACACCCAGGGTGGGCCCAGAGCTTGCCCTGGTGGCAGCAGGGGCCCATTGGAGGGCCCCAGGAAATGGGAGCAGTTTGCTGCCATTAGCAGCAAATCTGTTTCTGCTTCCCTGGATGTGTAGATGCCTGCCTGGGAGCATTTACTCACGAGTAGTTTACTCATGAGTAAACTGATCCCAGGTTTTATGCATGTGTAGACAAGTCCACTGAACACAGGAACTGCTTGTTTCTGCTGCCCTGGGTGCTGTTTATCCCAGAACAGCAAAGAGGAAATGGATATCATGACCCTGTCCTTTTTAATTCTTAATTCATAGAGCTGGCAAAATGCTATATCTTCCTGAGTGCCAAAGACACACATCTTCCCTTCTGGGTTACAGTGCATAACAAGGTCCACCACAAATGCAGATCTGCACCACCTCCCAAAACAAGGTGGTAGATACTGTGTACAGTAGAGGCTAATGTCCTTTCCTTAAACTACAAGGGCTAAACTCTCTTCTCTGATCCATACAACTGATCTCTTTATGGCTCTGATGCTTCCCTGCATGTCCAGGACCCCTGTTGCCTTTTATTACTATTATTTTATCCTCCTCTCACCAGACACAGATTGCCTAGTGGATCCATTCCTTCCCTGCAAAGTACCCTCGGAGATTCTTTCTTCCAGCTGGTAGGTCGATAGTAGCAAGTGGTTTGCTGTAGAGTCAGAGCCAATTAGTACTGTGACACAACTGACCAAAAAAAAGCCATGAAATAAACATCTCAAAGTGAAACACTCAGATCACTGAAAAATCTTGAGTGTTCAGCTCCCAGCACTGCATACTCCACTGAAGTCCCTAATGATCTTTTGCCCTCTATTCCAATAGGTCTTTCCAGACCTGCCAGACATATTACACTATTTAGAGAGCAGGGAAAATGCTTTTCTGTGTGTTTGTGGAACATGAACATTAATCCAGTTTAGATGCCATAATTTCCTTTTGCAGGCAAGGTTAATGTAGGACCCTCAAAGGACTGGGGGGAGGGAAGCAAGAGGTGAACACCCTCCCACATCTTATTTACCTCTGTTGCTATTTATGTTCTGTTCATTACTGTATTTACTTGCTAAATTATATATAAATATTATAGCACAAGAAAACACATCAGCCAAAAAAAGATTTAATGACCACGATGGAATAATCTTTCCCAGGGCTGCTTGGATCAATCTAAGGAAATGAGGTTCCAGAAAAAGATATACTTGTTAGAAATGAGTAATTTCAATAGCTGCCATTTGACACAGTAGAGGGCATCTCTGTCTCCCTTTTCTGCTTCACACACCGCATTCTCTGAGCTGCATCTTTGATCCCTGTCTGTCTGAGTGGCTGCTAGTACTTGCACACTATCTCAGAAGGACATTGAATGACCTGGATGTTGAGCCACCATTTTCTCTTTGCTGGCAAATGATTGCATTTCTTGTGTTCTGAGATGTTTTCTTTAATCTTCTTTTTCTTTTGAAATTCACTACAAAGCACAGAAATACAGTTTCTTCATCTTCTGAGTATTTCATTTTTCGAAGTAGTTCTTTTAATTTGCACCTTCAGTTTTGTATATGCAGTCATTTGCCCCTATGAACACTTTTGTTTTTTAGTGGAAGATCATGTCTATAAAACAGGAAGCTAGGGCCGTGTGTAGACAAAACAAGGGGCATGTGTGCACAACACTTTAAAGCGGGCTAGCTAAATGCTTTTGCACCGCTTTGATGGTGTCAATGTTTGCATGCCTCGGCGGCGTATTGTGCATTAATTCCAGCCGTTGTAGGAAATTTGGCAGCGTAATGTGCTGTAAATGACTTGGGGCACAGCAAACTAAAACTCCTTCAGCAAAGTAAAACTCCTCCAAGGAGTTTTAGTTTGCTGCCCCTACAGCTGTGGAGCGAAGCACCGGGCTCTGTGCAGCTCCGTGGCTCTTCAAGAAGTCCTGCAGGCAGCCTGGCAGCAGCCCGGGAAGGCAGCGAGCCTGATTCCCTTCCCCCTGACCACCAAACCTGCCTGAGCTGCATGGGGGCCTGGTGCTTCCTTCCATGGCTGCGGTGACTCCCGGCACCACCCAAGCTGGGTGCCTGTGCGCAGGTGCCGCTGCTGCCGTGGAGGCAAGCACCAGCCTCCCCACTACAGCCCAGGGACTGCTTTGCCTGCCAGCAGCTCACCCTCCCTCTCTGCCACCAGAGAGGCAGGTCAGTGCCGGGTGTGTGTATGACATAGGGGTTTACTTCACCCTAAATTGAAGCGGTGGGTTTAAAAACCCACCGTTTCAATATAGGGCCCCCATTTCATCTACACGCACCCACAAATCTTAACACAAGATCAGTTTGTGCTATTGACCAAGCCCGTTCCAAACTTTCCACTGCTATATCTTTTTCAGGAACCTCATTTCCTAAGATTGGTCCAAGCATCCCTGGGAGAGATTATTCCATCATGGTCATTAAATCCATTTTTGTCTGATGTGTTTTCTTGCGCTACCAATTTTATATATAATTTAGCAAGTAAATAGAGTAATCAACAGAACATAAATAGGAACAACAGAGGTAAATAAGATGTGGGGGTGTGCTCACCTCTATCCTCCCTCCCTCCAGTCCTTTGAGGGTCCTAGTCAAAGGAAAGGTTGATATATGTGCCCTTTTTCCAGCAGTTTTTCATGTGTGCATATGAAATATATAGCACAAGTTGGATCCACATCACTATATATGTACACAGGAGCTAGAAAGGATTTAATGCAATAGAGTTTTAATGGTTGTTCTTATTTCTGCTAACTTTCACCATCTTGATGCACCTTTTTTGTTCCTTCTGCTGCACATCCTTTACTCTCATGGACTGAGTGCCTAACACTCATTCACCACAAACTTGTGAACTAGGTACATAGTCCTGTTGCTCCCTCTAGTGGCCAGCCTCACACAATACAAACATAATTCTCCAGTGGGTTTGTTAAAAATGAAAATATTATTCATTATTTGGTGTGGAACAAGGATACAAATATCCCAAGCGGTTCTGGTGCCATGGAATCCCTCATTAGAGCACTCGTCTGTTAGCTTGTCTGCCACTACCAACCTCTGCTGCTTTTGTGTTGCACTTTCTTTGTCCGAAAGGAAAGAAAAAAGGGGAGAATTCAGAGATGCTCCTGCAGCCCATAATGCATATTACATAGGACTACATGCATCCCTTAGGCAAAAGAGTGGCATTGAGATGTGACAGGACATGTGTTTTACTATAAGCCTTCTTCCCCACAACATCGATTCAGTTTTAATTTTACTCATATGTTGTTTCTGCCTTAATGAACGTATTATACTCTTACGTACCCTATGAACCCATATGTTGCAGTATAACACATAAATAGTATAAAAAATGTTTGAAGGGGGAAAGCTGCAGGCATGCCATCTCAGCCAAATTTTACACTTTGACTGCAACTGTCAGATGTTTTTTGAATGCATGTCCTTTATATGAATTGCCTTCCGTCCAGACCTCTCTTGCTGCCTCTCTCACTAACTCTCTGTTGTTTTGTCTTTCCTCACCGGCCTCACAAGATTGTAGGACAAATTCTGTCTTGGACATTAATAAGCCACCTACATATTATTCCTTTTGATTTCCTATGCTGACTTCCCCACAACCCCACCAGTTTTCGAGACTTTCTCTTCTGCCTTCTCTTTTCCTTGTCACACTAATTAGATGCACAATTTGTTTGCTTCAAGGAATACACACTCACAGCATCTGATACCAAGATTAACTTTTAATTAAAATAATAAAGAAGAAGCCTAACTGAAACTGTTCTTTTTCTCTTACACATTTCAAACCTATGTCAAATGTTAGAGGTCTTCTTATGGTAGGTGTTACACTGGATGTGATTAGAGAGAGGAAATATCACTTATTGTTGTTTACCGCAAAATCTGTGGATTTTTTCTTCCACCAAGAGCTAGAAAAAATACCATGAGAGCTAGGATGATAGCCATGTTACAAGATCCTGTGGACCAAGTCTTAAGACAAAATTCCCATTAATTTTATTACATGAACATATAAATGGGAGGGGACAGATAGATTTTGGATCACAGTATGGTGATTTAACCCACGTCCTCACAAGCCAACTTATATTATTATCGGGAGTAAAATTTCCTAAGACACAGAATCATAGCCTTCTAAATCACTAATGTGTTGGGTGATACCGTCTCCTGCTTTAGGGTAATTTTGAACATTAATTCAACCACAAAGGCTGTCTTGATGCTGACTTTTTCACTCAGGGACAGATCATTCCACTACCCTTGGATAGAGTGATGGAGAGCACCATTAGTGGCAGAGTAGCCAAATGTCATAGTGGTGCTGCTGGCAAGTGGTTACAGCAGCTTTAATTTTAGATTAGACTGACAGTCTCCCAGAATCCAGTGCCAGTGATGACTCCAAAAGCTGAGCTCTACCTCAGTATCTCTAGGTTTTTTTTCTCTTCCCCTAGCAATTTTGTAATTCTGTCAACAACTGTAAGCAGGTAAGGGTGGGGGGAGGTTGGCAATCTTTCTTTACAAAGCCAACCTAATTACTGTTGTTTTCATTTAGTTATTTTGTGATCTTTTTTCCCCCACAAAAAGTACTAATTGTATTTGTATTGTATTGTATTTTCTTAGTGACAAAGTTTAAATTTTTGGCACTGTTCTATCGGGTGTCTGATCTGATCCTAAAATTGCACCCAAAATATAAATAACTGATAATATGCTACAAGTTGTCAAACATGCCTGTTTGTAGGAATCTCACTGGATCTTTAACACAAAAAGACTGCTGGTTGAAAAAAGGGGTTTCCCGGGGATAAAAAGGGATAAATAAAGTTCCTCATTCTTGCTCTTTTTTTTTTTTTTTTTTTTTTACACTGGACAATAGGGAAAGGAGGATTCTGAACACAGAAACTTTATTTCCCAGAGATCACAAAAAAAAAAAAGATGCCAGGTTTATGGCTTTTCAAGAGGAGTTTCATGAGAATTTTTTATCATAAGGATATGTTTTGCTGGAAGAGACATTTCAGAAAAAAAGTTTTCATGCAGCTGTATTTCTTAAAGTTAATTTAACTTGAATCTCAGTGGAGCAACCTTCTAAGGCAGCGATGTTCATCTTTTTGGTCCTGTGGACTGGCATGTGGCTGGTCTGCAGGGCAGATTGGACCCCACATGTCAGAATTGGGCCCACATGCGTGGAGCCAGACTATGCTGCTGCTGCTGCCTGGTCCCACGTGCTGGGATCAGGGTCTGGGAACCCTGTGCCACCTTTGCCCAGTCCCATGTGCAGGGATCAAGATCCTGGACTGCAAGCTGCCTCTGCCTGGCCCCATACTGGATCTATCATGCAGCACCACAGCCTACTCTAAGGTTTTCCTGGGACCTTAACAGAAAGTAAAATAGTGACATTGTTGGAATGAGACAAGTAGATACTAGTGGTAGTGGCCACATCATGACATCCTTCCCCTGCTTGGAGAAAATATGATAAACAAGAAAAAAATGTGGCAATGCAACTGAATTCTCTTGTACTTTCAGTACCGTTCTCAGGCAAAGCATTTGAAGCTAGTACTTGGGGTTTTTAACTGAGGCAGACTCCTTTTCTTCTCTTCCCTTTTCTGAAACCCATGTAATTAAATAATTTTTTTCCCCTTAGAAATACAGCACCTAATGGATGGGCCTGAATGGATTTTCATCCCAAGCCGATAAAGGTCTCTAGGTCAAGTGCTGTAAGCTGTGATAATAATGCCACAGTCCGTTTATTCTGACCACTGAATACAGCTGTCATACACTTATCTAAATTATCTGCAGGACACACGCAATGAATTGAGCATGATTTTTTCCCCCTTTTTATGACTCTAATTGTTCACAAACTGTCATTCAAAATCATAGAAGCTTCCATTCTCAACACCACTGAATGCAAAGGTGACAGTCTCTGAGAAACCTGAAAAGACTCAATGCTTGACATGTACCTGGCAAGCAGACTGATAGCTTTGTCTCTTTTCATGTTGTTTTGGCATATATTTCAGCTCTTATAGAATTCTATATAAGACTGCAATATTTAATAAGAAACACTCCAAGGAAATCAGGTCTGCCAAATCCCTGAATAGTGAATGCTCCAGAGACCTCAGACAGGAGTCTGAAGCAACAGCTGTGAAATATTCATAGAACCCTGGAAAATTCATTTATATCACTGCCCTGGTTAACTTGAAAATAACTCCTGGACATCTTGCACTCTGGCTGCCTCTTGTGTCTGCACTTCTGGAAATCCATCCATCTCACAGCATACTGCTATGAAAGACAGAAATTGGTTTGGAATTAGAAACAGCTGTTACAAAGCAGTCATAGGAAAGTAAACTATGATATTGCGGCAGTGACATTTCCCAGTCTTAACTAACCACATACCATCACCCAAACCGGTACAGGCAACCATCTACCTTAAAGCCATACATTATTTAGGGGTTCTAAGGCAGTAGTCTTAACTAAAGATTACAAAAGGAATTAAAGAAAAATAACTTCCGGCTTGGTGCATTTGTTTCCTGTAAGATGGCTTGTTAATAAGTATGGGTTTGTATCTTATTTTCACAGATTGAGCATACGGATCTATAAGACTACTTGGGTAAAACAGAGGACTATAGAACAGGAATAGGAGGTAGAATTGCTTCTATATACAATACAGCACATCAGGGTTGGCAGACTATGGCCTGCAAGGCAGATCTGGCCCATTGCATCATTGGATCAAGCCTGTGGACGTGGGGTTTCCGAGGCATTTGGCAGCGGGGATTTTGGCTGCAAGCATGTTATGTATCTTGCCATGAGAAGTGCTACCTGCGGGTGCTTTCTCCATGCCAGTGTGGGGAGATACACTGGTTGCGAGCTGAGTCGTTCTGGCTCACAAACAGAAAACATTGCCAACTGCTGCAGTACATTAGTGGAATAACTGCCTCCTCTTAAAAAGACATTGGCAAGATTGGAAAGGCTAGTAAGAGCTCAAAAAACAAGTCATGGACCAGAAAAAACATATTTTATAGGGAAAGGCTTAAGTAGCTCAGCCTGTTTATTTTATCAAAGAGACTATATGATGATTTGGTCATGGTCTGTACATACTGTACGAACAGGAGGAGAGGATCATGCAATACCACAAGCCTTTCTAAGGCTTTGAATTTCCCATCACTTGAAATTATTTTATGTTTTCAGAAATTATATGGAGTAGTACCACAACAAGTTATCTGACTGACTGTAGGACTAACAGTGATATTCTATGGCATTTGACCATTTTAATGAAATAGGTCATAAAGCTTTTGAGTTTTTGCTGAACTCAAGTTCTAAAGTGTTTGCCTGATTTTTTTTTTTTTAATCGGTCCATTTGAATAGGTGTCAGAGACAGACAGAAATCTGAAGTAGTGTTGAACAGCTAGCTAAAGTCAGTGTTGATGCCTGTGAGCTTCATGAATTAATAGATATTAGCTATCCTTAAATATTAGCTTGACTAACTTGAGAACTAATAACTTCTTGACAGACCTGCTGCAGAAAAGAAACTGAAGATAAACTGTTTTCTGTAGTAAATCATTTTTTGTATTTAAACTAGATGTTGTTTGAATACGTATTTTTAACCAACATAAACTGTTTGTGTCTAACATATTGTCTCTAATATAATGTCTCAGATTAGAGACATATGCCTCTAATATTAAAGACAATGGAGTTTCTTCTGTTACCATCTCATACCATTCCTCACTGTCCTTCCACCTCTTTGCTGGTTTTTAAAGCTTGTATTTCTTGTTTTCATACATCAAACACATAAAAAGCTGTAGGTTTAAGACTAGCATGGCCAGTCTCAGGCCCAATTTCTTCTCTAGATAGACTGTCCCCCTTCTGCAGCAGCATTTTTGTTTACACATTCAGAAGTGCTTCACCTGGAAAAAGCAAGCTTCATTTTACTGAAGCTGTAGTACCATGTAGGAAGCTCCATCATCAGACATTTTTAAATTCAGGCAGGATAAGCATTTATCTGGCCTTGTTTAGACAGGGATGATCCTGGCTTTGCAGAGGTTTGGGCAAGGTGATTTCTAGCCCTAGTTTTCTGTGATTCCAAATGGAAAACCCTGACTAGCCAACAAAGAGCCCCAATAAGCATTGTGTGCATGTCCCAAGATGGGATTAAATACTACACCAAGTGCCTCCCTGTGTACTGTACCAGGTGCCTCCCTGCATGAACTGCAATGCATATGTGAGAGAGAAAACATTGAGTCTTTAGATTACATTTTGTTGGTTTTTATTCCTTCAGCTGTATTGCATGTCTCAGTGCACCCAACTTGTGGAGTTGAGCTCACCCTCTAGTGTGTGCCATTGCTTAGAAACCCTATGGGAAAAATGTGCAAAATAAACTGTAAAGTTGTCTAATTATCTGTACAGTTCATAGATGCAGTAATATGATCGTCAGAAAGGTGGCACTGTTGTATTTTGTATCTCACTTATTTTACTGGGTGCTCTCTATAGACTGTAAAACTAGTCATCCACATTAGAAACATTTTGTTTTTCAATGTCTTATCCTTTTGTCTGTTTAACAAGCATGCATTTTTCATGGAGTTCATTATGAGTTTTAGAGAAGGACCTGTGATAAAAAAAAAGACAAAACATTATAGATTGCAGCCTCCTGAAGTATATTCATTCAACTGTGGAGAGACTTTGGCTTCTTTGTTACTAAAATCTTGTCACAGCCTAAACCGAGACCATAATAACTGCAGTGAGAAACAATGAGCTCAAACGTCCATCCCTCTTGGAACAGGAATTTCAGTTCTTTACTTCACAGGCAATCTTTTTGTGTAATCCCTGTTATAAATTTATCCAACTCCATCTTTATACCCATTTTCTTGCCCCCCAATACTCCTAGTGAGTGGCTGTTCTGAAATCTTACTCCTGGGATTTTAAGTATCCAAAAATGTTTGAGTTTTGGATCAAATGACTTGTATATGCTTCCAGAGCTTTAAAATTGTATACTAGGTGCAGACTTGCCTATACATAGCAGTAGAGCACTACTACAAGGGAAGAGAAATTAGGTGTTATTCAGTATTATTCAGGCTGATGGTAAGCGGGGTCTGAATTACACTCGCACTCTGTGGGGGTCTGTGGTGGTGGCAGCTGGAAGCTGGAAAGAGCTGCTGCCACTTGAGCTGCTTAGAAAGATGCAAGGAGGGCTGGGGGCTCTCATCTCTTATGGGGGGACTTTTGGGGGCTGTAGTCTTGTATTGCAGGGGGGCTCAGCTTCCCTGAGCCCCACCGTATTTCGAATCCTGATGGTAAGGAAGTGCACAGATGAGAAAACTACTAGATCCTACATTCTTATGAATCTACAAAGAGTTGTACTTTATGTCTTGTCTATATTTGTAGCACAAACAATGCTGTCCTTGGGATCTACACTATTAGCAGAACAATAAGATTCTGTAACTAGTTTTTCTGATTGTTTGCTTCAGATAACATCCCATACCATTTTGGCTGTTCCTTTCTCAAGACATGTTTATAAGCCTGTTCTATTTCTAATTCTTTTCTAATTATAGTGGGAGAAGCTACAGATGACAACAAGTGAGAGGAGGAAGATAGTCTGTTCTGTTACATTCCACATTATTGCTATTACCTGCGTTGTTTGGTCATTGTATGTTTTAATAGATCGGACAGCTGAGGAAATTAAGCAAGGCAATGACAATGGTAAGTTACTTTTTCTGCCACTTTGCTAGTACAGTAATAGACTAATTACAAAGGAAGATAGTTAATGGGACAGTCGTTGTTTGTAAATATATATCCCATTGCTAAAATGCTTGCACATCTGCTTTATGGAAAAATTAAAGGGCACATCATTCAGTGTTAAAAGCCAGAATTTGGCTGAATTTATTTTGCTCCTTGACTGCAAGAAAAAAAAAGCTCACAGCCCAGTGCATCCGTCAGAGCAGCTAAAACATGTTGTTTATTCTTATTTTTACTCCATAGCAGAGGGGTTTTCATACTGAAATAAAAAAATGACTAATGAAAACCAAAGGTTCAGCTGAATTTCACAAAAGCATCCAAAAGTCTAAGGTGTGTTTTATGTGACTTAATAGAACTTGTCTGTTCTGCAAAACTAGGGTAGGACACATGCAACAGGCTTCATAATGAGGATTTCCAGCAAATGATCGTTTATGGTCCCAACTGGAAACACTATGGGTGAAATTATCAGCCCCTAATTTGTAAAATAAATGGTACCAAGGCCCTTTCCTGCATTCTTCATACATAGCTACGTTTATTCTATGAAAACAGTCTTTACTGTGGAATTTCAGTTCAGTGTCCAGTAGAAACCCAGAAATGCAAAAATGTTGGACGTGTGAGTAGAGAGAGGTAAATAGCTGTGTTAGTCTGAAGTCAGGCAGAGGGCAGGGCATGGTAGTATCTTAGAGACTAAATGCCTTTTTGAACCAGTTAGTTTCTAAGGACAAAGGAGAAATTACTAAAACATTTACAGCCTTAAAGAACTTTGGTGGTGATGGTTATAATAGTATGACTCTCCCTTGCTAGATGAGAGAATCAGAACTCCAGTCTCATCTTGGTCAGGAGTGTTTAGGGTAATGAATGCGGGATTGGCCCACCATTTACAGCAGACTATAGGTTAATGAACTGAGCAGGTATTTTCAACATGTTTGAACTACTGTACTTCAGTAAAGCTGTAAATGCTGTTTTATAAGAATCCATTGAAGTAACTCTACCATGCAAGAACAAATCCCAGCCATAGATATGCCCATCAGCTGTTCAAGTCACCAGGGAAATAAGCCAGCACATTCAAAGGCAGAGTTGGATCCACACATTATCACAGAGAAGTAAGGCAGGATGGGACCTCAAGAGATCATCTAGTCCAATAGAGGATTCAGTCTGAAACTTTGGTGTTATTAAGCACCATGCTCTAACCGACTGAGCATGTTGTAACAATAATTTTCTTATCTTTGGCTGCCACCTGCAAAGGACAACTGCCAAACATCCCTTCAGAATCAGGCCTGCTCTTTATTTTACGATAAAATTCAAAACACTGAATTACTGGCCAGAAACATACATCCCAGCCAGCTAATATTAAAAGATGGTTTCTGTTGCCATTTGAGGTATATACTCCAGGGCCTGGTAAAATTAGGTGTAATATCTAATCTTACAGGTGACACCAACAGCAATTCTAATTTGTGTACAGGAGGAAAAGAAAACTTTTGCATAGTATATGAATGACCTTGTTAAAAAGAAATCTATAACAATCATTCTTCCTCTTTTGATCAGGACTATTACTTAGTAGACTACTACATTAATATTATATGCGTGTATAACATAGATAACATGCAGTGCTGGAAATCATTTGAAAACCACATGCCTGTGCATGAAAAGGCTTCCAAGCAAAACAAATCCACATCAAGTCCTCTTGAATACTTAAAGAATTTAAAAATCAGATGAGTATGTGGGGAGCAGCTTTTCTGTCTCTGATGTTAAGTGACATAAAGACTAGCACAGCAGAGTCCCTTGTGTTCTGTTGTAAACTTTACATGAAAAAACAAAAATCAGCTTTGTGTACTGCTAGTTGAACATCAATATTTGATGCTGTTGGTGCCTGCCCAACTCTTGTTTTATGAGCAAATTCTATTTATATAACATCAAGATCCCCAAGATGATTCTGTAAGTCCAAGTCCTAATATCGTGTTTCTCTTTTAAATATGTACACCTTTGGTTTTCATTGTGAGATTAACCCTAGGAAAAAAAGGGCTTGATACTTTATTTACAGGTAAATACTATCCATTAAGGTAACTATGTGCACTCCCTTGGTTAAGCTGACTTTAGGCAAGCTTAACTACTCAGCAAAAGTGTCTAGAATGAATATTTGCTTTGACATAGGGTATATCCATAGTCAGGTTACCTAACTCAGTAGTTTAGGCATATTTCTACAGTGTTCTTGAAACATGGCCGAATGGTTGATATTGCCACCTTAACAGAACACAAAGACATTCTGGTGCTACCAAGGTAAAAAGGAAAGTGAAATGGTCATTAGCAGCTTTTTTCAATGTTATTTTCACTGAAAAAACACTAGGTGAAATAAGAATTTTTTTGCAATTCCTCTTCTCAAATACTGGGGGTGGGTTGGGAAAAGAAACCTGAAAAGTGAAAAATGTTAAGTTGCCTTTTTTGTTTCTTTTCATCTTCTGAGACCCTACTTAATGGCAAACTGGGGGGAAAAGGAGAAGAGGAGGAAAAACCTAAAAATCAAAAAATCAGTTCTTTGTGGTAAAGCAGTGGGTAATCTCAAATTACTTATCTAGTAGTGTACAATGCAAGACAGGCAATTGAGAAGCCCTGGGTTCTCAACCTGCTTCCACTATTCCTTCTTGAAGCAGTACCCTCTGTTGACTCCTAAATGGTCTCAAGCAGGTATTTCTACTCCTCTCTGACTCAGTTTTCCTCTGTGGAAAATTTGGACAATACCCATCTACCGTACAGTATTATTGCTGAGCTTAATTATGGTTTTTAAGATGCCTGGACCATTAATGGCATTCTGTGCGCTATGGATTATTTAAAGTTCTCCTAAATATTACTAATAAATGTATGTGTTGGGAAAAGGTTAAAATATCTAGGAAGCAATGTCGATACAAAGGCTTAAACAGTCCAAAACATTGAAGGCCAGCACATTCTGTATCAGTGCCAACACTGTCATCAGATGAGGCAATGCACAACTGAGGTTTTTTTTCTTCCCTCTTTTACTTAGAGTGCTCAATGTTTGAAGCAGCAGCTACAATGATGTTAATTATCTTGCGATTACAAGGCTGTTCCCAGTATGGCATTCTCTGATTTTGTAAAATCGTAAGACTAGTTTTAGGTAAAAGTGAATCATCTTAGTATTGCTCAGAATATCACCCTACTTAGGCCCACTGTTATGTGGCTTCTCAGTGGCAGTGCCAATGGAGATTTTTCTGCAATTATAGAAAGACCTTTAAAGAGTTACAATAGTTTCCTTTTATCCCCTCCTTTAATAACCAGTAACAAAAAGTGAAACAAGATGTACTAGAAACTTTAGGATTTCTATGCAACTAATGAGGAAAACAGAGAAATGCACACAGAGAAACAGAAAAGAAAGGCCAATCAGAAAATGGATGATGCTGGTTAGCAGGGGGTGGGACTCTTTCCCACTAAGTTGCTCCAAACCAAAGCTCCATCACAATGGAAAAATGCTATAGTATAATAGGTTATGGCTTCAATTAAGTATAAAATAGGGCATGTATCTTCTAATAGAAAAGGCACAAAAAGCTATCCTGTGTCACTTTTTACAGCCGTAGTGTGGCACAGGCCAGGGATCTTGCCATTCCAATTTGGATAATTACATTCCACCCACTTAAACCTACAGAGAATAGTGATGGGTTCTAACCAAGGGACAGGAACAAGAAGCACAATACAAGTACACATTTCTGTCCCAGGAAGTAATTTTACATTCCTGATATATATAACTGCACCAGTGAAAGTCTGGTCTTGCTTCTTTGCCTACCAGGATGGCTCCTGTGCTCTTTTAAACAGCAGTTAATCTTTAGTACAATAGCAGCAACACTTGTGTCTCTGTATATGCACAGCATTTAAAGTATTTGGAATCCTTTAGAAAGGAAGCTACTTAATTTTGTTCTATGAATATTAATCAGAAATAGGCATGCATGGCATCCAGGAAAGGAACTATGCAGAATGACCAAATAAGGTGATGATGATGATACTAACCTTAACTTGTTTGTTTGAAAGGTGTCCTTGAATGGCCATTTTGGACAAAACTGGTTGTGGTGGCCATTGGGTTCACTGGAGGCCTAGTCTTCATGTACGTACAGTGTAAAGTCTACGTTCAATTGTGGCGCAGGTTGAAGGCTTACAATAGAGTGATTTTTGTTCAAAACTGCCCAGACACTGCTAAAAAACTGGAGGAGAAGAATTCTTCATGCATTCAGAACTCTGAAATCAAGGATGCTGTGGTAGTGCCAGTACCACAGACAGGTACAAACTCACAGCCATCAGCTGAAGAAATGACTTCTGAGGTCATGCCAGTTTGACAGAGGTGGCACTCTTTCTTCACTTGAAGAATAAAGTGTGAGTGTTTTCTACACCACAGCCACTAAAGAAAGCAGAGATGATCATGCATACCGAGTTAAACAACACAAACCCTACCCAGGAAAAAAGGATCCAGCGAAGCAACATGTGTTACTTTATGGAATGTGACCATTTTGTGAAGTAGTTTCTCAACTAGTCAGCCAGGTATAGTGACAGTGGAAGTGTAGAAAGTGCAGTAGACAACAGTTAACAGACAATGCCAAACAGACATGACAAGATGACCTTTTTAAACTGAATGGCCATGAGGATATTGGAAAGACCTGCTATTATTGTTCTGTTTACAGGGAAAAACAAACAAACCCTTTCCACCTGTTTATTACTACTAAGGGTCTTATTTGCTAATTATCTTCTTAAAATACACTTCAAAGTAATACCATTAAGGTCATTCACATAAACCCTCAATCAACAAAGTTAACAGACCTACACCATGGCACTCCTCTAAGCCTCAAGAAGTTACATGCTTGTGTGCTATATTGGGTGCCTGAATGTTTTGGTAGTTGTATGAGTTGAGGATAGCTGAAGGGTAGTATTGAATATACAGTCCATTTGAATATAGAGTCACATTTTTGCAAAAATATTCAACAATCAGACTTTGAGTTCTCTAATTGTCTCAACCCTTTCCTTGGTCCCGTGAAATACAGAAGTTATTTAGCCAGAAGGCTTCAGAAAATTATTAGATAAATGTCTGGAACAGGACCTCTGTTGCAGTACTTCAAAAAGTGAGTAAAAGAAACACGAATTCTCTGTTATATAAGCATACTGGATATAGAAAGCTTTGTTCCAAAATGGAAAAAGATTAATCATAAACAGAAGTATTACAGGTGGAAGCATGCAATCCACTCCAAAAGAACTTGACATTGAATTATATGTCTAAAGACTTGGGGGGATAGAGGGAAGTAGTGGGAATTTTAAACATAAGGCTTTATTTTTTAGAGTTTGTGATACAGCAATTAAGGTAGTCACAAGCAAGCATACCTAGTCTTAAAATGATGCTGGTATCTCCTTGCTCTGATTTGGCTGAAAAAGTTATCAGTGGATTCTTTTATATGGGTAAGATTGAGCTATTAGCAATTCAACAGTTCAGTTGTTACTTTTGTGTTTTGAGCATTCTCATGTTAAGTGAAGTGTGAATAACATTAACAGGTGCAATAGATAAATGAATGTAGATATAATAATGTGTCCAACAGAGTGAGTTATATAAAGAGAAGACTTTTGTGATTTACTTCCAATCTCTGTGGTGTTTATTACTGGGACAGGAGAGGCAAGCTGGTGAGAAATACCTGTGCCTTGGTTTGGGTAAGTCTGAGGACAACACTTGATAGCAGCTAGGGCTCCTTTTGAACTTGTATTTAGGAAATTGGCCTGGGGAGAGGGATGGAAAGAACAAACATACATTCTTTTAAAGAGGTAGAAGACAAATGTCTGTTGTATTCAAATGTCTGAGGTACTGGTATTGGTGTGCTAATATTCTCCTTCTTTACTTTGATGAAGTTTGGACAGGATACAGTTTTATATCAAACTGCAAAGGTATAAAGGCACTTTTAGAACATTTCATTCTGTTACATTTTTACACTTTAAGTTTGGAATAATAACCTTAAAGTAAATAACAGCCAGGAGGAAACTGGTTTATTCTTTAAATATTTATTAATGGGGACTACATAATTATTGGTCTAAAATTTGTATACCCAAGGTAATTATCATCAGATTTTTTGGAATTAAACTACATTTTATAATTTTAAACCCCCAAATCCTGTTTCATGCAAGATGCTTAAATCTAAAATCCCTGTTCTAAGATGGATTTGTTTGGGCACAAGATGCCATTACCTCTTTTGTTCAAACAAATGATTTTTCCCTCTTCAGCCTATTTGTTCCTTGGTTTGTAGTCATGTCTTAGAACCATGAAAATATTTATGCCCTAAAGTCACGGTATTTACAAGACCATACCAAGACTTCTCCCTCCCCCATATGGCAACAGCTTTGCTGACATTGTGCATTTGAAGCTTAGTTAAAGTTTAAACATTACAAAGGGAAAAAATCTTTAACAAAAACTACCCTCAATGAAATATATATCTGAACAATGGGATGAAGAGGGAAAATGTAACATTTAGTCAGACCAAAAGACCATTAGAGTAAAATTAACATTGGGTATAGGTGGGCTTAAATAAGGGCTTTGATTCCTTAGAATAGGGGTGCTCAACTTGGTCCCATGGGACAAATTTGACCCATTGGGATTCCATGGATCAGAAAACCTGGTAGCAGGGGATGGTGGAAGCTCTGTGAAGCTGGCTCCAGCCTTACTCAGGCCATTGAAACAAAAGAGTATCAGGGTCAGGCCCTATCCCTGAATGTCCAGATTGGTCCATACTCCTCCCCTTCCATCCCTCCCATGCCCTGATCAGGGCAATCCCATCCCACCCTTCCACCCAGCATACACATCAGTGCTGCCCACCCCTTTCCCGCATGTCTGGATTGGGGCCACTCTGTTTCCCTACCACCTGGTGCATCAGGATTGGGGCTGCCCTGCCCACCCCACCCCACGTGTCCAGATCAGGACCACGCCATCCCCACCCTGGCCAGATAGATCGAGGTCATGCTACACAACCCCTGCAGCTGGATTGGGGCCAGTTGGCTGGATGCAACCCACAGAGGGACCTGGCCCTGCCCATTTGGCCTGCAGGGCAAGATGGTTGGGCACCACTGCCTTAGAACATTATTGTAAATGTTTTCTTTTCTCCTTGTCCTCCTCTTTCATAGGAGGTTGATTTGTGATAGCTTGTGAAGACTTAGTGGTAGGCAGAAAGACACATTTGCACTGTGTGGTAAGTCTTGCCTCCAAGAAAAAAATATGCATGGTAGGCAATACCTCATTCAATTCTTTGTCATTTACGGAATTTAACGGTCTGTATTAATCCAATTACTTTAGTTTACCAGAGGCTTCTATAACACAAAAGGAACACATTTTTTTTTTACTGGAAAAATAGAAGTCTAGTACTTTTTTTTTTCTTTTTTTAATAACATGAAGTAATGGTATTGCAAGTAGAAGTTAAAGATCAGGGAACATCGACACAGACATAAATAGTCTTTCCACAGTGGACAGCAGTAAGTACCCAAATCAGGCAAAGCTTCATCTTGGCATGGTTAAGAATTACAGGACCAAACCCTGGGACAGATACCCACCACAATCTGCCCTTTCATAGATATACTTAGTTTCATTAAACTGCATTAATTTGGAACCAAGTCCTGCCTCCTGGCTTGAGCAACACTCCTAATTAATTTGGGTGAAAGTTATGCTTTAACAAAGACTGCAGAACAACTGTACTAATGAGCAATTTTGGAATATCAACAAGATGCTTCTGTTCTGTGTTAAACGTGTATGTCCTCTTTACTGGTTTCTTAAAAGTTTGCCATTCCAGGAATGAATTATTTCAATGATTCATTTAAAAATTGGTAGCAACACTGAACGATTTATTTTTATGCTAGCATTATGAAGATTCTTAATAAGTCCAATGATGCCATGTCATATATCGCTATGCTTAAAAGGCAGTGTTTATTTTTCTGGCCTGCAGAAAGTTTCCCATCACCAGGACTAGCCCTTTCTAATTCTAAACATTGCAGTGAAATGTAATATGGGATGGAAATATTTTACTGTGTGTAATATTGGATCAAGTTTGTGTTGTCTGTTTTATCCTCTTCTCTTTTGCAAAATAAAAAAGATGAATTTTTGGGTGAATGTGTGTCCTGAAAGACAGAAGGTAAGGGGAACAAAAATTACTAGAACTGCTAACTGTTGTGGAACAAATTTGTATTTGTATTAAACGAGTGACCCCAAAGCACTGTAGCATTCTGTGTTTACTTGGTAAGTATCACACTATGTGGTGATTCAATCGTTCTTATGTTTCCAAAGGAAAACAAACTATTTTATTGTAAACACAGATTTTGCACATTTGACCAACCAAAGCAACTTCAAATCAGCTGTCAAGCAAAACATATTTTCATGCTGTTTTTCTCAATCGTTGGAATTCCAAGCAAAGCATAATTATAACTGAATGTACTGGGAAGACTCCATCTACCTGACCTTTCCATTTTCCTAGGTTGTGAGGTTGATAAAACTTTACAGTAAGTTTAAAAAGGCACTTTAAAAGGGCTTAGCCTAGTCCTCATGCTACAGAAGCTGCTAAAAAATATGTCCAGTTATAATCTGGATATTGTCTTTGAAACATGACAGCCTGGTGTTATCTCCCAACATCTGGAGTGTTGGGATAGGGAGGCTCGCAGTGAAAGGTGCATCAATAGCCTTTAAGGCCAAAAGTTTACTAACTTACTTGAAAGAAGAATGAGACACAGTAGGACATATATAAACTTGCCTCACTAACTGGCAAGTAAACATCAACTTAATTACAATACCTACTTGCCCGACCTTACCAGTAACAAAAATATGTATCATATTTTTAAAAACAAGTGCTTTTATAGGAGATATTAATTTACATTGCTATACTTACTTGAAGATTTATTTTAAGCAGGAGATTCTTACACCTGTGTAAATCACTAGTCCTTTTTATTTTATGCAAGAGATTTAAATTGAATGTAAGAAACCAACTTATAACATGTGCAGGCATGCAGAGTTTTTTAAGATTTAGGGCAGACTTCTATTTCACCTTGTGGTGACCAACGGGCAGTTTGCAACAAACTCTCAATTACCCAACTAAAGATACAGGAATAGGATCACTTTCCAGAGATGTGTAGATGTTTCCCCATTCCTACAGTGGAGACACTAAGCCTTCCAAGGGGGTAATAAAAATATTCTTACCCTTTAGTTGGCTACCTGAATGTTTGTCATAAGCAGCACTTTAACTGAATTCATGACCAATTGCATAGCAATCAAAGGTGTGAAAGGAACCAGCCACAAAAGTATTACACAAAATATGTGTAACAATTTTACAGCTTATTCTTCATTTTATTACACCATTAATTGAATGAACATGTGGCCAGCTCACTACTTAATCATGTCTTAAGTGTAATGTTCGTCAGAGGCCCCAAATGCAAGAAAATTACTTAAAAGGAAACCTGAGGTAAGCAGCCCTCCTGATGGGAATAAATCATGCTGTGGGCCCTGGATGATGTTGTATTTATCACACAATGAACATGTTAATTGTGCAATAAATTGTAAAATGGCAAACCAGCCACAAAAATGGTGAGTGAAGTATATGGAACATTGTGCCTGGTTTGTATTGCGCTCTAATTTGAACGTGTCCTCTCACCTGGGAACATTTAAAACCACACTGCAGCCCAGCAGCCCACACCCCAGCATGTGTACACCTGGATCCCAACAATTGCATGTTATATTATGCCGTACCTTGGAAGTCTGGCATGTCAGGATGCCTGATTTTTGCGATCTGGGATTAATCCCACTATGGGATCTGAAAAATTTTAAGTAACATCTGCCACAAGCTAAGAGAAAGCCGACAAGAATTTGTGGAGAAATGTTTGCAAGTGCAATCTTGCTTTGAGGCTTTGCTGCTTTTGTCTCTGAAATTACAAAATAGACGCAAACTTTATTACACAGCATACGTATAAGAATGAGGTTATTACATCAGTTATTTACATGGGTTGTTCCAGAGGGAAAAATGACAACCTTACCATTTTGAATGAACATACTGCTTCCTCTTCATTTGCCATAAACCAAAAGATAATAGAATATATATCAAAGATGATAAAATAGCAGAACACTTACTTGCTTCGTCCTCCAGCAGAATAAGCCTGTGTTTCTAGAGCAAGGAATCATGGCCCAGATTTATGAGTAAAAATAATCTAAAAAAAAAAAAATATCATGTGTTCATGTTTAACAGGTAACCAGTTACAAAATTACTACCTACTTTTTATTTACTACAGAAAATTGGCCAGTATCTGAACTACACCAGAAAACAGCTTAAAATAGCAGTGCAAGACCTGTATTAGGAAATGTCTCAGTTTACCAGAAAAATTCCTTTCTTCTACCAGGAATTCCACAGATCCATAATGATGGGTCCGATGCTTGCAGTTACTTAGAAAAAAGCTCAAGCTGGGCTGTGAAGGTAAGAACCCTGTTTTTCAACAAACCCAAGTCAGCCAGTTCCAAATACTTCCATAGCTACTTACTACAGCTTATAACTTTAAGCTTAAATTCAAAATTTATCAGATATCTCAAGAAGGGCATCTGTGCCCAAAAGCTCGCAAAGAACAATTTTTCCAACTATTTAGTTGGTCTAATAATATATATTACATCTACCCACAGAACTTTTTTCACCTATGTCCTTAGACTAACATGGCTACAACAAACAACCACATTAGGTATCTCAAGGTAGTTATATAAATGGTCATTGTTACAAAGCAATTCAAATTTTACACTCCATTACTGGACAATCACTGGTGTCCAAAGAGAAAAGAGAAGAAGTTATGTCATCTGCAGAACTATAATTCCTAGGCTCAATGGAGTGGCTCTGCAGACTTTACTACTAGAAGAAAGGAATTTTTCAGATAAAGTACATTTGCCAACTGTTTATCCAGGAAAGTTTTCAAGTTTCTTAGTATACAACATCTGATATTAGTGTCTGCCCAGAAAGGGAACTGAAAGATGAATAAGGAAGAAAAGAAAGAAAGTTTGTGTCAATTCCATCTGTGAGTTTGTTCGCTTTCCTAGTATATCAGTTATTGGATGAACATGCTACACAGGTCCCCTCTTCCAACAGTAGAGACTTAAAGAGAACTGCATGTTTAATTTGTAACATGTAACGGATGTGAGAAAAATGTCTGTGACCAGCTGGATCTCGCCATTTCTTATTGTACATGTTTGATGTGAACCTGAATTCTGGAGGTTCCTTGGAGCTAAATGAATGAGTGTACATTTTTAAACATTTGTCAAGAAAAAAAAGGCTATATTTTAAAGTTTCTGAAGTGTATCAGGTTAATCTTCTAAAAAACAAAACAAAACAAAACAAAACAAAAAAACAAAAAAAAAAAAAACAAAAAAAACTTAAACTGTAGCAGTATTTTTATGTATGATGGAAGTTGCAGATCAGTCAGAGCTCTTCTTGACTGACACTGCATTGAAAATCGATTTGTAGCTCTCTCCCAACATCATGAGTATGCAACGGTTGTGTGCAATATATTTTTGTAGTTATTATGAATGGAGGTGGAAAAAGTTGGAGAGCAAAACAATTTCTTGAAACAGGCTTATTTTGGGAACAAAGGCTGTGTGAACTCATAACACAATGTTGCCCTAACAAGAGGTGAAGTGCCACTATGTCCTGATTAGACTGAAGTGATCATAACTGAGATGGCAGTTTTCAGAAAAAAAAAAAAAAAAAAAAACGACAAGTCCTTGACAGGAGATAATGAAGATGCTGGGTTCGGTTTAATCAAAATGTATTTTCCAGGAGGGAGTTCTCCTCGTGAGTGTGGCTTTGCAAAGTACAGAAGATCCAGCTACGAAATCCTCTTCCATCTGAATAAGACGATACTGTGCTCGTTGCTGAGAGCTGGACAGAACAAACTACGGCATGGATTCTGAGGTCTGAGATTTAGGCTAATCTTAAGATTTTACTGGAAGCACTCTACAGATTTGCTTTGACTTTTCATTGTCTGTATTTATGTAGGGTAACAGCACTCTATTAAATCAGACATAGAAAAAGGCACTTGAAGATAATCACACTGCAGAACACTTTCTCAAGGTTAAAAGATGCTCATGAACACATATGGTATCTTTTGTATTCTTATGATTAGACAATTTTTCTGGGTTTGAGTATAAAATTTGGTACCTGTAACATATTTTCCGTGTAGGAGAGGCATAAGTGAATAACCAGCAACGCCCTGGGTAATATCTGCCTTTTGATTTTGAAGAAGATTGTGAACGGCAAAAGATAAAATTATAGTTTTGTAGTAGTGCTGGAGACATGTAGTCATGATAGTTCAAGAAATATGCAAGAGACAAGGATATTTGGGGGTGGGGGAGTTAGTGATAACTTCTACTGAACCAACTGCATGGTTGGAAGAGATTTAGACAAGCTTTCAAGCAAAAGGGGACTTGAGGAAGAACACTATGTGCTCAAAAGCATGTCTAAAATCTCTCCCAACCATGCAGTTGGTCCAATAAAAGATCTAAGCTTGCCCAAATAGTTTTGCCTTAGTCATACTTTTGGCAATTAGAAAAAGTATACAGACACAGGACTTACTGTTTCACCTGCAGTAAGAGTTCAGTTTCCCTGTTAGATTCTGGATCCCAATAAATCCATCGATGGGTAAGTGACACATCACCCAACTCCCTACCTCAAGAGCCTCAAATGCCACTTTCCTGAATACTTTTTTATTCTTTTCTTTCTCAAGTAGTTGATGTGATGTTTAATTTCCTCTTTGTGTGGAACACCTGAAACTACAGAAGATGCCTCTCTCTCTCCTTTTAATCCAAGAAAGGAAATGATTAGACACTCATAGCCAGGATAACAAGCAGGTGTCTTTGTTGTCCCCAAGTTATCAGTGGTTCAACTTCACTGATCAGGACTGAAGCTACAGCTCTTAGGAGTTAGGATACTAGTGAACCACCAAGAAGCCTCTTAACACCTGTTTGTTCTTCCATGTGAGGGCTCCTCTCTCCTTTCTTTATGACTTCGTCTTTAGAAGACCATGAGAAAGCAAGAGCCAACCTAGTGTATCATTCATAGACAATGTCATACTAGCTCTGACATTTTTACTTTGTTCCTGCCTTTAAAGAGCTATAACAAAGGATAAGTTCCATTGCAACTGATACACAAACTTCCCTTGTGATGATTGATTCTCTCAACTGCCATCTTGCATCTGTTTTGGCTTACATGAAGAGAGATTACAGAATTATGAATCCAAATTATTTGAATTAGAAAAATTAGGCTGATTTTTTTTAACTCTCACTAAATTTTTCATAGAACCATGTCAGTTCTCCAAGACCAGCCAAAGTAAAATGCACCTCAGTTAGTAGTAAAGTATGCAGATATCACTCTTAGTATACAAAGGAGATATGATTTTTATGTGTTATTTAGCATGATACACTATTTTCAAGTGTTACACATTGTGAGATATTTTGCACACTAACTTTTTTTGAGTCACCCTAGTTAAAACAGTTTGTAAAATTCACAACTGAATTTAAAAGCAAGTACCTAAATCAAAGATGTGTAGGGGTAAAACAGCCAGTTTAGAGTGAAAGAACACTTCTATTATTCTCAGATACCAACAATTACAAATGCAAAGCTGCAGTATACAATGGTTAACTTTATAATGACTGCAATTGCTGATGCTAAACAAGCAACGAGTTCATGATATTCCTGATACTGAGTATAGAACTCCTGTGGTAATATCAGAGAAAGGCAAGATTGAATTGTTAATGGCAACTATTGTGCAGATTTCTTTTTAAAATGCAGTGCAATTTTGCCAGGACATTAGAGCCTCCTCAGGGCATTTCTCTTCCTCCAGGTTTCAAGATGCAGAACTTGTTAGAAAAGATAACTGTAACAATGACATTATTGGATTCCATATTCATTTCTTCTCTCTCAAAAGATCCCGATCTCAAATCCAAGGAATACCCCTCCCAGAATTTTCAACCTTGGAATTTTAAAATCAAGCTGAAATGTTTCCTGTCTGCCCCCCCTCTTCCATCATCACCCTTCAGCTTTGAAGTGAAAATGTACCTGATAAACTGATGTGCAAAAATCAAATAAAATCTCTTCTTTTACTTGAACAAATACAAATTTGTATTTGTCACTATGAATTGGATACACACAGGGACAGATAGCTTAGCAGATATACTGCTGTTTCATAGTATTTTTTGTGTGTGAGCATTAAAATGCTTCCCTCATTATCTGGAGAACTTTCCTTTCATCTGCCTACACAGTAACCTAAGGAAGAACATGAAGTCTAAATGATAGCAAAAGAAAGGGTGGTTTCAGGAAACCTTCACTAACAAATGAGAAACTTGATATGAAAATAAATTGTTATTTGTAAATGTCTACAAGTGTGAAGAAGTGTCCACCTTAGGCATGTTAACAGATAAATATATCTGCTTTTCACATGCCCTTCTGGGAAGAATAAGTGTTACTGCCTTTATTCACTCCACTGGGAAAAATATAGAATGATTTATTGTCGTAATTCTACTCCTGTCCTTGAAAGTACAACAAAAGTTTTAAACACAAAGAAACTTCACTGGTTTTAAGTTAAATTAGTTTAAAAGGGATTTATCAAATCCACATAAACTGATATCTGAATACACTTCTTTTGGTTTCAGAACTGCTGTATTAATTTAACTTCACCAGGAAGTTTATTAATGCAAGTTAAATTGCTCTGCCAGGATTAAATTGGTGCAGCAGTTTATCTTGGTCAAAAACAGGGTTCTGCCCCAACCCTAGAGGGGGCAGATGATCATGGCTAAGGCACATTAGTATGTGCAGCAAACAGCACTAACGGGAATGTAAGGCCATGTAAATAAAGTATTGTTTGCAGACCACAAGCCTCATCAAACTACTACAAACTGCATGCAGCAGCTCACTTACCCTAAAGCAGCTTAACTGCTGCTTCAGACACTAGCTATAATGCTCAGTCATTAGCTACTGTAAATTCCATAGAAGCTCAGAGAGATTTTAACACTGGACTCTGCCCTTTCTGCTCATTGGGTCAGAAAGGAATCAGCCATTAAAGAACAGCATCTGCATACTTCTATTCCAGTAAAGAAAAATCAGTGGTCCTGCTTAAGCCAAACACCCTGCTTTTGGAGGGCTCGTTTTGGGAGGAAAGGTGTGTGGTATGCATGTAAACGTGGTATATAAATCAGATGAATGCTCATTATGCCACATTCTCACCAAATCAAGGAAGTCTCTTACACACACAAAAAGAATGTGGTTGTATTTTCTTTTGTCAGTGAACATGAGCCCATCATTAAACGTTAACAAAGCTGTACACATCTGAAAACAACGATCATCCAAACCAGCACAGTACAACTGAAGATGGATAAAGTTGCCAGCAACTGTTGTCCACTGTGCAACATCATTTTACTGCTTAATAAACCCAAGCACTCATGGTGTTATATAATCTAAACAATATCTAGGGCCTTTTTTTCACAGCTGCCAAAACAGGTGACAGAAGACTATTCTTTCACCTACTCACAACCAGGAAGGGGGTCCCAAGCTGAAGAGCTGGTAGGATGATTAAAACCTAGGGTTTTATTTTTTGTTTGTTGCTTTTTGTTTCAGGTAAGCACCAGAAGCACCAGAAGATTTCAGAGGCAGTGTGTTGTCAGATTAAGTCAGGGTGGAACACAATAATTAACTAATAATTCAGCTAGACATATCTTCTCAAGTAAAATCCTAGCTTTATTTTTGCTTGTAGTGATATTTACAGAAAGGTCCTGACAGTCTCTCCTTCAGATGTTTCATATCCAGAATCAGTGGGTGATCATTAGCCAAGGTCTGTTGCTTCATCTAGTTCCTCTTTGGGTTCCACATCTGCCTCGTCAGTCCTATTGCACATGGCATCTTTGGCAGACAGCTTTTTCATTTTAATGTTTGGCAGTTTCTTCAGATCACCATTCCATTCTCTTAAAGGGGGACAAAAGTGATGTTACAGAAATTACTAACAATTAAAATACAGAACCCTGAGGAATTCATTACTGCTTGGTTGCATATCCTGCCTGAAAACTGTTTGAGTAGAGCTGCAATTCTGTAATCAAAGATGGCTTCCTGGAGTAAGCAGTTTTAGTCTCCAACCTCTGCAGGCGGGTCTGGTGTGACCAGTTCCCCTGCCACTCTCTCTCCATTCAGCTGTTCATGTTTGTGAAAGGCTGCTCATCAGAAAGCACAGCATATCAACAAGGGACCCAAAAATAACCTGAAGCAAGTGACTCTGTGAGAGAAGACTGCTGGGAAAGTACCCAGGAAAAAGGTAGCCAATCGTTATGCTTAGTGGGGTGCTGAGTTAGGATCAGCAGACAGACAATCTCAGGGTAAGTCTGTGCACAAATACAGCAGACTGTAAAATACAGCAGACCATAAAAAGAAAAAATAAAGTTGGTTAAAATGCATGCTGCTCTATGCAACACTATAGGAATTGTGTGTATACTATATTAGTCTGTGACTTTAAAATCTCAGACAAATCTGTATATGCCTAAGAAAAACCCAAGGTTCTGCAGAAGGTTGTGCTGCCGATTTATGAGGTTGCAATTCTTTCCTCCCAAGTTTCTACTTCTCCCTGCATAGTGATAGGGTTGGTCTTTGGATGAGATGCAAGCCAAGAAACTTAAGACTAGTATAGCTCAGCATCCCTGCACAAGTGCTAAATCAACTGTGTCTGTCTTTCTAAATCACACTATTGATTTAAATTCCCCCTGCAGTTTTCACATGGATAAAATGTTCTTTTTCCCTCTCCTGAATGCATATATGGCACTACTGCAGAGACTGGGTAAAATACCTAAGGCATCTTGGTGGTCTATTAAATGACTTATCTAGTTTGTCAAGTGCCCTTGGATTCTAGGAGATAAGTGACCCTGAAAAGCCCCCCAGAGTATTTGGGTACAGGTACACATGTCAATTGTATTAGGGTCCAAAAACCTGTTATAAGCTAAAAATATAGCAAAACTGTTGTAACTTTAATTCTGTTAGATCCAGGGTTAAAATTACAGTGGTTCAGTGCATGTGTACCTCTTTAAGACCATGATGAAGTAATGACTGCATCACAACAGCTGATATTACCTCCCAAGTGACAACTCTCTCCCCCTTTAAAGCAGTTAAAAAGTGACATATCTACATAGCCCACAACTCGCTTCACTCCCATGATCAATTTCTATTCTGCAGAATTGCTGACTTTTAGTCAATTGGATTCAAAGATGACAGATGTGACCCTCATGCATGTAAAATAATAAAAGTGCAAGTTGGATGAACTTCTCCACTTGCTCAATATGCAGAACTCAACATGTGGAGCTAATTTTACATCTACCAGAAGACAGTTTTTCATTATGATCTATGAGAAATGTTGTATGACTGACTTCAAGGAGATGCAAAGCACCTGTAATTTAAAAGCTACAGGCTGTATACATGAGGAAGGACTCATTTAATTATCATGTTAGGCCTGGTGTAAAAGTTACACAATCCACGCTTCAGTACAATAATTATACATAAAAGATTATTTTTATTGAGGGCAAGAGCAAATATATTGATCCTTTTTAAAGGGACAGTGCTAACAAGGTAATAAATCCACAGACCACTTGTATCACAATCATCACGGTACAGTAAATCAATCTGAACACACAACAGCTGGAGGGGTTTACTTCCCCAGAGTCCCCTGTAAAAACCACAACATTTCAATCTTCCTAACACCTGGGGGAAATCCTCCAAAGCTGCTTCCTTCCTCATAGCCACAGCCGCCTGAGGTATGGCAACTAATTCACTTCATCACCCAATTAAGACTTCTTATAATTTTTGCTAGATAAATATAGCCTGTCCCTTGACTGGATATTATTACTTGTATTACAGGCTTACATTGCCATGGGGAAAATGCTCATTTATCATGCTGAGTTGAGACCATTTAACCAATTAATGCACGATTATTACACGCATACCTACTACTCACTCTGTACCTCTAAAAATACAGATTTAAGGATTTCATTTTATGAAGGGACATAGGAGTAATCATCTCAAACCAAATCTAAGTTTTATCTGGTCCACTGCCTCACAACGAGAATCAAAAGAACTTACAAGAAAGCTCTAATTATGGAAGAACTAGTTGTAGAGAAATATTAAATATCATAGACCCATGCAATGCAAGTTCCCAAGAGCTATCATCTACAAAGAGCCAATCATGAAGCCTACTACACTCTTGGCATAGATATCTTACGCCATATAAAAACCCAATTATGCTGAGACCTTAGAAAATGGAAACAATAATCTCTTTGCACAAGCAACACAACACTTTTTTTTTTTTTTTTTTAAAAAGCTAGAGCTTGTATGATGCACCCACTTAAGACTGAACTCTAAACTCAAATTGGCTTACTTAAGTTTATGTCCAGACTATACAAAACATAAACCACTCTGCTATAGGGTAACTGAGATGAGAATTACTATTTAGCTTCTTTTTTGGACAAAGAAGAGAGTGGTAGGAAGAGTAGTGCTAACGTACTTTTCCATTCACTGTTAACCTTGCTTTGATCCTACGTATTAGTTTGTCTGGCTGGTTAAAAATGACTCTCTAGGCACAGCTGTAGAAAAAACACTCTCTCTATAACTACCTGGAAGAGTTTCCCAAATGAGACTGCCTCCATTGTGTTCCCTACTGAGTTCACAGAACCATAGATCTGATCCCTCATGTCTGTCATTATAGCATAGCCCTAGGTTGTTTGCTATATGAACTGCTAGAAACACAGACAGGGAATTTCAGGCACATGTTTGTTTGAAAATGCCTAAAATTTAGTCACTGAAGTTACAAGAACTCAATCATAACAGTCTCAGCACTTTAAAACTCATAATATTTTAATAACTACTTGTTAGCAGCTAGCAAGTTATACTTTTTAGGTTGTGGTTGCTAAGAAGTAACTTATTAAGTATACTGTTAATATTTCATCAGTTTTCCTTCAAACAAAAGAAATTCTACCAACACTTGTGGAGGGTACTTTTTTTCTTTTTTCTTTTTTTTAAGTAGAAGCTGAAGGGAGACAGTATTCTGTTTCTAGCAACGTCCTGTTAGGCTCACACAGAATATATAAATGATTAAACATGACAACACAAACTCACCTGAAAACTTTAAGATGCTTGCTGTTCACAAAGTCAGGGATTTCTAATGGGGAAAGAAATGAACACATTAACTTCTATATTATCCACCACAATGCTCATTTTTGAAAAAAATTCAAAGCAGCATCAGTTGTCTGCTGGCTAAAGGCCTATACTAATAAACTGAAATGTAAGGACAGATAGGAATGAAAATAGGGATTAAATTCTCATGAGATCCAAGAGAAGTAGTCTAGGAAGCAGACTCTTCTTCCCACTGCCATAACCCAGGGGAAAGAATCTGTGATTTTTACCAGCATGCTTTTCCTGAATCCTCCTGTGGTTCTGTATCAGCTTTTGAAATTCTACAGCCAACAACTTTCTATCTACAAGTGTGAGTGCTTGAAAACCACCGATCCTTAAAAAGGAAGCTGCAAATGCCTAGTTTGAAGACCGGGAGTAAAATTAAATGCATCACCTGCATTACATTAGTGCCTGGCATCCACGGCCTATTGTGCCTCTGTACACTCGCACAGAAAGAGACAGCCCCTGCTCCACAGAATTCTCAGTCTAAATAAACTAAACAGGACTGAAAGGGAAGAGTATAATTTTCAAAAGGAACCAATGCTTAGGAAACTAATTTCACTAAGTGCCAATGAGACTTAGGACCAGGTCCTAAGCCCTGCCATATGAGCTCTAGGTACCAAAGTGTGATCCTATTCTACCCTGCTTAAGTCCCTGAAAAAGATTCAACACAAAAGGTGGATGCTCTCTGCTTTTTTGTGACTTAAGTCTTAAAGCTAAGATGATGGCATGTTATAAAAGTAGGTGAGATAACATATTTTTTCTAGGACTTAAGCAGGGTGGGATATGAACACACTTAGGAGCCTAGTTCAGTGCCTAACGCTAGAACAGGATCTGGATCTTAGGCTTTTAAGTCACATTTTACAAAGGGATATATGCTTTTGGAAATTCTTTCCTAAAATGCTCTCTGCAAGGGGCAGATAATTCTGGACACAGTTCTGACAATGTAAAGAGTAGTACAATGTTAAAAAAAATGAAATTGGCAGGTATACAAATGTGTGTAATACTGTATTTTCATGGACTGATACAGCTTTCTTGATAAAACAGAATATATTCCTGGCTGTGAAGCGTACCATTTCCTTCCATCCATATATGAACCCCAGCTGCCTCAAGAACTTGAGATATGCTTGTTCAAGGGTCAGGGAGCATACCACTGTTTTATCCAGAGAGGTGGTGGAACCTCCATCCTTGGAGGTTTTTAAGACCCAGCTAGACAAAGCCTTGGCTGGGATGATCTAGTTGGGGGTGGTCCTGCTTTGAGCAGGTGGTTGGACTGGATGACCGCTTTCACCTCTAATTTGCTACAATTCTAATATAACAGTCATTGAAGTCATTATTAATGACAGCAATAAACTATTGCTGACAAACTATTTTTTTCCAGTGTTGCAATCTGTATTTTGAAAGAAATGCAACTGTAAATTTTAACTACAATGTTATGCTTCTATGGAGATGTTGAGATATTCTCTCTCTCTTGGGGCAGCTCCAAACATTTTCTGTAACATCACAAAATCTGTAGTGCTACTAAAAATAAAATGCTATGACCAGCCACACATTCAAAGCCTCTTGGCTGGAAAGCAGCAGGGTTGCCAGAAAGGCAAGCACCCCAGCTTCCTTCTGCACCCCCCTCCCCCAAACGAACTTTAAAGGACTCGTAAGACAGGCTTGTGAATGCTTTAAAGGTCCCAGCTCTTGGGCAGCCTGAGACCAAGCTGAAGCCAGTCTGGGGCTACCTGGGAGCCCTTTAAAGTTCTCAGTGTTTTAATGGGCTGCTGGTGTTGAAGCACTAGCTGCCCCCTTTAAAGCTCCAGGACTGTAGGCAGCTCTGTCACCACTGCTGCAACAAGACTGTGTTTGTACAGATTTTCTCAGACAGCCTGCAGGCTTTGCTACGCAGTGGCAGCGGGGACAGGGCTGCACCCAATTCTCCCTAACAGCTTGCTGCTGCTGGAAGAGCCAGCTGCTTTTCCTCTCTCCCTCTCCCACATGCAATCAGAAACTTCTTGGATGTGAGGTAGCCATTTTTGAAGCAGATTTGATATTTTATCACATGATTTATTGCTTGAATGTCTAGCATGTTACTATTTAATTTGCAGAACATGTTAATCACATGATAAATGCAATGTCTGTAGGGGCCTTGAGGTAATTTTCTCTCAATCACAAATCAATAGCAACAGCTTTTTAACAGACAGCCTCTTACGCTGATTAGTGACCTCTCCAAATGAGCAGAGCAGGAAACAAGCGGCATAGCTTGATGATGGACTCTCTTAATGCAATTCAGAAAAAATGGAAGCTGCCTTTCTTTGGGAAAGTGGATTTTTTAGCCACCGTCTGAAATTACATGGAAAAAACTCTGTGGTCTCTTACCCAGTCGCTACCTGTTCCTTCTCATTGGGTTCAAAAAGGCTGTACCAGGTAAAGAAATTAGTGCACCATTTGTCCAAGAATGGGAAGCTAGCTACTCTGAGGCACAGACATGACTCAGAGTTATTTCTTGACCATTTCTGAAATCTTATAGGTGACCTGCTTCATGTCATCAGTAACAATGAGCGATTTAGAAAAATGCTAATGCTCAGCAGCCTTGAAGTTTTAGCAAAGCGTGAAATGTCTCATTACTATCTAGAAACAGTTATTCAGTTTTAAGGGGCAGCAAAATGTCTCAACCAAGAAGTATGCTACCTTTCTAGCATTAAATCTAATTTACCACTTCATATCTTTAAAATCTCACATTGATTCAGATGGCACCTATGCTGTCCTCAAACCCTGAACAAGGAGTGAAAGTCAGAAGCTATTCTGTCTTTGTCCACCTTTCAATTTTCCTCAGTATCAAGGTAATAAGCCACATAATACTATCAATGCTGAATTATGTATCTTATTTTCCCCATGATAAAATGCAGCACGAAACATGTCATTCATCTTTGTGTTTGTAGTTGGACAGTCTGCTATTGAAAAAAATCCTTTTCCTTACATTTAATTAAGGTCACATATCAGAGTTACAGTTTATCAGATATGTCTGGAAAAGAACTGGATGTTACCCTCAGCTCTTCTTCTACATATATCCTGACCACTATAAAAGACTCTTTTGTATTCTTCTTAGTCTTTTCAACCCTTGCTTTTAAATCTTGCTTCCTACCGAACAGCTTTAACTACCGTCTCTATTACTGTTCATACCAGGGAAATCTACCAAATTCTTGTCAGCTGATCTGCTGTCCATGGGGTTCTCTACAACTTTTGCAAAAGGCATTAGAAGCGTCTGAAAACTTCAGATTGGAGACCTACATTACTTTACATTTAGTTCACATTTAGAAGATTTCCTTCAGGGAAAAAAGTACTAGATTTTTTTTTTAAAAAAAACTTACTTCTTTACAAGTTGATGGCATTCATTTGGGAAAGCTTCCAAGTTGCCACAAACAAAGGAATATTTTAAGCCTTTCTGGACAGTACAGCAATAGTGTGGGACAACTTTTGCTTTTTCCTATACATTTCATGATCACCTCAAGTGCAGTCACTGTACCTACATGACAGGCTATTACTTCCTGAGCTGCTGAATCCAGATAAAACTTCTGTGAGTTTCAAGTTAAGACAAAAGAATTT
>NW_017729029.1:69017346-69021050 GCF_001723915.1 Gavialis gangeticus | reverse complement strand
TTTTTTAAAAAAAACTTACTTCTTTACAAGTTGATGGCATTCATTTGGGAAAGCTTCCAAGTTGCCACAAACAAAGGAATATTTTAAGCCTTTCTGGACAATACAGCAATAGTGTGGGACAACTTTTGCTTTTTCCTATACATTTCATGATCACCTCAAGTGCAGTCACTGTACCTACATGACAGGCTATTACTTCCTGAGCTGCTGAATCCAGATAAAACTTCTGTGAGTTTCAAGTTAAGACAAAAGAATTTTGTGCTTTGCACGTGTAGCGTTGTGGGAAAGAAAAAAACTCATTTTTCTTTTAAGGCTAAAAAATTTGGGCTTGTGGTTAAATTCATCCTCATTAATGTAGTATTTTCACACAGCTTCTAAGCAACAAAGAAAACACTAGTAGTGCGCTAAATCTACTGTGTAGGATTATGCTAATCAGTAACTTATATCTAGATGGTACTTTAAAAATATGGACATTGTGACAATTTCTATACTATAGGGGTTGTCAACTGGGGGTATGCGTACCCCTAGGGGTGCTTGGAAAGGTCCTAGGGGGTATGCACAGGTGAGCAGAGATGGAGCACCGCCACCCACCACCCCACACCACTGCCGCACACCATCTTCCCACGGCCCATGCGGCTCCGTGGGCTGCTGATGGGCTCCGTGCAATTGGCCAGGTGCGAGGCCTGTCAGCAGCCTGCAAAGCTGCACACAGTGGGTGGTGGTGGTCGCCACTGTGTGCAAGCTTCCCCCTGCCCCCCGGCCACCAACAGGGGTACAATTCTTTAAAAATGTTGGAAACCCCTGCTATACTACTATACTATGGAATCAGGAGTTCAAATAAACTGATCGGAAGCTTTTGGATTGGTTTCATCCCAAATGTGTAACTAAATTAAGACAACCATATAATAGTGTATCCTAAAATTCTATTTTTGTCACCAAGAAACTACCCTGTTGCTACCTGGAGAATGTGTTTTATCCATTAAACCACAATGAGACCTTGGAGAGCTGAAGCTTAGCTAACGACTGCTGATCTGGTGTGCTTTTACTTTTGCTCCACTTAACATAACACAATGTTGTCTCCAAGTTCCCACTCTCTGTTATTCTCCGTGATAAACCAAGATTTGCAGCTCATATATTTCTCATTCAAATTTGTTCAACCATTTGCCAACCAAACACTTTACTTCTTTGTTTATGAATTTCCTAATTTTCTTATAAAATGTTAGTTTTATGTAAGTTTGTTATAAAACTTAAGTTTGTAAGAAGTGTGTGATCTTGGATGAAGGTGAACAGAAAACTTAGAGATGGGCTAGTTGCAAATTCAGTGAAATACAGGATTGGCAACTATCTGCAAATTTACAGACACTCCGTAAAAAAGAACACACCCACTGAAAGTACGGGGGGGAGGGGGTCAGGATAGAGGTGCAGACCAGGAGGAGGAGAGGCAGTGGATGAAGGGTCCATGCTAGGACAGAGGGAACAGGGTCAGCAAGGGCCAGGCTGTGGGGTGGGCTGGGAGAGGCAACACAGTGAAGAGTGCAACTAGGGTTGCAGGGGGCAGCATAGGGTAAGACCACTGCTGCAGTCGCACAGGACTGCAAATCCAAGATATTTTTTTAAGCGAAAGAAAAAATGTCAGTAAAAAAAATTCTGTGTCATTAAATATGTGCAGCTTGTCAGTGAAAGAAGTTTGCAACCCTGATAAAATATCAAATTTTTTTTTACCCCGCATAGATTTTTGCCCAGCAGAGAAAACTTAACATTTTACCTTCCTTTTGGTAAAGAGTTCTGAGCACTTCAAAAGATGAAAGAGCCTGGCACCATGTGAAGCTCAAAGCAGAGATCAGCAAAAGCTTAAACAATTTTTGCTTTGTTTTTATTAAAACTTTCATGTTAAAAATCTGCCTCCTAAAATTATATTTTCTGTGGTAACTTGGAAAGACTAACCATAGACTAAAATATACAACTCAGTAACATACTGTAGAACTAGGCCATTACTCAAATACAATCACAGAAGACATCAGAATTCAGATAAATTTACTATTAAAAGCACAAACAACAAATCTTATGGCTTGGTTTTCCTATTATTTATAATTTTGACCAATACAATTTCTTTCCTTTTCTTGTAAGTGAACACAAGATAGTCCAGTAGAAGCCTGCATTAAATAAAATTATTTCCTAAAAGACTCTAATATCAAAGTCTGCTTCGTTATGAATTACACAGAGAGGTTTTGTTATTACTGTGATTTAAAAAATAAAGTCCTGATAATGTTATACTCTTCATTACAAAATATTGCCTAGTCATTCATATTTATTGCAGCAATAACAGATATTAATTTCTGTAGAATAAAATGAGAAAAGTCATCAAGAGCCCAATGAATCTTGTTTCTAGTAGTGCAATAAAGTAATCCAAGGATTTAAGTGCTTGCATGTATTCATATATATATGGAAGGTTGATTAATGTTTACCAGATTAGTGGTTGGAAAATAAGCTAAGTATATAGAGAGTGTATACCGACACAGGGTACATTCTGTTTTATTATTCAGGGTATAAATAATCATCATTCAAGCCACTGAATGTTATATAAAATATATACAAAATTCTAATATAATAAAAGTCTTAGTCTGTCTATCTGTCCATAACGTTCTAGGCTAACTGTGCATGCACGGTCCATAGGGTGGGTGGCAACTGGCTGGCCCTGAACATTACAGACAGACAGACAGACAGGAGGCAGCGGTCAGGGGCCAGGGAGCAGGTCAGGGACATGGCCTGGTGCACTGCCGGCCATGGGGCACTACCTGCTGAGGGGTACTCCCTGCCACAGCGCGTGGGCATGACTCTGTGGCACGCTGCTGCTGGTCGCTGCTGCGTGGCATGGTACACCACACCATGCCCGCTCCCCCCCTCCCTGCTGCATTCCCCCCCCTACCACCCGTTGTTGGGAGGCATGCTCCCAGACCACCGCTGGCAGGGAGCAGGAGGCAGCAGTGAGGGAGGGGAACGGTCACTCTCACTGCACGGCCCCACAACAGCACACCCTGTCCTGCTGTGCCCCCAACTGCCTCCGCCCAGGGAGGTGGTGCAGGGTGAAGCGGCATACTGGGCCACATTCAGAAGGAACCGGGGGGGGGGGGCAGGGGGGGGGGACAGGACATGCCAGCTCTTGGCTCCCTCGCGTGCCCCTGGACAAGCCATGGAACTCTAACTGCTCCATGAACTGGCAGAGCTGGGGCCCCAATCATGGTGACCAGGGTCCTGGCTAGGCCAGGTTGTGGGGCAATCATAGCCCTGCAGCTCCCCCAGTGGCACAGCACAGGGGAGCCAAGAGGAGAGCATGGCCCCACGGTCTGTGCACGGGCAAGGGCTGGGCAGCTACAGGTTGCGCTCAGCCTCTGCTCCATGCCTTTGCTTTGTCCACAACACGGTGTGGCACAGCTCCCTGTGCCTCAGTGCCCGGCCCAGCCCGCCCTGTACCGGGACTCACATGGTGCCACACTGTTGTCAAAGCAGAGGCAGGGAGTAGAGGCTAAGCAAAGCCCACAGCTGCCCCACCCTTGCCTGTGCACAGACTGGGAGGCCATGGGCCATGCTCCCAACACATTCTGGCTGGGGTCCATTCATGGTGACTGGGACCCCAGCTGCACCGGGTCGCAGCTATTCCAGGGGCACAGTGCACATGGGGGGGGGGGTGGAAAACAGGCCCAGACCTG
>NW_017729029.1:69014135-69016640 GCF_001723915.1 Gavialis gangeticus | reverse complement strand
GGTGAAGATCATCCGGGCCGGCTGACTTAATGTCCAGCCCCTCCAGAAGCTCCCTAACTAAATCCTCACTCACTCTAGGCCCAGGTGAGCCTCCCCCGGGGCCCAAAGGGGGCCCAGCAGTTTGCTACTGTTCAAAAATGGCTGTGCATCACTGACATCAGCAAAGTAACTAGTATCTCAAATTGCAACACCACCACATTTTGCCTCCAAAAAAGAATGCAAGCTGAAAAGAGACTTTACCCTGTGCCTTGAGCCGTCTCATGTAACGTTTGGCAACCTTTTCAGGCTGAGCACCAAAATGACCCAATCCAGTTTAGAAGCAGGCGGACGGGCAGGAGCTAAGGCCCAGTTGCCACTTTTCCCTGCCACAGCGTTGGAGATGGTCTCCACCGCTGAAGTCCTCCAGCCCCACCAAGTGCTATATACACAGGCTAAATCCAATGGCTCCCTGGGCCAGATCTGGCCTGCAGGCCATAGGTTGGACACTTGGTCTAGTGCACCAAGGAAGGGTGGGATATAGCTGCCATAAGAGAGCTTTGCACTACATGGCTAGGGACTGACATGACACACAAACTGGTGTAAGTAATCAGAAACTGGTTTAAACCTGTGACAGAACAGATGTTCAGTGCACATAAAACTGGCTTGAAAATAGCTGAAACTGGTCTGAGATAAATCTGGTTGAATGCAGTATTAGATTTAACTGATTTGGGTCAAACTGGTTTATGCAATGTCTGTCCCAGACCCCCTTCCTGATTTAAGTTATATCAAACTCTTCCAGCATTCCAGCATGCTCTTGAGGCTGGGTGGGGCTCTCTGCTCCACAGCAGGGCTGGCCCCTCCCCTCTGCTCCATGGTTGCAGCTCTGGGAGAGACTGCATGTACAGCAGGGTCCACCTGGCTTCTCCTGCTACCCCCATCCCCTCTGCCTTACACAGACACCTCTCAACATTAGCTAGCATACCACATGTTGGCTACAGTCTGTGCTGTGGGAGACCGGACAAAGGGAGACAGGACAGGCTTAGGGCTCTTCAGAGCTAATCAACAGGTAGTTGGTAATGTCCCTCCTTCCTTGGAACAAGTTGTTTAAGAAGAGCTTGAACTAATGAGAGATCCTTTTCTTTTGGTGATGGGGTGATAAATGCTGTATAAATCCATACTGGCTCCCTCACTGACCAGTAAAGGGGTGGGGGGAAGCCTTCCCTAATCAGAGCCTCTTGCTAGGGCCTGGCCATGCAGCCCCTACCTCTCAGTTCAACATTGTGCAAGGGAAGGCTGCTCTAGCACCCACTGGCTTCTAGTCTGAGCCACTGCAGGCATGTGCCTGCATCTTCTCAGTCCAGAGGGGATGTCTGTGCAGTTACAAACTGATTCAGCCTAGGCAGGGTTAGACTAACCTGCAAAAATTTAATCAATTCAGGCTCAGGCTTTTTGGGTGTCTGTCCCTAGCCCATATGGCATGCGTCTAGTTCCTGGACACTGAAATGTGGAGTCTCCTGTATTAACAGTAATAATCACCAAACCATCCGTTTTACTAGCAGGCCACATATTAGATACCTAAATAAATAGCGTGTTTTACAAAATTTCACATAGCTGTCATCTCCCAATGAATTCAGTGGAGACAGCTAGTTGATCAGCACTTGTGAAACATCATAAGCATGATAAAAGATTAACTACTGACTTAACAGCCTAACTACTGGCCCCTAATTTTGAAAAATCTTAGCCAACAGCTTTGGTTATAAATAGAATGTTTGGGATTATATTCAATCTAGGATCCAAAAAGGATTTCTGTTTCTACTATAATCACAGATGATAACCCATCCTATCACTATCTAAGTATTAACAATGAACACTGTGCAAGACAAATATTTATAATAAAAGAAGGTCCATATGGAAGACAAAGTACATTGTGTACTTGGAAAAAGAAACAATTATTGGGATTTAAAATAAAAATGAAACATATAGAAACCAAGAATGGCTAAGAAAGAAACATGGAGAAAGAGGAATACTACCGAAATATTACAGAGGAAACTGTTTACTTACAAGGCTAATAATTTTACCCATGCACAAGTATATTTACCCATGTCCCTTATTCTAAATAATTTTAAATCTCCGATTGAAAAATTTTGCCTAAGCACAGGTATTAACCACAAAGATTTCTCTTTGGAAACAGACCCCATTTTTCTATTGAGTAAGGCTAGGGACAGAAATTACACATAAAGTAGTATTAATCAGAAACCAATTTAAACCTGTAACAGAACAGAAGTTCAGTGGATACAAACTGATTTCAAAATGGTCAAAATCAGTTTTAGATAGACCTGGATGGACGTAGTATCAGACTTAATGAATTTAGGTAAAACCATTCTATGAAACTTCTATCCCAGAGCCCCTCCTGACTTATGATACTTTGCAATCCCCCAGCATCCCAGGATGCCTTGCACCTTCAGCACAGCCCCCCCCCCCCCATTGCAAGGGGGGGGGGCTATTCTCTGGCCCCCTGTCTGCCCC
>NW_017729029.1:69009937-69014090 GCF_001723915.1 Gavialis gangeticus | reverse complement strand
CCCCCCCCCCCCCCCCCCCCCCTCCCCCCCATTGCAAGGTGGGTGGTCTAGTCTCTGGCCCACTGTCTGCTCCAGCCAAACCTGGCTGGCCCCACCTCCGGGCTGTCAAAGAGCTTAGGCAGCTAAGCCCCCACTCCCCAGCCCAACCCGTGGAGAGCACGGGTCTCCAAGGGGCCAACAAGGCTGGGTCCAGTACAGGGGTGAGGCTGGGGCAACTGCCCAGCCAGGCTACAGGGAGGAAAGACCATGCCTTGTACAGAGCCCCATGGGGGGCGGGCATGGCCAGGGTTGGGGGCATTTGTTCCCTTCCTACACCTGCCCTATGGCTGAGAGGCTGGGTTTGGCACAAGGGTGGGACTGGGGCAATCTCCCAGCCAGACAGTGGGGTGGAAAGCCAGACTGTGGGGGAAAGCCCGGCTGCATGGGAAAGCCCATGCTGTACAGACCCTAGCTGAGGGAACCGTGCCCAGGGCAAGCTGTCACAGCTGCATATATTCAGAAAAAGATCCACCAAAAACTTCAAGAGAACCAGCTGTTTCGATGGTTCTCTCAAATGGTTATGACAAAAAAATGCATTTGATGGAAATACCTCATCCAAAGGCTGCATTATTAACTATAGCACTAAACTGCGAGTCTCAAATTCACCTGGTTATCTAACACAAATTCTACTAAATTGTCTGCAGTGTTGTTTCATTCCAGGTATCCCATCTCGTTTTAAATGTTATCTCCATTCAGTCTTTGTTCCTATATGTACAACCTTGTATTTAGCTACATTAAATGTCTTGTTGAAATATGTTGTTTATATTACCATATAATCTAGACCAATCTTTCCCATTTCTGTAAATAAGTTTGAGTGGCAAGTCAATGACAACCCCTGTCCTGAAAAACTTACAATCTCTATACCTAGGTCACTTAAAGAGGAGCACTGGGATAGGTAGCAGTATGACTAAAAAGGAGCAGGGGGCGGGGGGAGTAGTAGTTACTGGATTATAAATTAACGTGGCCGACATTTAGTGGATAAATGTAATTATATTTCTCCGTTCTCTCTCTACATAAAATTAAGATGACCTTCACAATATAAGGATTTGAAAAAACAAACAAAATAGTTACTTTCTGATTAATTAAACTTTGAGAGTTCATTTGGATATGTATGCTTGCTTCTGTTCTGATATAAGAGAATTACTGAAAATTAAGCATTTATCTGAAATATTGAGAGTTCGGATGAGGAAATTACTAGTGCCATTTTTAGCTGTAAACCTGCAATCTCAATACAATAGACGTCTCTTTTCAAAAGGCTTTTCATAGTATTTACAGACACCTAAAATATGATATTTTCTGTCATTCACAAAGTACTCACAATATACCAGGAAGCCCAAACCAGTAGCTATACAAGTAGTTAGGTACTGCAGATGTTAGAAGTTACAAGTTACTGCTGAGGTAATACAGTTATGTAGATGGGACTGAAATCCCTTTTATTGTTACCATTTCTGGATGAATTTATATTATAATTTATAATTACTAATTTATTTAAATATTAAATTGCCATCATGGTTTCTTTTACATAAATTAAATTCAGGTCTGTTAATCCCCAAGTTGTAAAGAAAAAAAAACACTTAGAATTTTTGTCCACATCAACATGATTGTCTACACAAAAGTGTCCAAACCTGAGTAAATTTTTTAGAGCTACAGTATTATATACTGTAAAGTTTCTTCAAGGCAAAAGGCACAAACACAGACAGGAGAAATTTGAGTTTGGTTAAAAAGACACCGAAGTATTAAGCCAGTTTGAAGATATTCCCTGTCATTAAAGAAGCTTCTAGTGATAATGATGAGCTGGAACTATAAGAACAGACTCTCCAGCTGACTTTTTTTTTTCTTCTCGTTCTAATTACAGTATTTAGCAGCAACAATTTTCTCTGAATGAGAAGAGAGTCCTGGACAGAGAAAACCTACAACAGCTGCGATAACAAATAACGAATGATGCCAAATTGTATTTAACTAGTATTTAACATGTAAAGTTGCACCATCAACTTAAAGTTATTCTTGTTGAATTTTTTTAACTTACTATTGTTGTAAGTAAAAATTGAGATAACTCTAACTGAAAACATTTCTGGTTTAGTCTCTATTTTTTCCAATGCATTTGCTTTGTGCATTTAACAGCATTGTCTGTTTTGCAGTTCGTATGAGTCTTCCACGTAGCAATAAGAGAGAGAAAAAATTGTGAAGGACTAGGAAAGTATTATTTTAAAAAGACAAAGTGAAAGAGAGACTTTGTGCAGCTGAGCAATTTGAAATTGAGAACAGATAAGAAGTCGCTTCCCTATGCTGTCTGAGAAGAAAGAAATGCAAATAAAAAGGGACTAGAGGGAAAGGTGGATTGATATTACACTTAACTTTAAGCACCTGCAAATTCTTCATTACTGTATGCAAACCACAGCATGTAGGAAGATTAAATAATGCTAAAGTACTTGTAAAATAGTTCTTTCTATCAATATTAGAAATACTTGTGCCAAATATATTATGGGGCCACGATTTAAATTCCAGTCAGGGAAAAATGTCAATTTTCCACTTCTTTAGTGTTTCCCCTTTCAGCATAGAAAAGCAAGGGAAAAAAGAGAACTGTCCCCGCCCCCTTCCTAGCTGATAAAACCGCTGACAAAACTGCACTATAGATGCTTATGACACTTCCAGTCTACACACAGTTTTGGACCAACCTATTTTTACTGAATATGAGCCAACAGTATACTCTTGCTGCAAAAAAAATATATCTCAACAGCATTTTGAATTGTACTGGCAGGACTGTCAATTGCAGATCAAGATCTTTCTGCTCTATTTAGCAATAGTAGTAAATAGCATCTAATTTATAGTGCATACAGTAAAGAAAGATATAGACAGATTGCAAAAGTCCAGCAAATAGCAATAAAAATGATTAGAGGCCTAGGACACATAATGTATTAGAGTAAAATTAGGATTATTTAGTCTGGAAGACAGAAGACTGACAGAATTTGATGCCAGCCTTTACATACCTGATGTGGTGATATAAAGAGGATGGAGATCGACTATTCTCTGTGGCTGTAACGGACATGACTAAGACCAATGGCTTCAAATTGCATTAGAGGAAATTTAGGTTAGAGCAAATTTAGGCCAGAGCTTTGGAAGAACTGTCTCACTATGAAGATGGTTAAACATTCGAGCAGCTTCCCTAAAGAATCTCCATCCTTGGAAATTTTCAAGAGCTGGTTAGACAGATACTTGACCTCAATGTTTTAGGCCATAGACAGGCATTCATTTCACAGGATTGCTGTAAAAGTCTTAGCACTGGAAAAAGCGTTTGGGGACTTTAAGCATACAAATAATTTGCAATGCGTAGGAGATGCACACGCACTCCCTGAGATTGGCGGTGCACCCCCTGAGATTGGCCACCGCTGCCGGTGGCACCTGCGGGTGGTTGCTGCTTGCCACCCCTTCTCCCTTGCTGCTGACACTGCCAGCAGCATCTGTGGGTGGTCGCCAATTGCCTCCAGCTGCCGCTGCCGACAGTGTCTGCAGGTGGTTGCTGATTGCCACTTGCCACGCTCCCCCTCACCGCCAACACCGCTGCAGCTGCCTGCGAAAGCTCCCTGATCACCGCCACCATGCCCCCACTGCCTGCGGGCGGTCACCGTGCCCCCCCCAGCCTTGGGAGGCACATGACATTCATGATATAAGTGCTCTAGCCAGGTGAGGTCTTCAGCCCAGAGGTGCTAGAAGGCTGCTCCTTAGGTCACCTCTGCCTTTAGAAGAGTCCAGTAATTGAAAGCCTGTCCTCAGCTGGCTGCAGGGATGGGTGGAGCAGAAGGGCCTAGCAAGAGAGGGTTGCATGTCTCTCCTGGGACTAGTTGTGGCAAATGCCCTCTGCCCATGCACAGATCATTTTCCAGGTCCAGGCAGAGGCAGGAAGCAAAAACCCAGGCCTTGAGCCTTCCTAGGATGATTCCAGGCTGGGGGAATGCCCTCATTTTGCACAGACCCGAGTTGACCTAGGACTGTTCAGTGTTAGGAGGTATTGGCAGCCACAGGAGGTTAGGAGGTATTGGCAGCCAACATGGCTTCCTGACAGCTTGCCCCTGGGTGGGCTATCAAGGAGCCAGTGTTTTCCTCCCTCTGTGTCCCT
>NW_017729029.1:69003316-69004937 GCF_001723915.1 Gavialis gangeticus | reverse complement strand
GTTGTGGGAAATGCCCTCTGCCCATGCACAGATCATTTTCCAGGTCCAGGCAGAGGCAGGAAGCAAAAACCCAGGCCTTGAGCCTTCCTAGGATGATTCCAGGCTGGGGGAATGCCCTCATTTTGCACAGACCCGAGTTGACCTAGGACTGTTCAGTGTTAGGAGGTATTGGCAGCCACAGGAGGTTAGGAGGTATTGGCAGCCAACATGGCTTCCTGACAGCTTGCCCCTGGGTGGGCTATCAAGGAGCCAGTGTTTTCCTCCCTCTGTGTCCCTTGGAACAAGTGAGGGAGAGTTGGTTAGCAACGATCCTGCCTTGAGCAGAGATGTGGACTAGATGACTTCCTGCGGTGCCTAATAAAGCTTAAGTGGTCATTTGGTTTTGGCAATGATGTCCATTTAAAAATATAGGCAATTCATGTGTGTGTTTGTTGCTCATCTATCTCAACACCATACCCTCCCTCGTTTTCAGAGTCCATCATTCCTATCCCTTGTGCTACTGAACACCCACTGCTTCTTATAGTTCCAGGTTTATGATTTTCCACCTCTTCTGTTTCCTTCTCCCTCCACCACCTTTCTTTCTTTTGCTCTAGCATAGCTAACATTTATAAGCAACCTTTAAGGAGGCAAAAAAGTACATTGGAGAATGATTTTTACAATGGCAGGCAAGTGAAATATCCGACTTGTCTTCTTTGTATTAATAATGATGTTTTGAGTCTACTTTTATTGGTCTCTTTTTTATATCTAAATTACAGTTTATTTTTTATGTCACGGGAGTTCTCATGAGTCTTTAGTTATTAAAGGTTAAGTGGGAGGGATATTTTATAAATATATACTTACTGAGGCTATGAACAAATATAACTTTTAACCTCCCTTAAGAAGGGAGGAGAAGCTGCCACTCAGGAATGCACATGAGCTGTTATAACTATTATGTTTTCATACTTCTGCACTGGTAAAAGGCTGGATTAAATAGGGGTGAATTTGCAATCTTTTTGCTATGCTTGCGTTGCTAAAGGTGCATACAAATGTAAATAACATCACAAGAGCTTATATTAGGGGTGCACTGATAGAAATTTTTGGGGCCGATACCGAGAGCCAAATTTAAGGAGGCATATCGGCTGATACCAATCCGATATAGCTGCCATCAGCTGGTAAGCCTGTTGTGGTGGAAAGGTGGGGGAAGCGGGGGAAGATTGATACCCCCCACAAATGAGGGAGGGGGCAGGGGCAGGTGCTGCCCAGTGGGGATAGGGGGAGGGCACTGGAAGGTGGCACAGCTCATGCGTTGGGGGCAGCTCCTACCACTGCTTGAGCCCCGGAAGGGCGGGAGGGCATGTGCCCCCATATCTGCATGGCATGAGGTGGGTTGCAGTTGCAGGTTGAGAGCTGGCACTGTGTGGGGCTCTTCTCACTAGGGGCTGGGTTCAGAGCAGGCTCTGGCGGCACTGGGAGGAGGCTGCAGCCACCCCAAATTTCACCGCAGCTCCACTCCCAGCCCCACACTGCCACCCAGCACGGCCCTGGCTGAATGCCCCGCCTCCACCCAAGCGCTGGGAAAAGTTGCGGCTGTGCCAAGCAGCAGGCAGCAGAGCCTTGGCGAAACTTGGGGTGGATGCAGCCT
>NW_017729029.1:68983993-68998316 GCF_001723915.1 Gavialis gangeticus | reverse complement strand
GTGCGGCTGTGCCAAGCGGCAGGCAGCAGAGCCTTGGCGAAACTTGGGGTGGATGCAGCCTCCTCCCAGCGCTGCCAGAGCCCACTCTGAGCCCAGCCCCTGCCGAGAAGAGCCCCATGCAGTGCCAGTTCTGGCTCCACCCTGCAGCTGCAGCCCAGCCTGCACTGCGCAGATCTGGGGGCATACCCCCCCACCCTCCTGGGGTGCAAGCAGCAGCAGGAGAGCTGTGCCTCTGTCCTGCATCCTTCTCCTCCCCTTGCTGGGCAGCACCTGTGCCTGCCCCCTCTGTCACCACAGGGGGCATTGATCTGCCCCCTCCATTCCCCTTCCCTCCCCTCCCAACTTACCAGTTGGACGCAGGCTGCCAGCTCCACTCTGTGGTGCACTGCGGCTGCATGCAGCACGGCCATTTATCGGCTCCATTGGGCCAATATCTGATACAGACAATCTTCTTTATATCAGTACTGATCTAATATCAGACCGACGTATGAGTGCACCTCTAGCTATACTACTATAATTTAATATCAATACAATAGTTACATCTGTCTATACCCTGAGATAAGCTAAAAACAGTATGACACACATTCATTACCAGGTTTGACAAGGTTATTAAATGTACAACTCTAGATCTCTAACTGAAGGGAACAGAAGAAAGTATGTTTGTACTGAGGCTGAAAAGTATTCCTGAGGCAGAGGTAGGGGTGGGGCAGGAGACCCATTACAGTGAAATACCACTCCTCTGAATTTACATGAAGAAATCCAAGAAATAAAATCCAACATATTTAACTCAGCTTGGGGCTATTTAATTTCCTTTGGCTCCACTGTACCTGTTACAGGAGCCACGATCCAATCCAAAGAAAGAGAAAGCGGTAGATCAACGTGAAAGCAAAACCAAGAGATACTGGACTACCTTTCTGATTTGTAGGTCTTTTCTGTGAAGGTCTTTAGGATTTAGTAGTCTGGGAGACCCTGACACACCCCATGCCCAGGCATTTCTTCAAATGTGACTGATATACAGTAAGATACGAAACATGAATCTACTGAAACTTTTGTATCACTGCGCTACTTGTGAATGATTCAGATCACGGGATCATCAGTGATGATGGACTTGCACCATTAGTTCTCTTGCTAGACTTACATTAGTAAGAGAACATCACAGTGTTTTATGGTCTAAATAAAGGCTTTGTTTCCATGACTTTGAGGAGGTTACTATTAATGAATAATAAAATCTTGAGAAACTTATGCTTGTCTTTCCAAATAAGAGCTAATAAACCAATATACAGTATCATGCTCATTCTTATATACATAAAGATAGCTTTTCAAAGAGGGCAGTCAGCCTGTTTAGGCTAAAAAACTAAAGGCAAGAGCCTAAGACAGGCGCTGGAATTCCTGTTTCTTCAAACACAGGTAGGTTATAATCACCTTTTAAAAAGAGAAGCCTAAGGCTTACAACAAAAACAGTTTTAACCAAACAGTTTTAACAAGTGAAGCACAGTAACTATTCAAAGCAATCACTGCATAGAAGTAAAACATACAATCATGAGAAGAATCTTTGTTTGGCTTTATATATTCAAAATCCTTGGAAATAAAGATGAGAAAGGGGAGTTTAAGTTTTCTAAAGTGAAAGATTATACTGCCTAAAACCCTCATTCTGGGTTCAGATTTGTGACATGAGTGGTAGTTCTGGCTCTTGCAGTTTTCACAGCAGAAGCTACTACTAAAGTCATACCTATCCCATATCCTTCATACAGTTGTCTTTCACGTTCCACGGTCTGTTTGATGATCATCTCCCGGGAACCATGCTGTCTCCCTTGTCTGCCTTTAATGCTGTTATGCAACTCAATCTGCTCCAGTTCATCACTGAATCGATTCAAGTAACTGAAAGACAACAACACATATTTCAGCTAGGCATAGCAACACTAACACAACGATACTAGTTTGGTTGCTTGTCAGGGACATTTTTACCAGTTACAATACTTTGTCTTCTAAGCCATTTCAAAACATGCTACAGAGGCAAACTGAGATTGCTGTGAGCTAAATTGAAATACTTTTTTTAAAGTATAAAAAGTCTAGTTAGGTTCTGATCCCATGTACTAATAGATTTTGCAGAGTATAGCACAGATCAGCCTATGCAAGAAACTGTTAGAGAAGGAAGGGTAGTGTTATATTAGAAGAACTTCCTAAGGACTCTAGAAGTAGGATAAGATTTGTTCCTGTTTATGACTAGAAGCTACACAAAAGGTTGACAAATAATTTCACTATAAGGAACTGAAATAGGAATGTGAAATTTTGCCAACTGTTAATCATTTTAGTTAAATTTTTCTAGTTTAGTTTTTTGGGCCATATTTCATTTTAGATTACTTGAACATCATTGGTGATGAGATTTCTAAAAATACACTGTTTTGTTCACATTAATAAACTACTGCTCCTGCTTATTTGGCTATGAACAGACATCGCATTTATCCTGGGAGATATACTTTTGTCCTGGGACTACAGACATACATTCCCGGTGTCCTGCTTGAACTCCCTCTGAAGTATGCTGGATAAAATGTACAAAAATTTTTTCCCACAACAACCTGTTGCATGTTTATATGATTACAGTGGTTCATACCAGGGATAAATCTGTCAGGTGTGTACTCGTGTGGGCCACCTACTGGGGAAGGAGCAATGATGCATGAAAGGGCTCCTGCTTTGATCTGGGTCAAATGAAACATCTATTTACAGCCTATTATGAGAAACTCTAGTACATTCATACTTTGGAGCAACAACTTAAAATATGACGTGGGTGGGGGAAGTGTTGCTATATTGTCAAGGAAGCTTCTTTTGCTATGTTTGGAGGAAAAGCAGACAAATTTGACCAAAAAAAATGCTAAAATTGCCTACCTTGAACACACCCGACTTTAATAATCGTCGTGGGCACGTGTTTGTGTGTGAGAGATTGTACACATGTTGTATTGCGGTAGCTATAGTTGGTGTAATTGCTTTATATTGCTATTTTATAATGAAACTTGTTATGATTTATTTTTCATAATATTTTAATCAGTCATTATTATTTTGTATCAAATATTAAATAACCACAGAATTAACCACCTACTTTAAATCCCCTATTGCTTAGATATATATCTGACCTGTTGGTCTCATGATTTTAGAACTTGAATTTAGTATAGGAAAAATGTTTATGTAAGGTCTGTGGTATGTCTGGCATGTTTGACAAGAGGTAATGAAAGAATGAATGATGCATGTCTGTGACAACATGAAGGAAGACAGTCCTGTTGCAGCAGGTGAAAATAGCCTCCTATTTAAAGAGTTAAAGACTGCAGTGATATTGAGTCAGCAGTTAAGGATTACCAAATACTAAATCATGCCTTCACCCTGACTGCTGAAGACTACAAGCATCGACCCCTCGAAGATTGTAGACCACAAAGCCAGAAGATCACATCCTACCAATCCCAGCCTGCCAACAGGACAAGGAGGATGACCTTCGCATCTGACTCAGCAGAATCCATAGGCTTGTATGGACAGCTATCACTATAACATATGAATACAAAGAAAAGGCTTTGGGTCTCCACCTACAAGAAGGAATTTTGGGTGCATCCAACAAGACCTGACTCCATTCCTCATGATCAATCTGGCTGGCCACCTGACTGACCCAAGCATCTTTAGAACCTGGTAACACCTTAACCTTTGCAGGACTGTCTAACTATCTGTGTGTGTTTCTTTTGTAAGAATGAATGAATGAATGAATGAATGAATATGTATGGGAATGAGTGAAGCAGATAACCTTACTGCTTTTTATTCCTTTTATGTTGTATGCTTTATGTTCCAATAAATGCAGCGTTGTGCCTTATCCCAGTAAGATTCATGCTTGTTTTTAATTCACACTGTACACCCTGTGCATACAACACAAACTATGTATCTTAAGTGACCCCTGTGCAACCTGGAAAACAAAAATCTTGTTGCCTTTCATTAAAACTTCAAATGAAAATATTCTGGATATTTTACAGTATCATGCCATCATTTACACTGGGAAAAGGGTTGGAAACACTTTTCCGGACTGAGCCAGAATAACCCAGCTTGAGGTCCAAAGCAGGGCAGAGCTAGGACCCAACTGCTACCATTTCTCTCTGCCACCCAGCAGCAACACAATGTGGGTGAAGCCCCCAGTTGCTGAATGCCACAAGGGTCCCTGCTTCATGGGCCAGATCAAATAGCTCCAAAGTTGTAGGTTGCCCATGCTGCACTGAGAGGAATTAAAGTCTTCTGACTCTTACATAACTAACACCTGTTCTTCAACATCCTTAAAAATACCTCCTGTTATGTAGGTTTTCTTGAATTGTGTAAGAAACGTGCCATGACTGAAGATAAATGAAAGTCTACCATCAGGCAATGTAAGTGATTCAGCTACCATATGGCCAACCTTTGCTAAATAAACCCTTAAATATAGTAATGATAAAGTCTCTTTGTACAGCTTCCTACTTCAAAATTGCCTGCTTTTAAAATTCATGCACTGTGATAGTTGAGAGGGTCCTGACTGAAAAAAAAAAAAAATGAAATAGGATAAGAGCACTAGAATCGACTAGCTGCATTTTTATCAAATGGACAGCTCCATGCCCTTATGCTATCCTGATCACGTAGTCTTTAGAAAGGGCACACAGCTGTAGCTGTGTTATTTGGAGCTGCCTTCACTACATACGAAGGGACGGAAATCTTGCGTGGGAAAGTTGCGCCATGATCTAATTCAGGAGCTCTAAGGTACTTACGACATTTCTGTTATGCATATATTTAATACTAAAAAAAATTAAGAACCAGTAACATCTAAAATAAAACTTGAAAGGTAAAAGGTAGTTTATTAAAGGTTGGTTGTAGTTTTACCAGTCAATCTTATTTGAAAGAAATTAAACTTTTTACTGTTCTAGACCCAATCTTACTTTTCAATTAGTTCACAGGCTTCTTTCTTTGTGTAGTCTGCTTTACTAGGGTCAAGGTGACTTTGAAACCACTGCAATTTTTCTCCTACAAGAATAAAATGAATATTAATTACAATAGCACTTCATATGAATACAGAGCCCTTTGTTCCTGTAATAAACTTTATTTTCCAGAGTTTACTATTTAGTCATAAATATTTGGCTCATTAGAGTACCTGCACTGAGTCTCACTGAAGATTTCATACAAATAAAATATTTTATCTAGGTGTCAGAAACTGGTAAGGAAAGTACTGTCATCTGTCTCTCATCTCCCTTTACCTAAAAATATATTGTTCTTGTTTTTGTTTTAAAATACTAGAAAATCGGGAAGAAAACTTCTAATATATTTTCCATTTTTAATATAATATAAAGAGAAGTAAATTTGTTCTACAACAGCAGCATGAAGAAGAAGAATATTGGTTTAGATCTATTCATTCCATGACAAGCAGTCAGATTTATACAATTTAAGAATGGGGTAAATTTGAAAGATATAATATGTAGCATACAAAGTTGTCCAAAATTCAATGTTACTTCACTTAAAGCATCTTTTTGTGCAAGTGTTCAAGTATAAACATTATATAGATTGGTAAAACCAGATTGTATTTAAGAAAAAAAAGTTTGTTCTGTTGTATGCTACATTACCTTGTGCTAAGACATACATCTGCGCCCACTGTAAAGATTAAGCACAAGTAAAATCTTTCAATATCCTGACTGTATCAATATATGTAGGCTTAAAATGGGAACATGTGATGCTTGAATAAACAGAATCTTTTAATAAGCTAGTAGTCATTTCTGCAGCTACAAAGTAACTCCATAGCTTTCCTTTTCCCTCAAAACTCTGGAAGACTTGCTTTCAAAACCAAAAATTATTGTTTAAAAAAAACAAAACAGTTGATCAAACTTACCTACAGTACTCAGACGCAAAGCTTTCTCATTTTTCAACCTAGAAAAGAAAAAGTTCATACATTAGCCAATAATTAGTTAATAAAAAGCAGGGCAAAAATTATAGCAACTCAAAACATTTTTTCCATTCCTATCAAAATAAGAACCTGAAAAAATCTGTTTCAGATCAAAGGAAGCATTTGATTTCCAAAGGTACTACACTTCATATTTAAGCAAATTTGGTCTCGATACTATTCAGAGGTAGTTTATTTGAAAATGTATAAATAAAGGGATTTGACTTAATTTCCCCTCCTCCCTTTGTTCAGCTGAAAATTATTTGCTTATTTCAGCATAAACGGGCAAATTTTGTCAACCCAAAACTGACAAAATAATGTGGGTAAATAAAACAAAACAAAACAAAACTATTTGTCTAACACTTCTGCAAATCTACCAAGAGAATGCCCATGGAAAAAAAGGATGAAAACATGCCTTATGGGAACCTTCATTTTTAAAACATGCCACTATGACAGCTTCTGTGGGTGTTTTATGCAGGAGCATCAGCCCCAGGCTCAGTCCCTACATCAAATATGTCAGGGGTGGGCACATATTTGGGCCCATGGGCCACATAGGGAGTTTTGCTGAGCTGTCATGGGTTGGGTCAGCACACCCAAGTCACCAAAATGCCCTGTATGGGATGGGGCCACGGGCAGAACTGACAGGCAAGGCTGGGATCATGGGATGGTGACAGTGTGGAGCTGTAGGCTGGGCCCGGGGCAGAGCCATAATCCACTACCCACATGCCCCTGCAATGGGGGCAGGTTCTGCTGGCATAGGTGTGCAGGGAGCAGATCACAACCCTGTCCCAGCCCTGTGCTGCCACCGCTCCAAGATCCTGGCCTCAGCCCTGGACACAGCTCCCCACCCCGCTGTGCACCGTTGCCCACGCAGCTCCCAGCCATTCTCCCCAGAGATCATGGGGTCACCACAAAGACTGGTCAGGAGCTGTGTGGGGGTGCCAGCGTTGTAGGGCAGTAATAATGCAGGGCCTGGCCTGGGGCCAAACCCCAGTTCTGCAGGCAGGGACATGCAGGGAGCATATTGTGGCTCTGCCTGGGACCTGTGATCTGGGAGCCATGCAGGCACAGTGCATGGCAGAGCCGCACTCCCCTGCCTGCAGAACCTGTGCCTGTCACAGGGGCATGTGGGAAGTGGACAGCAGCTCTGCCCTGGCCTCATGCTGTTACCCCGCCAAGACCTTGAGTCTCTCTGGACCCACCTGCATGTCTTGCTTGCAGATGCCACTCCCTGCTGGCCTGCAGCCCTATCCCAACTGCCTGGCCACATGCCCTCCCAGCACAGGTCATGCCTCCAGCTGTGGGTGGAAGGTGGATGGGCTGGGGTGCCCAGGCACTGGGGTTGGGTCCAGCAGCAGCAGCCAGAAGGAGCCATCACCACCAGGGCTGTCAGGAAACGGAGTCCAGCCACCACGCTACCCCAATCCCGCTGTGTGTCTGCTAGCGGCAGGACTGGCTTCATGTGCCATGGCCCAAGCTGCTGCCCACACCCAGGCCAGGTGGGACCAAAGGACCCACTGCCAACTGAGCAAAATCTCTCCATGGGCCAGATACGGTCTGCAACTCCTATTCTGCACACCCCTGAAACATGTAAACTGTTTCTAGTATATCCCCATTGTGTTATCTAATGGAAGGGAAAGAAATGAAGTAAAATTGCACCTTGGATATTTATTAATTCCTATAGACTAAACATTATTTTGTAACAAGTGATAACAAAATAGACAGTGAGATATCTTCAAAATTAGTCAACAGCTTTTATGTGAAGATTGAGAAAGTAAATTCTAAGGAATTTCCATATCATTCCCCCTTTTTGAATTATTGAAGTATGGTACAGCCTTGTTAATTTTGGAGGATATATGTTAGAGCCTCACACTTTTAGTCTTGGAGATCTCAGGGTAATACCTGATGATCAAGCTGTATGGATGTCACTTGAAGTAAGCAAGGATAAAATATACAAAAATCTCTCAAGTACGCATTGGTTTGGCACAAATAATGACATTAACCTTTGTGAAATAATATTTATTCTTGTCAAGACAACTCCCTATATGTTCCAAACAGCAGAAAACCATTTTTAATTAGAATATACAGTAACACAAGATGCAGCAGCAGGTCCTCTGGTATAAATTGTCACTGCTTCACTGAAGTCAACGGAGCCATGACAACAATTAATAACAGTAGGCAGGGCTCCCAGAGTGGGTAATAGAATAATAAAATCAAATACAGTAGAGTATAAAACCAAATAAATTAGGCAGGATTCTTCTCCTTTTCTTTTCTTTTTAATTTCACCAAATAGAGCAAGTTTATGAACGGTAATTAAAAGATAAAAATGGAACCTAACTCAGAAGAAAAATTCTAAGTTAATGGATTCAAAGTTTCAAACTGACAGACCTGGAATGTGATCTTAATAGATAAAGAAAAGGAAGAATTAACATTACAACAAACCGAAGTGAGAATTACAGCTAATGTCTCAAACAGAGACTGATGCAGGGAAAAAAGTAGACAGCACAAAAGCCAATACTAGGAAGCAGACGGAGCATGGAAAATTCTGGAGATTGGACAAAAAAAGATTCCACATCTAGGAAACAACATGCAAAAACGAAAGGGAATTTTAAAAAGTAATAGTAAGAATGAAAACAGAAAAAGAGCAAAGAATGGGCATCATATACAATTTTTAAAAATAAAATTGTAATTACATAAGTAGTAAGTGCTACACTGGGTCAGATCAATGGTAGATCTGGTGTATCTGCTGTGATCTATCCCATAATATCTCTGGAATCCACCAGTTGCTGGCTTACAGGTGCTAGGGGATACACTCAGACTATTTTGTGTAACAGCTATTAAAGGATCTATCAGGCGTAAATGCATCTAGTCCCTTTTTAAACTTGGCTATCCTATCTACCTCTATAATGTCCTGTGGTTATGAGTTCCACAAGTTAACTACGTACTTCATTGAAAGGTACTCTCTCAGTAGTTTTAAACCTGTCTCCTAATTTCCAGGGGTCTCCTTTAGTTCTAGTATTCTGGGACTTAGTGAGTAACAGTTCTCTATTCACTTTGTCCACTCTCCTCATGCTTTTATAGATCGCTACCACGTCCACCTCAGTCTCTTGTTCAAACTTAAGAGTCCTAGCCTTTATTAAGGCAAGAATTTTTCTGGGCAGTATCTTTTATTGGACCAACTGCATGATTGGGATAGTTTTAAAAAAATCTTTTGGGTATCATCGTATCTTTCCTCAAGGAGACCTCTCACATTTCTTGAACCACTATGGCTATGTCACTTCAACATTAATCTTTTTTTAAAGTCTCTCCTGGTATGGCAGCTATTCCATATCCCCAGCCATCTTAGTTGCCCTTCTTTTGCACCTGTCTAAATTCTACTACATCTTTTTTGAAATGCATAAACCAGAACTGCACACTATATTCCTGATCAGGTAATCTACCATACTCCTAGTACAATGTTGTTTTTAGTCAAGTACTGAATTTTCACCCACTGAGATTCTGAGGTCATTTTCCTATCAGGTACGATTTTCACACTGTTACTCTCTGCCTTTAACATCTGGTGCCATCCCCCAGCACCACGTCCTACTCTAATTCCTACTTGTTTGTCACCTGGTATAACAGTATGCCATTGATTAACATCCTTCCACCAAGTTTCTGAGATGTCTATTACATAAAGGTTACCATTTCATATCAGGCATTCTATCACCCATCTTATTTTTTATGCATCTAACATTTGTTCTTACTTTGTTACCCATTACTACATATGGTATTTGACTCGAACTCGAAGTGCACTGACTAATCCTCACCATTGTCTATCGTTACACTTCCTACTTCCTTACTATTGTTTTCAAGAGGATACAGAATTTGTATGATGCCTCCTTTGTGACCGCATCCAACCAAGCTGTGCACTTCTTTGCATTTGTCTGCTTTCCCTCATTTTTAATGTATAAATACATCACTCTATGACTTGTTAATTTTTAGCGCCAGTAGTCTGGATCTCTTTAAGTTCATGTAGAACTCATCTTTTCTGTACAGGTTCCTCCTGTCCCAAAAAGTTTCCCAATTCCTGGTAGACCTAAAACCTTTCTCCCTATAACCACCAACTCACCAGTGCACTGAGACTCTAAAGCTCTGTCTCAGTCTCTGTCCTGCACATTGAACACATCTGCTCTCTAAAGGCCAGGAGCTCCTTGCACCAAGTGCACACATATGAAACCTACCTCCAGGGCAGATGATACTGATACCTGCTGCACTCAGTGCAATAAATTAGGCAGCCTTCGCACTTTTAAAAGGTAATATGTTTACCTTTAAATGTAAGTCTATTATTTTAAGCATAAATTGTAACAAACTTGATTTTTAGTCATCTTCAGCATTTGACACTCCCGTCTATGTGCCTTGCATGGCAATACAGACAATAGTGCATGCCTACAAAGTGTTGCCATGGAGAAAATTGCTATGCAACATAGAAAAGCTACCTAAATTAGAGCTGTAGCGTATGCAGCTTACTCCTGCCTAGAAATGCTACACGCTTGTTTGTACTACATTACAATAAAGAAACCATTAACAGTTTTTATTCATCTACTGGTATAAGCCAGTGATTCTCAAGCAGGGTGCCAAAGCATCCTGTAGTACCTTGAGATGCTTTCAAGTGTGCCATGAGGCTGCCATGCAGTGTTAGCACTGTTAGGTGTGCAAACATGATTCACAAGATAAACCCAGAGATGTTAATTAGGACTCCACTGTGTAAAAAATATTCTGACCTGTTGTGGTCTTTGAGTTATTTACAACAGAAGAATTGCTCTATTATTTTTCCATAGTCAAAAGAAAAAATGAAAACAAAGAGTTGGCATTTTCTGAGGGGTGCCTTGAATCTATCTAGGGGTGCCTCAAGTTAAAAAAGGTTGAGACCACTGGTATAAACACATACACAAGTAAAATATCTAGAGACAAAAACATTTTCTGAAGTAAGCACAGCTAAATACATTTTATGTACTTGCACAAATATGCAGATTTTCATTAAAAACGCAGCACAGCCTGCTAGTATGAAACTCAGCTTTGCACCGTACAAGAGAATGGAGCGAGTACCTCCCAAATGAGAAAATTTTAGAGCACTAGAAGGATTAGTCCATCAATTCATGCAACCAAAGTGTTGGGAAGAAGGCAGCAGTTAAAGGACTCTTTGGATTAAAACAACATTCTAAACAAGAGCTGAACACAAAGAATTTAGCTTTTCAGGGAATATTAAGACTTGTAGAAGTTACTGGTGTGACACCAACTTTTACTTTCACCTAAATCCACAATGGGACATTTGGAAGCCTTGCTGCAGAGTGCAACTGTCACTCCCCCAGTGGTTGTGGCTCCTGCTAAGGGTGATACTAAGTACAACACAAGCTCTGTTATCCAGCACCCATGTGGAATGGGGGGTGCTAAATAACCAGATATGCCGGTTACCTGAGAGGCATCTTTGCCTAGTGAGGCAAAGACGCCCCTCCTGCTGCATCCAGTGCGTCAGTGTGCCAGGGGACATGCACCACGCCGCCTATCCCCTGGTGTCAGTGTGCTGGGGAACATGGAGGGGGGCCTGCGCAGGCTGCTTTGCCCCAGGCCGTGGCCCGAAGTGGGACTGTTAGTAGAGTATGCCGGTTAATGAAATGCTGGATAACACAGTTTTTACTGTACTAAGGCTCCTGCACCCTAGCATGGGAAGTGTTAAGCAGCTAAGAAAGTCACCAAGGTCAGGAAGCTGAGCAGAGAACCAATTAGCTCCTAAAAAGCAATTATTCATCGATTCATAGATGTAGAGTCAGAAGAGACCACAATGGATCATTGTGTCCAACCTCCTGCCCCTGGCAGGAAAGAGGACCGAGGTCAGATGACCCCAGCCAAGTAACTATCAAGCCTCCTCTTGAAGACCTCCAAGTTAGGTGATAGTACCACCTCTCTTGGAAACCCATTCGAGATTCTGGCCACCCTTACTGTAAAAAATTTCTTCCTAAAGTCTAACCTAAATTTACTCTCCACTAGTTTGCACCCGTTACTCCTAGGGGTGCTCTGGTAAATAGCGCATATCCAATTCCCTGCTGTCCTCCCTTGATAAACTTATAGGCAGCAACAAGTCTCCCTTCAGCTCTTGTGAAGGCTGAAGAGATCCAGATCTTTCAACCTCCCTTTGTAGGGTCTTTCACCGCTGATCATGCAAGTGGCCCTCCTCTGAACCCTCTCCAGATCCTCTGTGTCCCTCTTGAAGTGCGGCACCCAAAACTGGACACAGTGCTCCAACTGTGGCCTGACCAATGCTGGTCGGGGGAGCATCACCTCCCTTGATCTGTTGGTCATGCAGCTGCTAATACATGACAAAGTGCGATTGGCCTTGTTGATGGCCTCATTACACTGCCAGGTCATGTTCATCTTGGAGTCGACTATGACTCCAAGATCCCTCTCAGCTGCTGAGCTGCTGAGAAGGTCATCCCCCAACCTATAGGTGTGCTGGGGATTCCTCCTCCCTAGGTGGAGTACCTTGCATTTAGCTTTGTTGAACTGCATCCTATTTTGTTCCGCCCATTGATCCAACCTGTCCTGGTAGGCCTGTATCTGCTCCCTGCCCTCTGGTGTGTTAACTCTGCCCCATAACTTGGTAACATCTGCGAACTTAGAAAGGGTGCTCACCATACCCTCGTCTAAATCGCTGATGAAGATATTAAATAACACCAATCCAAGGACCAAACACTACAGGACCCCACTGCCCACCTCCTTCCAGGCTGAGAACAACCTGTCCAGCACCACTCTTGGGTGCGGTCCCTAAGCTAGTTGGCCATCCACCTAACTGCGTAGGCATCCACTCCACAGCCTGCTAGCTTCCCTATGAGAATAGGGTGCAAAACTGTGTCGAAGGCCTTTTTAAAGTCCAGGTAGATGACATCAGTCTCAGCTCCTGTGTCAAGGCAGTGTGACCTGGTCATAAAAGGCTATAAGGTTTGTCAGGCAGGATCTACCTGTGATGAACCCATGCTGGTTTCCTTTCAGCATCATTTTCCCTGCTGGGCCTTCACAAATGCGCTCTTTGATAATATTTTCCAGTATTTTCCCAGGGATAGAGGTAAGACTGACTGGCCTTAAGTTACCCGGCTCATCCCTTCTCCCCTTCTTAAAAATGGGCACTACATTGGCCCTTTTCCAGTCCTCAGGGACCTGGCTAGAGCACTACGAGTGCTCAAACAGTTGTGCCAGTGGCTCAGCTATGACGTTGGCCAATTCCTTCAGCACCCGTGGATGGAGGTAATCTGGGCCAGCTGACTTTTACCCATCCAGCCCTTCCAAGTGCCCCTTAACTAAGACAGCACTAACTTTTGGCAGTCTTGTGCCTTTTGGACATCTGTCTATGCTCAACATAGGGGAACTGTCTTGGTCAGTACTAAGTACTGACCTAAGTTCTGACCCTTTGTACATCTTTGTACCACTTAAGCTGGTTTATGCGTAATGTCTGTCCCTAGTACCCGACTACGAGAAAACTCAGTGAATGGTGGTTTTTCATGGCATGTCTTTCCTTCTCCACTTGCTGCTAATACATGGACAGACTACATATTTTATCAGCTCTCCTCATTCCAGATCCAGATTCAGTACAAAAGAAACTTAAGTATGGTTCTACTTTGAAAATTGCCATGAAAGCTCCATATTTGAATCTCATTTATTTCATGTCACACTGACACATTTTAAAAACTATGAATTTTCCCCTCTAACTTCCCACAAATTCCATCCTTGACTCCACAGAAATATGCTGGGCTTTTCTATCCTACTTCAAAAAGTGCAGATGAAGACAGATTTTCCCTCATTTCCAGTTCCAGGTTGTATTTCCCTCTATGTGTGTCCATTTTTCAATAATTGAGTCAGCCACTGCTACTTTTCAAAAGCACTTTAGGTTTCTTCCACACGAAATATCTTCTATAAATATTAAAATCAGAACTATTTTTGCAGCTGCTTTTGAACTATTTTTATTCTTGCTTATATAAACCAAAAAACTTAATGTTCTGGAGCTTCAGGTATAGATACTGAAAACCAGAGTAAACTTCAAGGAACAGCCACAGCTAACAATACTAAATTGAACATGGTGGGCAGTGGGGTTCCGCAGGGCTCGGTCCTCGGGCCCGCGCTGTTCAACATCTTCATCAGTGATTTGGACGAGGGGGTAAAAAGCACCCTGTTCAAATTTGCTGATGACACTAAGATGTGGGGGGACATGGGCACACTAGAAGGAAGCAACAGGCTACAATCAGACCTAGACAGGTTACAAGGGTGGGCGGATGAGAATAGGATGGGATTCAACACAGACAAGTGCAAGGTGATGCACCTGGGGAGGAACAACCGGCACCATACCTACAGGTTAGGGAACTCCCCTCTTGTCAGCAC
>NW_017729029.1:68976804-68978993 GCF_001723915.1 Gavialis gangeticus | reverse complement strand
TCAGGGGGCGCTATTTCACGGTTAGGGCAGCTAGGGTCTGGAACCAACTTCCAAGAGAAGTGGTGCAGGCTCCTACCCTGGGGGTTTTTAAGAGGAGGTTAGATGAACACCTTGCTGGGGTCATTTGACCCCAGTACTCTTTCCTGCTATGGCAGGGGGTCGGACTAGATGATCTGCTCAGGTCCCTTCCGACCCTAGAAACTATGAAACTATGGTAAATCAGGATGGATTATGAGGGCAAGATATGAAAACAGCTAGGTAAAAAAAAAAGATTCAATTCAACAAAGAGACAGTTCAAGGCTCCCAAAGGAGCTTTCTATATTAAAACAAAAGATACTGTAAAAGCCTTATCATCTTTCCCACTTTTGACTGTGATACTGACACATTTGTAATGAAAAGCCCCAATTTTTTTGCATGCTTTATGATATATGAGCCCACTGGAATGCTGTCACCTCACTCAGAATGAGGGAAAAAAAACCAAAACTCTGTTGTTGACTGTTGGCTACCATAAGCACTACAGGTCAACATAAGGATCTATATATTTTTTTGTAATAATTAAAGTAAAAGGGATAGGTTTTGATAGAAAGCTATTGATATGACAGTTACAGAAGTATTCCAATATACTCCACTTTTCTAAAGTGTAGACAAATAATAATTCACTGCAACAGTGAATAAGCTGCCTCTATCAACCTAAAATATCTTTAAAATTACCTGACAGAAGTGTTGGGTTGCCCAAGTTGTCCATAAAGACCCATGTACAGATTTAAAAAAAAAACATATTTTTGGCAGCATACAGGAAACACTTACTAATTCTGATTAAACCTGATGAGGAAAAGGGTGTGAAAAGGGTCACATGCATGAGAAGAGAGTGGGAATGCGAGAGAACCAAATGAACATAGATGGCAGAAGATTTTCTGATGCCCATGTTCCTGTCTTCTCTGAATTAGTCTCTGTCACTATAGAGGAAATGCAAGGGTTTTGGGGGGAGTAGCCCATGCATATTTTTTGTACCGTGTGCAGATATGGCTTCCAGACAATGGATGATTATCAGTTATTCTTACTGACATGGTTGAATGAGTGTGTCCCAACAGGTCAGAATGTTCTTACAGTGATATCTGCAAAAGCCTTACAAACTGATTAGTAAAATGTTTGCTCTTTTCTGCAACTATTTCAAAAAGTTTCCAAAATTGTTTATTAGTAAAAACAATTTTTTTATTGTTCTGAAATTGTTTATTAATAATACTTGAAATTACTCTAGCCATGTGTGTTCAGATCAGGCAAACTGGTTCTTTTCTGTTAAAACTGTGATTCTCAACCAGTGCCATGACACTCTGGGGTGCCTGGAGATCCTTTCAACAGTGCTACAGGGTGCTATGAAATTTAACCATGTTAGATATGCAAACAAGGTCAACTCTGAATTTTCAAACAGGAGCTCATAGTATTAAAAACATTCTGACCTGCTGGGCTCAGGGTTCTCTTCAGCAATATAACTTGCTCTATTATTCTTCTATAGTAAAAAAAACCAAACTAATAAACATTAAGAGCTGGGATTTGCCAAGGGGTGACCTGATTATGACATGGGTTTTTTTGGGTCTAAAAATAGTTGAGAACAACTGTGCTGGAATTATGCATATGAAGATGTCTTAAAAGTCAACACAGCTGATAGTTTGCTTGTCTATATTTTGTAGATTTCTGCTGCAGAGTAGTCAGTCCTATTAAGTTAGCTAAAACAAGACATCCATTGGAGTATAGTGCAAACAACAACTGTTTTCTAATACAGAAAACAATGATGGCAGCAATGAAACCATCTTTTTGTTACAAGTATTTTTGTATCAAAGACATGTATGCCCTTTAAGATAAAATAATCTTCCTGTGTTGCTTAGCCATACTAGTTCCGGGAAATGCAAAAAGCAAGATCTGTTTGGCAGTATCTTTTATTAGACTAACTTAATAGTTAGGAGGTCTGAGAAAGGACATTTGGTATTCCCAAAAAATTGTCTAAAACCTCTCCCAGCTATTCAGTTAATTGAATAAATATATTATCAAACAAATCTTTATTCTCTTTTAAAATAAAGGCCACCTTCTAGGCCAGATGTTCCCAAAGTTTCAGCCACAAAGAGCTATTTCAAAGGGGCAAGCCTGGGTGACTGGGCCACACTTTGGGACCACCTTTCAAATGCTTTTTTTTT
>NW_017729029.1:68976234-68976737 GCF_001723915.1 Gavialis gangeticus | reverse complement strand
TTTTTTTTTTTTTTTAATAAAACAACTCCCCCACCCAATTATTACCAAGCCATGAGCCACTTCTGCCCTGTAAGCTACACTTTAAGAACCCCTGTTCTAGGGTAAACTTGGCTCTGAAATAATTAATTGTAAATCTAGCACCATCACACATTCTTCACATAATATATTGATGATACTTAGCTACAAAATACTTGAGAAATATTGTTTTCATATGGCAAGACTGAAGTGGAATAAATGGCTGTGTCTGGTTTGATATGACCTCCAATAATAAAGTGCCTTATGTTGTTAACTACCTCACCAAAAGGACACCCATAATCATCCCAAGCCGTTTTAAAGCTCTCACATGCTATCAATGAATAGTTCTCAGTGAATTAATTCAAGATAATCAATTCTGATAATCTTGAAATGTGAAAGAAATATGTCTTTGCAATGCAACTGTTTTAATGTGATATCTTTCATTAGATCAACTGCATAGTTGGAAGAGATGCTAGACAAGCTTTCAG
>NW_017729029.1:68969160-68971234 GCF_001723915.1 Gavialis gangeticus | reverse complement strand
TGGTATCTTTCATTAGATCAACTGCATAGTTGGAAGAGATGCTAGACAAGCTTTCAGGCGTAAAGTGGCCTTCTTTATTCCCAAAAGCTTGGCCAACATCTCTTGTAACTGGACCAATAAAAGTGGATTCAATAAAAGATGCCACAAAAAAGACATGCCTCTTCCACATTGCATGGAGTCTCAGCTACAACAATACTCCAATTACTCTACAATGCTATGCTATTTAGCCATCCTAGCACTTCTCAAGACCACTTTAACAATATACCAAATAAACTGATGCACCAGCAACAATTTTAGTATCATATAATGCATAACAGATATAAAGTCCAGCACATTTCTTGTGAGAATATCACTAATCATCTAACAGGAAACTAGAGTTCCTGTGTATCACATATCCCAGAGCTGGTAACTAGCTAAGATTTACACTTGGTTGAAAACTGTGTTACACACAGGACAATGTGAAACCAAACACACAAGAAAATTTCTACATACCATGAAGTAGGCATCAATTCAGTCTACATGTAAAGAATTTGAAGAATCTGATTTTTGAGAAATTCAGCTCAATTCTGTACATATTTTCAAACAGCACAAGATTACTGCCATTATCTAGCAACTTATTAACTCTCATTCATTGCCTGGGGCCTGCAACTTGTTTTCTGAAACAGTTTAAGCTTAAATTCAATGCAAGACATGCACATATCACATATGCTTTAAATATATTAACTTTATTTTCTACTATCCTTTATGTTGCAAAAGGGATTTATTCACCTCATGACAGTTGTTCGGATAGCTCAACAATCCACAGCATGGATAGCTCCTCCACAAGTTGTGATGGGTGTAAAAAGAAAAACAACTCCACAAAAGTGGAAATATAATTGCTTGGATGGCTCCACAAAAGTGAAAAAAATTGTCTACAGAATTACAGCTAATATAAAATGTCCCCCAAAATAGAAAAGGGCTTATTTTAAATACATTTTTAAGCTATCGTTACTCAATTAGACAAGAGCCACTTGCAATTTATATATGGATGGAGTTTCTATCTTTCTTAAAACCACATCTTAAGATGACAAAATAATAAAAAGCTCTTTTTTCCAGTGCAGATTGGTCCTTTGCGTTGTGTAAGTGAACTAAGTTTCATGGAGGATTTTCAAAACCTATAAATCAAGGGTAGGCAACCCCTGGCACGGGTGCCAGTGTGGCACTCAAAGGCATTTTGCTTGGCACACGCATCTTGGGATGGATGGCAGGGGCTATGCTGCCACAACAAGGATTGGGCCCCATCCACTCCTGGCATGCCAACATCTTACATGTTGAAGTTGGGTGTTTTTGGCACTGCCCAAAAACATTGTTGACCCCTGCTACAGATTTAGACTTACTTAGGAAAAGTTCACTCAAATAACTGCATGTTCCAGTGTAAATCTTGATCATGCCAAGAAATCCAATATAACTGTATCCCAAATCAGAATCTGTACAATTATCTGTCTCATCACAAACATGCTCTGTCTCTCCCCGTTTCTTTTCTTCTTTCCCTCCCCCACTACAAGTCTCTGGAAAATCTGTTCTAATAATTCAGTATAATAATTCTTATTCTGTTGTAAGCCTGATCGGTATAAAAAGAGATATATTAGACCAACAAAAGAATGGTTACACTCTATCACTGCTACGAACTGAAAAGAATCAAAAACCTATTGAAAGATTAGCACTTACGTATCATTTTAAAGCATTAAATACTGCTTAAAAAAAAGAGGAACTAATTCCTGTTAATAGTCAGGGTACCCCCTCACCCCAAAACAATCTTTAAAAAAAACAAAACAAAACAAAAAAAAACAATAAAACTTAACAATCCTCCGACAAGAAAACGATCAAAGGCATTTGTTATACACTGACACCATCTAATGGATATTGAGGGAATTTTCCTGAATCCACAAAAAACTGCAAAGTCCAGAACTGCTAGACACATGGATGAACTCTTCCCTGCCCTGCCACAGCTCACTCACAAACTCAAGATCAAACTTTTGTCCAGCAGTATCTATTGTAGCTGTTCATAACTTTCCTATCACACTGTGCCAGGGAA
>NW_017729029.1:68963160-68964160 GCF_001723915.1 Gavialis gangeticus | reverse complement strand
CAGCATCTATTGTAGCTGTTCATAACTTTCCTATCACACTGTGCCAGGGAAGAAGTGGAGTAGCTCTACTACCAACCAGCTCTTTTTCCACCTTACAGAAGAGAACAAAAGCAGGCTGTAAACAGACAACATATTCTGACTAAGTCCAGCTTAAATGTAAAGATAACCACCAAATTTCTGTGAGTACTCATCCCTGTATGGAATGACTGTTAAGCAGTGGTTCCAAGCAATGAGAATAGGAGCTCACTGTCTGGAATAATAGAGTGGAGCACAGATTTTCCAGAAGCATCTGATCTAAAGGTGCAAAGGCATAATGTTGTAATGTTAATAACATTTTGTAAAGCTTCCTGCCTTACAGAAATACAAAATTGAAACATTTTTCTATGATGCTGCAGAAGCTGTGCAGCATGAGCTGAAAGGGAAGCAGGGCTTCTTACACAGTCTAATATTCTTCTAGAACAAGGTAGCTCAGCTCCTTGCCAACAGGCCAGAACCAGCTCCTGGAGCCATGTCATCCAGCCTGTGGGGCTCCTTACAGGTCTGAAAATTTGGCAGCAAGGGAGCAGTGGCAGTATTAATCACTGCTCCCCTGCTGGGGGCCAGAAAAAAGCAACCCTTTGCACTAGATAACACACACAGGCTGGCACCAGGGCCCAATCCCAACCTGTGGAGCTCGTCCAGGGTGCTGCAGGGCTTGATCCTGGTGCACAGGGGTGGGCAGGGCTGGTGAAGAGCCTGATCCTGGCATACAGAGGCAGTATGGGGCTTGGCCGGGGCGATGTGGTGCCCAATCCATGCCCAGAGTGGCACTGCACCATTCATGTGGCCTGTAGGGCCAAAAGTTGGAGCACAACCGTTCAAGATGTCTTTACATAATAATCCCAGTTTTCCTTTTATCCACTATATTTAGAGGAGCACCAATACATAAGTCCAATATTGCATTAGCACTGATATAAAGAAAATTGACTGCATCGGAAATTGAATTTTTTATTTTAATGAT
>NW_017729029.1:68961692-68961899 GCF_001723915.1 Gavialis gangeticus | reverse complement strand
CAGACAAGCCACGGCTCTGTCCCGTGCCCTGCCCCAGCCCCACTCCCCCCCTCACCTAAGGGTCCTCGATCTGACCCTCTCCATGCCACTTCACTTCTCCCTCCCCTTGCACCACAACAGACTTACCAAACAAACACTGCTCTTCAAGCTACCGTATCAGAAATCAAATCAGTATTGGCTGATATGCCTCCTTAAAAATCAGCTATC
>NW_017729029.1:68956092-68956692 GCF_001723915.1 Gavialis gangeticus | reverse complement strand
TGTCTTTACATAATAATCCCAGTTTTCCTTTTATCCACTATATTTAGAGGAGCACCAATACATAAGTCCAATATTGCATTAGCACTGATATAAAGAAAATTGACTGCATCGGAAATTGGCTTTTTTTTTTTAATCATTCATATTATCGGCATATTATGTAGCCAATAATATGGCTGATAAATGCCCCGTGCATGCGCACAGCTGCAGCACAGCACGTAGGCAGTGAGGAGCGCAGCCTGGCAGCTTGGAAAGCTGTGTCCAGATTGTAATTTTGTTGTGGTGAAAGGGGACGGGGAGGGGAGGGAAGGGGCCTGGGGTGGGAGTGGGGAACAGATTGAGGCCCCTGAGGTGAGGGAGGGAGTGGAACAGAGGCTGGGCATGGGACAGAGCTGTGGCTCATCTAGGGGGTGCAGGGATGGGGTTGGTGCAGCTGCTGCATGCACTCTGGGAAGGCATGATGTGCCCCTGGATCTGCACGGGGTGGGGCAGGCTGCCTCTGTGGGCTTGGGCTGTACTGGGTTCTTCCGGGCAGGCGCGGGGCTAGGCTGCACTTGGGGCAGGACAGGTGGTGGCACTGGGACAGGAGATCGGGGGGGGGGG
>NW_017729029.1:68953116-68955996 GCF_001723915.1 Gavialis gangeticus | reverse complement strand
CAGACAAGCCACGGCTCTGTCCCGTGCCCTGCCCCAGCCCCACTCCCCCCCTCACCTAAGGGTCCTCGATCTGACCCTCTCCATGCCACTTCACTTCTCCCTCCCCTTGCACCACAACAGACTTACCAAACAAACACTGCTCTTCAAGCTACCGTATCAGAAATCAAATCAGTATTGGCTGATATGCCTCCTTAAAAATCAGCTATCGGTATCAGTCCAAAAAATCTCTATCGGTACACCCCTAACTATATTCCTTCCAAAAGTAATCCCAGAATAGATCCCAGCACTTTCTTAGCATCCATTTACATAGCCTGTCCTGTCCCTTAAAAAATATGGACAGATGAAGTCACCAATTGAGACAAAAATGTGTAACTATTTAGAAACTTTGGAAAGTTTCTGAGAAACACTGTATCCAGAAGGAAGATTGTGGGTCCACTGTTAAGAATTAAATATCACCATTTCTTCTCAATGATGTAATTGCCTGATTTTCACGGAAAAAGGTTGTAATGAGAATGCTGCTACAGGGTCAAAACAGTAAGTCCATCAAAAGAGATAAAACCAAGGTTACATGAAGATAGCTGTTTATTACAATGATGCAAAACAAAGCAGTATGTTCTTCTTCAGGAGGATGCTGCAACAGTATAGCAGCAAGGTGAATTCCGACTAAATTCATGAACAAATACGGTTGTTGTTTCAAGGTCTGAGCAGTAAATAATTCATGTGGATCTCTTTTTATGATTCTGTAGGGTGGGGAAGATGCAAATGGCACTACTTGACTATAAAACAAATATATTCTTAAGTTAAAAACACTTGAAAAGGGAGAAACAATACCGAAAAGTGCCTGACTGGCTATGAATTTTAGGTAGTACTTGTAAGTTGGAATTAGGCAATAGGGAAGTACATGCCCTTTATATCAAGATGTCAAAAGACGTGAATCAGTGAAACAGGATCTAAAGAGGGTGTTAGAGAAGCTAGTTTGTTCATTTTGCCTTCTGTTTGGGATCTGATGTAGTTGATCCGTGATCCTTTCATTTGGTTCTCAGGCAGTTCTGTCTGTCCAATATATATAGGAGTGGGGTTGACAGATTTGAAACAACCGTCCAATAGTTAGATACCATGCATGGAAAATTTTAACAGATTGATAAATTTTCCATGTATAAAATCTAATTATTAGGAAGTTGTCTTAAATTTAGAACCCTCTTGGAGCAGGGTAAATATAGTAAGTACACCCCACAAAGGGGAGATCCTCTACAGTAAACTGAACCATCCATAAGAAGACCTACCAATAGTCAGGCATTTCTCAATACTGCCACAGCCATGGACATCACTGCAGCCACACCACATTCTGCTTGCAGACTGGGCCAAGTTCTGATCCGTCTTACAGAAATGAGCGAGGAAAATTCTCTTGCAGCTTCAGGAGTCAGCTTTCATACAGACTAAGATTTTTCTCAGTTTAAGAAATCATACACAGACTATTCACTTGTAATTATAAATTGCAGGCAAGATGTCAAATATAAATTATACCAAAATAAATCTGAACATTTCAGTTAACCTTTCTTACTGATACTTTATTTTGCTGCCATGGATTTTCAGAAGGGATCATAGTATAAACTGAGGAGGGGAAAAAAAAAATCAGCCCCTGCAGAAAGAATTTGCCATTATAAGATATAAGGGCTGCTACACCGGGAATCTGCCATAAGATTCTGTTCGTATTGATTAGGACTTCATTAATTAAGAGGGCTACTTTCCCAGCAGCAGACAACTAAAGAACGTCATTTGTTAATAGGTTCCTGTGCCACCTCAAAACGAACCTATAAGAAGTATGATGTCTCTTAAAATCCTTACAAAATCATCCAAGACGATCAGGACTACTACTTACATGAAGGCAATAAGGAAAAATGACAAGGGTCACGCAAGCATTCACATGAGCTTGGTACTCTTCACCTAGTTCTTCACATGGTCAAGGCTTGTAGCTGTAGGGAGAATATTCATGGGTAGATTTTTCAGCCAGTTTTTTGTCTACATGGCTCAAGGAGTCCACTAGGGATGTGAACAGTTTAAAAAATTAAATTGTTTACCAATTAGCTCAATGATAACAGGTTTTAGCTTACTGGTTATCGTTTAGCCTGGGGCCTGGTGCAGTCTGGGAGGGAAGGGCAGGAAAGGAAGCCCTGAGGCATTGGTCCCGAGTGTGGTGGTACACCTCCTGCAAAGGCACTGCCAGAGGTGCCTGCAGACAGTCGCTGCTTGCCACCTCCCCCACAGCCAGCCAGCAGCACTTGAGGACAGTTCGTGATTGCCGCTGGTCAATGCTGCCAACAGCATCTGCAGGTGGTCGCCGACCGCTGATTGGCGCTTGCCAAACACCCCCCACAGCTGCCGACAGCACTGCAGCTGCCTGTGGGAGCTCCCTGCTTACCACTGCCACGCTCCTGCCACCAATATCACCGCTGCTGCCTGCGGGAGCTTGCCCTGCCCCCCAGCCTCTGGGGACACGCGGCATTCATGCAGTGCAGTGCTCAGCGGCAACCAGCATGGTTTCATTAGGGGCAGGTCCTGTCAGACCAACCTGATTGCCTTCTATAATCAGGTCACAAAATCATTGGACGCAGGTGTAGCAGTGGATGTAGTCTTTCTGGACTTCAGGAAGGCCTCTGACACTCTCCCACCCCATTCTCATTTAAAAGATAGGCGACTGTGGCATTGCTATCCATCTGACTGTGTAGGCATCATATTGGCTGAGGGGCCACACTCAGAGTGGTGGTGGACAGGTCATATTTGACCTGGAGGGAAGTGGGTAGTGGAGTCCCCCATGGCTTGGTCTTTGGATCCAAACTGTTGAATTTCTTTATTAGCGACTTGGATGAGGGGGTGAAAAGC
>NW_017729029.1:68949917-68952645 GCF_001723915.1 Gavialis gangeticus | reverse complement strand
ATCCAGGGACAGCAGGGCAGACCCTACGAGGAGAGGCTACAGTATTTACATCCCCAGAGCTCACTATAGCAAAGGACACATTACAACTGTAGTATATATAACTGTAGTATTTTGGCTCCATGGCCCTGATGAGTGGCACAGGACCAATCCACAGGCATATCAGACTATGGGCACTGTCCCAGCACATGGGGTGATCCATGTCCCACCTGGTCCTATGTGCTGGGATTAACTTCAGATTTTCAAACTAAAAATCTAGAAGCTAGGGGGACTATATTCCTTGAAGTACCAAAATAAAACACATACACCGGTTCTTTGTAGAATTATGTGAAATATCATAAACACATTAGAGACATCACAAAATTGATAATCAATAAACAAACATACCAAGGAATCATGGTGATTTATATATTATTCTATGATGTATTCCAGAGGTGGCCAACCTGTGGCATGAGAAGCCTCCATGTGTGGTCCACAGCGGATCAGGGAGGGGATGGGCAGCACAGAGGCAGATAGGGCAGGAAGCAAACAGCAGTGCAGCATATCAAGCAGAGAACACAGGGCACAGAGTAGAAAGCAGAGGAGCAGAATGGGTAGGGGAAGGGGATCAGAATGGCACTCATGGGGCTAACTTGTGGTATGTCTATCACAAATATGATGCAACTCAGGAGGACAAGCAACAGAGCAGGGACATTCAACCACAAAACCATATTAACCGGCCCACAGGGCTCCCCACGTATCCAAAAATTTAGTGGTGGGGGTAGCTGTGGTAGTGAGCTGCCACTCCACTGCTGTCAAATTTCCAGTCCCTGGGAAGAGCCCCATGGAGAGCACAGCTAGCTGGATTGAGCATGTGAGGCAATTCGGGGTGGAGCAGGGAGGTGCAGAGTCAAGTAAAGCCAATAAGTACAGGGCAAGGCAGTGTGTACAGCAGCACAGAGCCAAGCAGGGCAACTTGAGCCTGGTTATGATATCGGGCCCATGTTGATCCGGTCTGCAGACTGGCCCCATGCCACTTATCTGGTCCTCAGAGCCAAAAGACTGAGCAACACTGGTATATCATAGTTGTCTATAACATCAGATACCTGAAATTAATCTTCAGAACTATTGTTTACATAACTATTCTGAGCTATGTGAGTTAATAAACATGCTGATGGATTAAGAATCATCATTTTGAAAATTATGAGGACTTTGGGTCCTGGCATCACTGAAGTTCCAAGGATGCTCCAACCACTTTTTACCCGCCAAGATTAAAAAGGTCTCAAGAGAGTTTTTAGTAACAGAAAAACACAAGGAACATTATGGGAACATTATAGGGTACCGCCTCTGTCTGAGGCCATATTCAGCTCAGACCTGAAAAAACTAGCATTGAAGTCATCAAGCGAAAGATTCCCAAGTACAATAAAATGGCACATCTATATAAAAAACTGTTAAGCTACTGATGATTTCACATAGAAACAAACAAGCAAAAAAACTAACTAGTGCCAGAGCAAATTATTTTGCTCTTTTTCTCTTCTGAGTAATAGTTGCTTTAAATTCCCAAACTTCTACAGCTGCTTATTTTTGCTTTCTACAAAATACTTGCCTCTTGAGAGAACAGAGAATCCTATATTTAACATTTGGGAACAAAGGTATGTCAAATAAAGATCCTGCACATATCTTTAGGTCATTCATTTTATTACTGTCATGACATTTTCATCACGTATAATGTAAGTATTTATATAAATATACATTCTCCAATACAACTGTTTATTTTAGGTAATATTGTGACTGGAGCCTGTAAACCAGAGGGGGTGCAAAACTGGCCCGACAGGTCATTTTATCTGGCCTATGGAACCCCTAAAAAATTTAGACAATATTTATCTGCTTCTAGATGCCTGAAAAAGATGACAGGAGGCAAGGGCAGTACAACCCAGGGAAAGCCGGCAGCAGGAGACAGGGGCCCAGCCCTGTCCCCCACCCCTCCAGCCATTTCCCTGCTTCCTGCCCCAGCACTACGTGGCTGCAGGCTGCGTGGCCGGACTGGGGAGCACGAGGCACCACTGGTATGGGGCTGTGCGCGCATGCAGGCAGGGGCAGAGACAGAGGGAGAATGTGTGTGTAGGCAGGGGCAGAGTGTGTGCGCGCGCGTGCGTGTGTTTGCATGCACAGGCGGGGCAGTGCGTGTGTGTGTTTGCATGCAAGCAGGGGCAGTGCGTGTATGCGTACGTGTGCAGGAAGAGGCAGAGTGGAGGTGTGTGTGCAGGGAGGCAGAGGCAGTGCGCTTGTGTGCACGCACGCATGCATGGAGGCAGGACCAGAGTGTGTGTGTGCAAGCAGGGACACTGTGTGTAGGCAGAGTGTGTGTGCATGCAGGCGGGGGCAGAGTGTGTGTAGTCAGGGGCACTGTGTGTGTGTGTGTGTGTGTGTGTGTTACAGGCAGGGGCAGTGTGTGTAGGCGCGGCAGTCTGTGTGAAAGCAGGGGCAATGTGTATGTGTGCATGCAGGCAGGGGCAGCATGTGAGGGGGTGCGTGCAGGCAGGGGCAGCGTGTGTGGGTGTAGACAAGCAGAGGCAGTCTGTGTGTGTGCATGCATGCATGCAGGAAGGAGCAGAGTGGGTGTGTGCGCAAGCAGGGACACTGCATGTATGTGTGTAGGCAGGGGCAGTCTGTGTGTAGGCAGGGACAGTATGTGTGTACAGGCAAGGGCAGAGTGCATGTGTGTGTGTGTGTGTGTGTGTGTGTGTGTGTG
>NW_017729029.1:68949361-68949792 GCF_001723915.1 Gavialis gangeticus | reverse complement strand
AGCCTGTGTGCAGGCGGGGGCAATGTGTATGTGTGCAGGCAGAGATCGAGTGTGTGTGTGTCTGTGTAGGCAAGGGCAGAGAGAGAGAGAGAGAGAGAGAGAGAGAGAGTGAGTATGTGTGCGCGTAGGCAGGGGCAGAGTGTGTGTGCGTGTGTATGTAGGCAAGGGTGGCCTGTGTGCAGGCAGAGGCAGTGTGTGTGCGTGCGTGCGCGTGCATGTGTGCGCACGCAGGCAGGGCCAGAGTGTATGTGTGTGTACAGGCAGGGACAATGTGTGCATGTATGTAGGCAGGGACAGTGTGTGTGCGCATGTAGGCAGGGACAGTGTGCACGTGCACAGGTAGTGTGTGTGCGCGCACGCAGGAAGAGGCAAAGTGTGTGTGTAGGCAGGGGCAGTGTGTGTGTGTGTGTGTGTGTGTGTGTGTGTGTGTG
>NW_017729029.1:68938950-68949308 GCF_001723915.1 Gavialis gangeticus | reverse complement strand
GTGTGTGTGTGTGTGTGTGTGTGTGTGTGTGTGTGTGTGTGTGTGTGTGTGTGTGTAGAACGAGTCCCACATGCACACCTGAACTATACACATGCACTTATACACCCTCTCACACTATACACACAAACCCCCACACCCATACCCCCTCATATACCCCAGCCACCCTCCCTGGAGTTTTTAACCCCTGGATTGGATGCACGTTAACACCGTTATGTGGCTTAAAGCACATAAAGGTATTAACATGCTCAAAATTATGCCACTTCAGGGCAGGATTATCTCTAATTCGCATAACCGTGCTCCTGTTCCATTAAGATGTGGCCACTCCCCACAGCTATTCAGCCCACGTTGAAGTCTTCCAGGATGCTCCAAAGCTGTAGCACTCGCTCTGCCTGATATGCCTAGGAGACAACTACCTGGACTAGCCCGCTGCTCCCACCAGACAGAAGCACCACAGCCCTGGAGCACCCAGCTGCCGTAGTGCATCTCACGTGGCCCCTTCCCACAGCCAGCAATCACCCCCCAGCCACAGGCGCCCTAGCCCCTGTGCACACTGAGTCCTGGTATCACTTGGGGTTGCCAGGGATGCTTCAGCCACCTTTTAACCACCAGATTGAAAGGGACTCAGATTTAGAGAGCTCTGAGTTTTTAATAACAGAAAAAAAACAAGGAACATTGTGGGAACATTAAGGGGTACCACCTCCTCCTGGTGCCATATGCAGCTCCTAGTTCTGGTCCTGGTCACCAAGACCCTAGTAGCAAGTCACAGCTATGCAGGTGAAGGACAGTCAGAGATGGTTTTTGGCCTTAAGGTACAACTGCTCCACTAAGCTGAACAACACTAAGCCAATTAACATTTGTGCAGCTTACAGCATAAAGTGCAACACTGATTTGGTCTGAGCACAAGTTATCAAGGTTTCCAGACACCTTGCTTCAGAATCAGCAACTTGATGCCCAAGAGTCCCTGACAAGACCTGCTTGGTTTCCCCAACATCCAGATCACTCTGGGCAGCATGTAGAGAAGTGGCAGGGGTGGAGCTCCAGCTGGGCAGGGTTAGGGAGCATAGAGCTGGAGCTGGCAGCAGTGCAGAGCCAGCACCCAGGGGAGAGGCAGCATCATGGAGCCTGGGTAGGCAAGGTGTGGGTGTCAGGGAGGGCTGGAGGGCGTGGGAACTCCCGCCCCTACACCATTCCCTCCATCGTGTGCAGCCCTGGCAGGCAGCAGCAGCAGGTGAGGGCACTTGGGGTGCTCATGCCCAGCAAAGGCACTGGTGCCCAGCAACACACAGCTCCAGCCAGCACTGCACATCATGGCAAGGGGTGCAGCCTCCACCAAGCCATCTGTATCACTGGTGCTCCCTGCCATACATGCGGAGCCCCTGTACTTGCACGGCATAGGCTGAAAGCCCCATGTGCTGGCACCAGCTGCCTTCCTTGCTCCTGGACCTGCAAGGAGCAGTGCAAGCAGCTGGCTCCAGCTCACAGGCCATGTGAGCAAAGATCTTGCATGTGCATGGCAGGGAGTGCCGCTGATAGAGACTGCCTAGCAGAGGCTGCACCCCTCACTGCAATATGCAACACTGGCTGGAGCCACAAGCTCCTGGACAATAGCACCTGTGCTGGGCACAAGTGCCCCAAGCACCCCCACCTGCTGCTGCGCCATGGGGAGACTGCATGCCCCCTACCCTCCCTCACTGCCCACAAATGCCACACACCCACACCCTGCCCCCACAACCCCCCAACATGCCCTATATCCCCCACACATTCCCACACCCCACCATACACACCCACTCAACCAAACACCCCCCAACAATATACAAGACTAAGAATTTATTTTTAAGTTATTATGCAATCACCTCTATATACACTATGCTAACACAAATAATAGCAAAAATACTTTTTGTAATAAAATTAAAATATGTTATAGTAGGTGTTTGACTTTTAGTGTATGATTTGGTTTTTTTCTGGCTCCAAGATGGTAACCCCCTCCCAAAAGAAGTATTTCTTGGGGGCAAGGAGAGGGTTTTCTGGTAGCAAAGGTCAAGGGTGGGATCTTCAGTCCAAAGATAGCAACCAGGGGGCGGGGCAACTGTCAAGGGGCAAGGCTACCCATGAAGCCCTCAAAAGCTCACCAAGCATCATTAAGCAGCCCTCTACCCGAAATAACTGCCCGCCTGTTGTCTATATCCCAGAGCAATCTGCACAGCAGGGCTGCCATACAACCAGGAATCTTGAAGACCCAGTCTCTGCAGCAGCACCAAAAACCTGGCACAGAAAACAAGGTCTGCATTTTGGTGGAAACCAATCAAAATGAGTGCGTTTCTGTGAAACATCTGAGTTTCAACAAATTAGCATTTTCCAATTACAATGTTAGCAGCAAACAACTGTTCTGCCTCAAATTTAGAGCAGAAAGTGTCAGTGCATTTCTAGTGCATGACCACTTACATTAATAAGAATGATTAAAAGTGACCTGCAGAGGAGAGGAAAGATGTGAGCTATTTTGTTTCTTCTTAAGTAATGGAAAGGACCAAAAGTTTGCCGGTCCTACCATTTGCCAGTTTTATTTAATGTTAGAAATGCAACTCTTGCATATGAAACCTATAATAATGAGAAATACAGTCAATCTGCACCAACATATGAGACTGAAAGCTTAGTAAAGAAAGATGAAAGGGATTTTTATTCCAATTAAACTAGTTGTTTGCTAATTCTTGTATGGCTCTCAGCACCTGAAAATACTTTGTTTTTATTAAACATTAAACAATTCCAGCCCTTAAACTAAGGGCAAGAAAGGTCCCAGAGGAAGCCTGAGACCTTCAACAACATTTCCAAACAAATCAAGGAAGCACAGGCTTGACATTCTTTAGACTTTTAAGGTCAAATACAGTCAGAAAATAAAAAAGGTTTTCAAGCTACCTTTATATATCAGAAAAAGGAAATCTCTTTTTCTTTTGCAAATTACCTTCAACCAGTCCAGATATTCTACTGATGCAGTTTTTTGTTAATCAGATTACTTAAGATTTATGCAGGACCCTTACTATAAAACTCACTTATGTAAGTGTTGAAAGCTTCTGTTACCAGAAAATGTTCTGGATGGTCCAAACTGACCTATTCTTCACCCATATCAAATGTAGTTTGCTTTTATCACACCACTGGATAAACAAAGTCCAAGTCAAGTCATTAATCAGATGAAAAACTGAGGAAAATACTCAGGCAATAATGGTTGTGTTAAAGTAATGCTGTAGCCATGATGGTCCAGGAATTATGTGAGGGGCAAGGATTTTTTTGGGTAGTATCATTTACCAAACCAACTGTACGGTTGGGATAAAGTTAGACGTTTCCGAACGCAAAGCATTCTTCTTCAGGTCACCTAACTAAGGCCTTCTCTAAGTAAAACCTGACTATGGCTTAAACTAAAATAGCTTTAGATTTTACACTATTTTAGTAAAATTAGTACAATCTTTGTGCAGACATTTGTAGTGTGCTTTATTTCAGTTTAGCTTAAACTGATCTGAAATAAGATTGTCCACAGAAAGATTTACGGTGTTTCTAGTGACAGAGTTTAAAATTCAATTAAACTTCAACCTAAATTCATTAAACCTTCTCAGGGATGTATTTGGTAGTCATGCGGTCTGAGATAAAAAGAGATGAAAAAACTCTAGAACTCTTGGTTCAGAGATGATACCGTTTATTAGGCCTGAGGAAGGGTGCATGTGCCTGACAGTTTGCAGAGAAAGATCATTTTGTTTGTGATTTCTTAGTTGGCCTAATAAAAGGCATCATCTCTGAACCAAGAGTTCTAGAGTTTGGCATTTCTTAAACTGTCTCATGCAGACAGTTTTATACCAGCAGTCAGCAACATTTTCAGCTGGCAGGCCAGAATGACCCAAATAGGAGGGGGACAAGTGCTAGTACCCAGATCCTGCCATCACCACCACCCCACCACCCAGTCACAAAATGTCACCAAGTCCTCTCTACACCCCCCTGGCTCTGGGCTGAATCCAATCTGCCCTGCGAAGTAGGATTGCTGACCCCTGCTTTAAATCATTTCCAGATAACTTTTTAAATTCTTTACACCTTCATCTACTGTACAATTTTTTTCTAGGGAAAGCAAAGTGACAAACTACATTTATAGGTATTATTTAGACTAAACTAGTTTGAAGAAACTAGTTTGGATATATTACTGGGAAAGAGTATAAGAGTACCACATGGGCACATGGGGAAAAAGTTAGGAAGCCCAAAGCAGTATTTGAGATGAAACTAGGAAGGGACATAAAAGGATATAAAAAGGGATTCTACAAGTATGTCAAAAGGAAAAGAAAGACTAAAGAAACCATACGAATGCAAAAGGCAATCCAGTTGCAGATGATGTGGAATGTAGTAAATATTATATGCCTTGATTTCAGCAAAGCTTTTGACATCGTCTCTCATAGCATTTTTATTAGCAAGCTAAGAAAATACAGCCTAGATGAAAATAGCATAAGGTGGGTACATAACTTGTTGAATCATCATGCTCAATAAGTAGTCATCAATGGCTCAATCTCTAGTTGGGAGGAGGTATCGAGTGAGGTTCCCCAGAGATCTATCCTGGGTCCAAACACAAACTGGGAAATGATTGATCAGGCTATGGTACTACAAAGAAGGACCTGGGGGTTACAGAAGACCATAAGCTGAATATGAACCAAGAGTATGCTCTTGTTGCACAAAAAAAAAAAAAAAAAAGGCAACTAAGTAGTGGGCTGTATTAACAAGAGATTTACTTGCAAATCAAGGAAAATGATTTTTATGCTTTGTTCAGTACTGGTGAGGCCCCACCCGAGTACTTCGTCCAGTTTGAGCCCTATACTTCAAGAAAGATGTAGACAAGTATTAGGGGTCTGGAAAGCATGACTTATGAGGAAAGCCTGGAAGAGCTAACGTTATTTAGTCTGGAGAAGAGAAGACTGAGGAGGGAGTTGATAACAGTCGTCAAATACCTGAAGGGCGATTATAGAGAGGGAGATGGCCTTTAGTCTGTAGCCACACAGGATAAGACTAGAAGCATTGGCTTCAAGCTGCATCAATGGGAAACTTTGGTTGAAAACTTGGAAGAATTTTCTAACTATTAAGAGTGGTTAGTGTTAGGCTACCAAGAAAACTTATGGAATCTCTATCCTTGGAATTTTTTTTTCCAAGAGCAGGTAAGACAGACACTTGGTCGGAATGGTTTAGTCAGGAATGATCTTGCCTTGAGCACGGGACTGGATTAGATGACAGCTGGAGATCCCTTCCAGCTCTACCTTCTAATGATCCTATGAATCTAAATCTGGTAAAAGCACAGTAAACAAACAATCTTGCACCGTACTGGAAGACAAGATCATTACATTTTCCCTATCTCCATTACAAATTGACACAAGGATATATGCTAGATACTGCAAGGAAAGAAAAAAAAAATCAAGTTCCTCCAGAGATAGGCTTTTCATTCGTATATTATTTGTCAATAAACAAGCTGCAACTTCTGTAAGAGCCACCATGAATCCAGATAAATCATAGTTGTACACTTTCAACAGAGTGTATTTTAAGGAATATTGTTTCAGCCAATGACTACCTGAGAGCTATAAATGTGCATATAGGCACAGTGGGAAAGAATAAATAATGGAATGGCAGCAAGTATACATACAACTGTAAGCCTAATTGATTAAGGTAGAAGCACTGAAAATGTGAGCCCCTGTGCAGCAAACTCACAAACTAAGTACAAATTGCAAGCAATAACCTGGTTTTGTTCCAGGGCAGCACTGATGCCTTTGCATACAAAATGTTAAATTTTGCTAAGAGTGTAGTTGTTTCTTATGTCTACTAACCCAAAATTAAGTATGGTAGTTACAGCTGACAAAAAATGAACTATTTACAAACAAAACTACAGTAAACAAAGATAAGATTGAAGTCACAGAGTCCTGCTTTTGTCAGTAATGGACAGCCATGATCCTCTGACTCAAAGTCCAATCATGATTCAAATTTTTGACCAGAGGGCTGATAAAATACAGGTCTTAAGAGATCTAAATTGCATACAACTTCTTTGTGACAGTTGCTGCTGGAGCATCTTGGACTCTGGTAACATGTTAAATATCGAGGAGGCTATATCAGATAGTTCTGCATTCCTTAAATGGCCCCGGGTTCCCAGCATGAGTCTCATTTTCTCTCTCATCCTAGAAGATTTGCTACAACGGAAGGGTCAATAATCATTACAGATACAGGTAAAGAATTCCAAGGCATCCAAGTTATATTATAATACTTAGGTTCAAAGTATGATTCTTGTCCAAGAGAATATGCACCCACATTGTAAGGGATCAACATTAGCTGATCCATTTAGACAGAGAATTTTATGAACTATGATTATGTCATCTATGCAGTACTGCTTACCAAGGTTTTATTGCCTTAGCAACAAGCCCTGGCAAGTCCTGTTATTTGGTTTGTGTCAGTTATCTCCTATCTTCCTCTGCTAGCTGTGGAGGGTAATCCTGGCCATGACTTCAGAGAATGATCTTATTACTGCATTACTAAAGGTGTCAAGCAGATAGATGACTGGCTTGCAAAAGCTAGGAACAGTCCCTGAACTCTTGATGTGCGTGACACTTTTTCTTAAATGGGATTCAGCAGAAAAATGCAATGTTTACAGGAGCCTTAAGACTGTCTACAAAGAAATGTTTTACCATGTATATAAAGTAAGCTGTCTTCAGTGAAGCACCTACTCCTGTATCAGTGAGGGTTTTTTAGTTTACATTAAAACCAGTCCCAAGTGATATAATTAAACCAAAAGAAGGTGCTCTCATACCAAAATACGGGTCTCTCTCCAGACAATTTGCCTAGAATGTCTTTGAATGAACACCTTGAAAAGGGCTAGGATAGCCTTGCCATAAAGATACTGATCCATAAGAAACAGTTCAGTTTGGACTGCGTACTCAGATACGAAAGCAGTGATTCTCAACCAGGGTATAATGCTACTCTGGCATGCTCTGGGATCCTTTCAAGAGTGTTCTGGGGTACTAAGCAACATTAGCACTGTTGGGTGTACAAACATGATTCACAAAATAAAACCAGAGATTTAAAACATAGCGTTAAAAACATTCTGTCCTGTTGTGACATGAGTTCTTTGCAACAGAAAAACTACTCTATTATATTTCTGTAGTTAAAAATGAGTGAACTGTAAGAGATAACATTTTCCATGTGGGGTGTCAAGTCAAACAAGGGGTGCCTCAAATCTAAAAATGTTGAGAATCACTGATCTAGAGTATTACTTCTAGTTTACTCTGTTATTTTACAGCATTTTTACTTCTCTTGTTCATCACTTTCTCTGCTGCATACTAACTTATGTTTTGCAAAGCAGGCTAATGGGATTACAGCCCAGTATGATTTCAGTGCCTCTATATCAAGGTTACCCGGATTGACCTTGATATCTTTGGACCCACAGATAACTCAATCATGGAAGACAATCATCCTTAACTGCAAGGGATTGCTGATGAGGATGATGGCCAAAGATTCTCAACCAGAGTGCCACATGGTGCCAAGCAATGTTAGCACTGTCAAATTAGCAAACAAAATTCACAAGATAAATCCAGAAATTTTAAACTGGAATCCATAGTGTTAAAAACATTTTGATTTGTGCCTGAGTTCTTTGCAACAAGAGAATCGTCCTGTAGTCAAACAAGTAAAAACCAACCTATCATTTTTCAAAGGATGCCCTGTGTCTACCAAGAGGTGCCTTGCATCTAAAAAGGTTGAGAATCACTGCACTATATACTCCATACCATCTTTACATAGAGGTCCCTTCCAGCCTTTCTTCATGCCTGAGGTCATATTTTTAGGCTTTTTTATGCAAACCGTAAATAAGAAGACATCTATCAAAGTACTCCACTGCTTTGAAATATATGTTTTGCCTATAAAAACTATGTGCTTCAGTCCTCAGGGTTCCCAGCCACTTCTCATTTTACATCTATTCTTTGTAAACATTGTGCGCAGGCTTAAGGCATTCACTGTCAGAGGAAAGACAACCAAAAGTACTAGGCTGAGGAGTGCTGATTGCCACAAGAAAGAAACAAAGCATCTGCCAAAAAACCAAAACCTTAGATAGAAGGCAGCACAATCTTAGGTAGAAAGCAGCAGCACAATTCCAAGAGGCTCAATTACATAAGCCTCAAGAAGTTATTTTTAACAAAGTGATATTCAATTAAATGGGTGTTTTATTAAAACACCCATTCAGGGCCACACAAAACTATCTATGGACTGTCAGTGTGGCTCTGCAGAGTACTCTCCCTACTACAGCACTCTGCAAACAGTGCACAGGAGAGAACTGACTGACACTGCTCCACTCCTCCCATACACATGGAGGCAGAAAGAGGATGGACAGCAGAGCACTGTGGGATGCTGGAGGACTCAGGGGAGTGGGAATTTAAAATAAAAAACACTGAAAGTGAGGAAATTTATACTCAAGACTCTACCAATGCCCTTAATTCTCCTATATAACCCTAACTTTGCAGAGAGTATGGCTGCACTAAAACTTAAGTCAGATAACTTCATAAATGAAATCTGCACAACAGAAGGGTTATACCAAAGTTATACCCAAGAGGTATAGCCAAGTTATACTAAGTACAGCATGCCATTTTATACTAGCCATTCCTACTCCAGTTATTTTCTTTATTTAGTGCCCCATTCCAGGACAGTTTATTTTCATTCCTTGTTACAGTTATCTCACATAATCAAACAGGGAATTAACATGTTTACACTAATGTAAACAGCCTGTACCACACTCTTAAAAAAAGCGAGACACGTGATGAATAGGCTTTATATCAAAGTAACTATGCTGAATTCATGTGAATAACCCATGGAAAAAAACTGTATGGGGGTAAGTATCATGCGTTCATAGCTATCTTATAATATTCTATGTGTTGGGGCAGAAGCTAAGGCATCTACTGTGAGTAGCTTCTCCTCTCTCCATTCCAGATCCTGGTATATTTTCTACCAGTGTTCACAACTAATAGCAAATTACCCTGACGTAAATGTTTCCAGGCACCCCATCTTCCCTTCTTTGGTAAGACCAACAAATGTGTCAGCTTTCTTGCTGTCTTTTGTTATCTGAACACTTATGCAAAAGAAACTGGACGCAAACCAAACCCACTGTTAACACCATCCTACAATAGATCCTAACCAGGTAAAATTGGTAGCTGTGTGTCATTTAGATTTTTTTTAAAACGCATCATGGCAAAAAGACTGATGTTACCAGTAAAATACCAAAAATGATCTCCCAGAACTGGATGTTTTACAGTAGGTTTCATGTTGTAAATTGATTCATTAAACTCCCAGGCTAGTTTAATTTTAAATTATTCCAGTAATCCAAGACAGGTTATTTTGTAAATGGTTTTGTTTTTCTTTTTTTTTTAATTAAGGTATTCAGTGTAAATAGCCTTCTTTTTGAAAGCATATTATGTAAAGTTACCAAAAAGTTTCTAAATCTAGTGTTCTGTATTATCCCGAAATTCAGATTCAGAATATTTTTTTTAAATCCTGGCAAGCAATTACTTTCCCTTTGACTTGTGTTGTAAAAGAGAATTAGAAATCAACTCACTTTTCTTTTTTCTCCTGTTTGTGGGCCTTCCTTGTAAGCTGAGCAGCCTTTCTGCTATAAGGATGGATGACTTTTTTCTCTTGCCCTCCACCTTTGCCCTTTGGTGCTTTTGGCTGAAACAATGAAACAGCACAAGGAATAAAGTGAAACACTTCGTTATTTTTGTTCACAAAGCCCTTCATAAGCTACTGTAGCCAGAATAGAGAGAAACAGCTTAAGGGAAACCAGTAGCATGTTATCAAAGAGATTCACCAAGGACAGGTCCTGCATTAATACTTTCGAGGGTCCATAATTCATAAAAACAGATTCACTGGACTCATAAAGTTTTATTAGTCTCAGTAATACAAAGAGTGACACAAACATAAAAGCAGATTCATGAGTTCAGATTCAAACATTGCACACAAAACAAAACAGAACAGATTAATTCTGCAGGCTGAAGAAAAACATGCAACCATTATCATGAACCAACTTAGAAAGAAAAAAAAGGTCATTGTTTGTTATAGGCTACATTTTATAAAGAAAACATAATTATCTTCTCACAGGGATCCATGATGGCAAAATTAACCCAACTTATGCAATTCTCATAGCTTTCATAAGGGTATACAAATACACCCTAATTTGTACCTGTACACCATTATTACTGGAAAATAAATAGCGTAGGAAAATCAGCTTAATCAACAGAAAAAACCCTTCCAATTCTGTTACAGATAGCTATGAAAGTTATTAACGTTGCCAACTAAATATTTTACTGCTTATTTTTTTGCAC
>NW_017729029.1:68922668-68933950 GCF_001723915.1 Gavialis gangeticus | reverse complement strand
TTATTACTGGAAAATAAATAGCGTAGGAAAATCAGCTTAATCAACAGAAAAAACCCTTCCAATTCTGTTACAGATAGCTATGAAAGTTATTAACGTTGCCAACTAAATATTTTACTGCTTATTTTTTTGCACAGAAGCTCCTTTGTCATTTCCTTGTTTGATCTCTTATAAATACTGTATTTATCTGAATCCAAGACAACTTTGAATTTAAGACCTCTCCTCCCACCCCACCCCCCAGTTTAATACATTTGTTATAAATTTCCATATACTGGATCTATTAGTGGAAGGTAGTCTTAAATTTGTCCCCCCACAACTACTGCTCCCCTGCCCCGTGCCCCGCCCTACCACCGCTCTGCCTTTCAAGAGCATCACCCCAGCTCGGCCCCCACCCAGGCTGGTCTCTGCTTCCCCCAACCCCTGCTCCCTCCTGCAGCTTGCTTCTCCACCCCCTGCCCCAATGCTTGTGCCTTCTCCCTGCCCATCGCCTGCTGCAGCCTGGCCAGGGAGAAGCAACATTAGCAGGGACCAGAGCCAGAGCAGACTGTAACAGGGGAAGGAGTAGAGGGCAGACACATAACAGTAGGGGGGCAAGGGATGAGGGTGCAAACTGCAGATCCCCCCCCCACCACCGGTTTTCCCCTCAGCCGCACGCCCCCTCTCCTGCCAAACAAGCTATTCCAGCCCAGGGCAGGTGTAATTTCAGCCCCGGGGCCTGAGACCAAAATTGGAACTAAGCTAGCACCTGCCCCAGGCTGATACTCAGATCCAAGACAAGTCCACCTGCATGAGAGAGAGTTGGTTGGTGCCAGGCCATCAGGACCCAATCCCAGTGCACAGGGGCACAGAGGGGATGGTGCTGGGCCCCAGGGCCTGGTCTGGCCTGCAAATAAGTTTCGCACCATTCATCCTGCCCACAGGGCCAAAAGGTAGAGCACTACTTTCTACAGACGCATCAGTTCTTATTGCAAATAACTGAAGACAACTGTTTTCATGATCCCGACTGGAAGGAGTATAACACATCATGAAACACAGATCTTAACAATTTTAGAACATTAACCAGCATAGTCTGTTCCGGGCCAGCATATGTAGTAAACAGCACATTTAAACCGCAACCAGACAGATTTAGATCAGCTCTGGGGAAAGACTTCCTTACAGGCAGAATAGGTGAGAGTGGAATAAACCACCAAGGGAAGCTGTAGCCTCTCCTTCACTGGAGGTTTCCAGAAGGCTGGAGAAACACTCATCAGGGATGATTTAGGTCCAGCACTCCCCCAGTCATGCAGGGGGTTGGACTCAATGACACGCAAGGCCCCTTCCAACCCCATGATTGCAGCAGGCCGGGCAGCCAGACATGCGCTTGATGGACTAAGGAAATCAGAGGTGCATCAGCTTCGACAAGCAGCAGCTTCCTCCACCAAATGAAGCCCCTGCCACATCAGGCAATGATAACTGCCACCTGGGCCTGCTGACGCACTCCAACTCAGTTGGTCCTTAACAGGGGTCCTCAAACCTGTTGGGCCCGAGGCCCCTTGGGAAACGCACACCAGGAGCTAAACCCACAATGCACCACCCTTGTCTGGCAGAGGAACAGGGAAGACAGGCGACATGTTGTGTCGCTTCAGATTCCAGGCTGAAATATAGGGGTCTGATGCCCACCCTGTGGTGCCCAGAGGCTGCGGGACCCCGCTAGAACCCAGGGCTCTACAGGGGGCAGATCTGCCCGGACCCTCAGCACTGCCCCCCGCACGTCACAGCTCCAGCCCCACGCGGCAGCGACATGTCGGTGACGTGAAGCGTGCCAGGGGGCCGAGACCAACACAGGGACCCCCCGTGTGTCCCCACAGGCAGCCCCAGGGTAGTCCCCCCCCTGCAACCTACTCCCCAGCCCAGGGCTCCTCTCGCGCCTCACTACAGCCGGAACCAAAAGATCCGTGCTGCCCCCCACCCGCGCTCCAGGCACCCACCATGGCGAGCCCACCGGCGGGGAAAATAAGACCGGGCAGGGGCAGCACGTGCGCCAACTCCACAGCACCGGAAGTGGACAGCAGTCCGTTCCCCCAACCAGTCCGGCCCTGCTCCACTGGCCCCAGCGTTCGGTTCCGGCCTCTGCTGGCCGCGCCTGCGTACTCGCGGCGGGGCGGGGAAAGTCCTCAGCCTGGCGGTGCTGCAGAGCCGGGATGAGTGGGGCAGGGCTGGAGCGGTGCCTCTGCACTGCTGCTGCGCCGCCGGGTCGGGGGCTGGGAGGGACCTGGGGTAGGGCTCAAGGTAGGAGCCTCCGGCGCTAAATCAGCCCAGCGCGCGGGGCTGGGGTTGGGGCCGGGGCCGGGGCCCGGGATGCAACTCACAGCTCCAGCTCCTAGTCCTTCCCCTGCTCGACAGGGGCACTGCTACACGTGATGGAGCATAGCACGTCTGGGAACAGACTGCGTTTTAATTGATATATTTATCAAAATAAAGGCCTTTTCTGTGCTATGCAAAATTGTGAACCAGGATACCGTGATGCTTGAGTGCTTGCTTTCGGAGAATTCGCACAACATTTATTGTGCGACTACTCCCGGAGCACTGTGATGGGAAGTTAAAGAGAAATAGGTTCAAGCCTATCCTGAGATGCATGGGGGAGAAGGAAGAGAGCTAAAACCTGGCAGCCTCGCTTCCTGGATGAGAACCCTAACCGTTAGCCTTTGAGCTTAAAAAAAAATGAGGATGCTGCCTTCCTCCTGGTCTGACGTCAAACACCTGTCTGGCAACTGTTTTGTGGCTGATGCTTGCCCAAGGCAGTTCTTGGGCAGATCAGAGCCCATTACACATGCTCAATAACTGTGTGGGTGCTTACGTGTCCATGCAACACATGGAGTAGGATCTCAAATTGTTGTGGAGTATGTATGCAGCCAGGAAACTGCCATTTGGGTATATAAAGTGAAATAGGACACTAAGGACCAAATCCTATTTGGCTTTATTAATGACTTGATATATAACTTAAGCCAATTCTTTAAATTTTCTCTGCTTTAGTTAACTATTTGTAACATGGCAATATTAACACCCATTTGCATTAAGTGCTTTGAAATACATAGTTTGAAAATGCTACCTGCTAAACCAGGGCTGGGCACAATGCAGCCTGTAGGCCGGACGCAGCCTGCCAAACCATTCTATCCAGCCTACAGCACCCCTAAAAAATTTAGAAAATTAATATTTTTCTGCCCCTGGCCGCCTGTGATGCAGTCCTCGATGGCTTGCCAAAACTCAGTAAGAGGCCCTCCACCCAAAACACTTGTCCGCCCCACACTAAACATTACCGGTGTTTAAACCCCTCCTCCCAAATGTCACCTGTCAACTTTTGTAAGTTATCTAGACCAGGGGTGGGTAACTTGCAGCATGTGCGCCATAAATGGCACAGGCAGCCTCTATGTGTGGCATCCAGCAGATCCAGGAACGGGACAGGCAGCACAGCAGCAGAGAGCAGAGCAGAGAAGGGGTAGGGCTGGGAACAGAGTAGCTCATTAAGCCCCCTTGAAATCAAAGGAGCTATGCTAATTTATAACACCAGCTATGTATATCCATAGTATGTATTATATTTTGTATAATTTTAAATCTACAAATTATAAGTCATTTTATTGTTTCAATATGTAGTGATTATGGTGAGGAATGGTGGCTTTAATCACACTTATTTACCATTTGTAATAAGTAATAAAGCTTTTGTGGAAGGATAATACCATAACTATTTACATGCACCCCAAATGACTGGATAAGAGTTACTAACTTGTATGATTAGTTATGACAGGTGAAGAAAATGCTACTTTGCAATCAAACTGACAAATGTATTGAAAATTACTGTTTTCATCTCCCAGAGAATATGGCTCAAACAAGGGTAATATTACTGATTTAAACAATTTGCGTTTTAGCGTATATCAGCAGAAATATTAAAAACACTGATATCACCTGCAGACTGACAGTGAACAAGCGGTTTGATTAAGTCTGAGTAAAAGTGACTTTTGACCAGCAGAAGCAGAATCATTGTCAAGATATCCTCAGAAGATAAATACCATATCTGCAAAAAGTACTCAGGAAATTTTGTAGTAGGGTGAGAGTGTTGTAGCCATGACAGTCCAAGAAATATGTTGTGCAAGGGTTTTTTCTATTTTACTGGATCAACTGTATGGTTGGGAGGGATGTTTGACAAGAAAGAAGAACGAAAAATCAAAGTTAAATGCCACAGAAAACAAGATAAAAAGACTTTCAGGTATTTAACTTAGTATCTGCTTCTTTCCAGACCTAACAGGCACTTTGTGCCCCTTTGCTTGTCTAACATCTCCCCCAACTATACAGCTGGTCCAGGAAAAGATATCACTAAAAAAAAACTTGCTTCACACAAAAGATAATAGGTCAACTAGATAGTTTATCTAAGAAACATCACAAAAATGAAATATTTCAACTCAAAATAATCTTAGTGCTAATATACAGCTGTAGAAGCTGAAGTCTACAGAAAGCCTTAGGCCAAAAACTAGATGCCTTAAAAAATGAGTGTTCAATGAGAAGATTTCATCACCACCTGAAAAATCTCACCAGCCCGCAGTTTGTCTCCAGCAGAATCAAACGTAAACACAGGAAACAGAGATATAGCAACGCAGCTGGGCACCCAGCTTTTACACATATGGGCAGCAGCTGGGACTTCTGGTTGCTGCCACAGCTAGTAAAGTGGTGCAGCAGCAGCCAGTTTGTTTTCCTGCCTGCAGCACCCTCCCCACTTGCTCCACTTTAGTTACACTGTTGGCTGCTCTAACAGGGAATTTAATACTCCTATTACTTTAAGAGGAAAAAGGATGCAGGGAGGGCTCAATCAGTAATCAGGGAAGACACCTGACCAGAAAGGGATCTCGTTTAGAGTGTGTATAAGCCCAGCTCCTGTGCTAGGCAGGCAGTCTGGCTCTGGAGTGGATGTAAGAGGAGCTCCTGAACAAGTAAACCAAAAGACTCCTGATAGACACCAAGAAAGCCTGTGGGTAACTTCCTTAGGGCTGGGATAACACCAGCAGTTTAGGGTGGGACTAAGGGGAGGTGGAAATCTCAGCAATTGGTGGTTAGGGAGGACTATGGGGAGGAGATGGTCTCAACAGGCTGGGAGTAAGGCCAGAGCTTGTGAGCAAGGTAGAGAGGGGGGTGGAGACCCTGGGGTTCAGAGACAGCCCAAGATGAATTGGGCTAGGGAGCCCAGGGAGAGGCTGAGAGAGTGATGTGGACTGGAGCTGAGGTCACATTAGATTGATTGAGACTATGACTGAGGGCTCATGTACCAGTCAATCAATTATATTTAGTCAGTTCCATCTGTGAGGGTTAGGCATAGCTTAAAGGGGAAATGAGAAGGCCATGAAATTGCCCTTAAGGTGGTGAACAGATAGACCATGGCTTGTGAGCATTTGAGATTTTGCTGAAGAGCCACTAGAGGGCATCATGGCCATCCCTTGTGAAACAATGCATCTATTTAAATACAAAAATATTCTGACCATTTATTTCTCACTTTATTCATTTTTCAAATAAATTATTTTTACCTTTATTAAGGAACTAAGCTGCATTTCAGTTATCATTTAAGGACAAATTTATGTAGACCCATTTATACTATAGACAAGCATGTTTTGAGAGTACCTGTTACCACAAACCTGCCCCTGACCCCAAGTCAATTAAACACAGGTGTCATTTTGTAATGTAGACTAAACCTAACCAGGACTGATTCTTAACTATCACACCATTTTTCCCTGGCAGAGGAGTTCTACAGGTATATCAGTGTAGCAGAGTGGGAAATTGGCTCCATCTGTGTTTAATTGTGTCCTAAATTGTGCTGCAACTCTGGACAGAACAAACACAAGCACATATTAAGGATATCATTTTAATATAGCAGGATCCCATGCTAGAGAAGTGTGGTTTAACCATATTGAGATACAGTGGTGCTGTAAGCCAATATAGCCCAAAAGAAATCACAAACACTATACAAACAATCATACTGGGAGAAATGAACAGAATGAACATTTATGATGGTAGAAAAGGATTTTCCATTAATATCCATTTTACACGAGATAACGTCAAACTCACAACCTTCCTTTCTGTTTTAACTGTTCTCCTACCTACCACCCTTCATTATATAAAAACTAGACCCAAGAAACCCCTCATCTACTGAATCATTTAGCAGCCTTTTAGAATTTCTTTAGTCATTAAGAGGATTCTTTTGCTTTTCAGCACTTAACCCACCTTCAGGAAATGCAAGAAATGCACATCATGTCACGCATCAGAGACTAAAGCCTAATATGCTGTCATCGCTGCTGTTTAGGGAAAAGAATCTGCTACAGTAATGGGATTTGTAGGCTGTTCAAAAACCTAAGTAAATAACCAGTGATTTTGCAGTAAATGTTGGAGCAAAGATGTTCTTGTGATGGTCAAGCTTAGGAGAGCTTGAAGGAAAAAAGAAATAGTTATGTAACAAATAAAATGAAGGACTATGTGTTATGGATTATGTCAGCACTATCAGGATTTTTAAGATTGTTTAAACAGAGTTGCTTAACTTCTTTTTATACATGCATAATTTTTCATATCCATGTTAGAGGAAATTTGTTACAAACCCCAACTAAGTCCTAAAATCTTGTGTACCTAAAACTTCCAGTGATCTTCATAGCGATGTAGACCGAGATGAAGCTGTATTTGAATAAAGGATATGTTCTTTCAGTTCAGTACAGATACAGAACACAAATTTCCCTTCCCCATGGATTAGTAGCTCTTACAAATTCTTTCTGTATGTAGGCCCTCATCACCACAGTGCCTATTAAAGACTTAGTATGACTGATAGGAACAAATTCAAACATATATTTAAGGGCCTTTCTTTAATGGCTGTCTGCATGTGGTATAACTTATACCCATGAACAGAGAATGCACAATTAGTTCTACCATTCAGTTCTGGTAGTATTTTACACCCATCTTGTAAACTTGTAAATAGCTGTGCCAGGAGACAGGAAGAAAGAAATCATGATGATTTTTTAAATTAAGATTCAAATCAAACAGTAAACAAAACAGTCCAGACTGTCTTATCTATCTCTCTTCACATACAGTATAACAGAATTGTGTCTGTTGAAATGCAGTTTAAGTTTTGGTACAGGGGGTGTGCCTATACTAGTTTTATCTTTCATCCTTATTGAATTCATATTTCTCTGTTTCAGACATTGTCTTGATATCCAAGGACCACTTGAGGACTGAAAACTTAGGAGCCACTTCCAATTTCTTTTCAAGATCAAATATGGATAAAAATTCACTTTGCAACACCGTACGTCTTCAAACTCCTTACATTTCTCACTAAGACATCATATTCTGTAGACACAAAATCATAGTAATTTCCCTATCATCTCAAGCACACTTGCCAAAAAACACACAGTAGGATAGGGGGAGTGATAGCTATTATATTACAGTGCTTTCCTCCTTTGAATAGTTCAGTAGGCACTCCAACCTAGCAACATTTTAGTACATTTTCTGATTAGCAGACCATCTAATCCACATAGGCTCATAGGCCCAAGTGTTACTGCATAATGTGCCACTGCTAGGGATTTGCCACTCTTCAAGTTGAGAACAACTGGAAGCATTTCTGTTCATAATTGATCATTGAGAACAAGTCCATGCATCAGAAACCTTGATGCATCTGAAAAGGGAGGTTTCTTTTCAGTGGATCAACTCAGTTATTACTATTACCCATTGATTTATATTGCAGTAGTTATTAAAGGCTCCAGTCAAGATGAAGCCTCTAATATGCTAGATACTTCCTAAATATCTAGAAAGACATAGTCTATGTCCCAAAAAAGGAATTTTACTCTACATGGGTTTTAATCTCCCTTTCTATACAGCTTCTAATACAAAGAACCCTCAGATCATATATATGGACTGATGATCTAGGAATCGCATCATATAATCCATTCATGAACAAATAAGCTCCATCTTAAAAACAGATCTTTGTTTGCTTTTTTGTTCCTTCCCTATTTACTCTATGATATAATTACAGATGCTGATCATATTTCCTCTCAGCCTTGGTTTTGCCAGACCAGACATGCTGAGCTCTTCCAGTCTGCTCCTGCATGATAGAAGATGATAGAGAATAGACACATAACAGGGTATTTCGGTGCCCTGAGCAATGGTGGCACACAGGACACTGGGTAGCGGCTGGCAATGGCAGAACAGCTGGCTGGCAGTGGTGGCAGCTGTTATTTTTCTATGCCCCATCCCCCAAATCAGCATCCAAGGCTGCTGCCCTGCTTACCCCACTCTAGTCAAGCTACCAAGAGGCTCCCTCAGAACACTATATGGGGAAAAAGAATTACTCAAAAATCCACATAGGTACTGTTTCAAAGGTGCTTGGTGCCTGTAGATATGCAGGGAGGCTGCTTCGATGTACTGCCATTACAGCACATCAGAGCAGACTTGATTAATTGAGTCTGCTGGAGTGTGCTAATTAGTTCAATGAGCTTTAATTAAAGCACCTCCACCACCATTTTGAAGCACAGGGATGCTGATACACAAGACATTGCAGGTGCTTTAATTAGTGTGGCTATCGAGCAGCTCTCCCCACACCTACCCCAGGGCATCTGGTGACTTGCAGGATGCATCTTCACCTGAAAAAGTTCTGTGGTTTGCAGGAGGCATTGCCACCTTTAGCTGTTCTTGAGAGCAACGTGGCACCCCACACCTGATGTGGTCCAACAGAAATAGTTCTAACTTCCTTCCCATTTGTAAGTGAGGCTGAGGAGAAATGTTTATATTCCTTTGTGCATGTCTTCTGCACTCATTATTTGGTCAGAACTTACCCACATAATTTCCCATGTATCAAGCAATTGTTAGGATGATGCACCCCAATACCGGTAGTATTAAAACTTGTTTGCTCCCTCTTTCTCACTACAAATCCAAGTCAGCACAAAGACCCAGATTCTCCTCTACCTTACATTATTTTTGTAGCATACAATACATTGTCTTCATGCTATTACTCCTAATTTACACAAGTGTATCAAGCCCAAAATACAAAGGCCCCAGTCCTGCAAAGACTGAAGTCAATAGGACACTGAAAACTGACTTAAGTGTATGACTTAGACTACATTCCTTTTTATTGTCTGAATGAATGACTGTTTGAAGATAGAAGAAATAGACAGGTACATATGGATTTATTCTGATGCTTTGGGAACATATGGTTTATAGGAGGACCTTTTGCAACCATCCAAGAATTCTTCAGAGAAGCTACCTAAGCCCTGATTGTGTTCCAAACCAAGCTAGACCACCAGCTAATAGAATCATTAAAGCAGCATCTAGTAAGCATATTAAGAAAAGGAAACCAGACTTGGTCAGTATGAAACTGATGAGAATAAGTCTGCCTGAACCATAAAACAAGTAAAAGGTGAGAGAGGTAGGGTGACTGATCAGAGAGGAGAACATGCATACAAAAATGGTACAATAACAACAGCATAAGCAATGACATTGATTGCAGGCGAAAGCTATTAGTGTAGTGTTTGACTTTGTTCCCTGCAACAAATACAGCCATTTTGCTGTTTGTTTTTCTCAAAAAAAATACAAATGACAATCTTTTAAGTATCCAACTACTAATAGAAAAGGATTGGATCACTGTGTGAAGGTGATAGCTCTAATGTAAGCAGTGAAGCTATGGGAAGACACCTTACATTTAGGTTCTGTTCCTCAATTTTTAAATGCCCTATATAACCAAGCAACATCAAGCAAGAAAATTACTCTGTAGGGAGGTGGCTAGGGGTCACTTTCAGAAGACTTTGTTTTAAATCTGCTGTCTGCCAGATTCACTTGTAGGAGATGCAACTGATTACCCCAGTGCAAGGCACTTTGGGAAGTAGCATAAGTAGGAGTGAGCAAAGAAGGCATGAGCCCCAGGTGCCAAGTTAGAGGGGGCTCAAGAATGGTGGCTGCCACCTCTGCCAGTCCAGCTGTCACCTGGCCCAGTCACCACCACTGCCTCAGTGGCTGCTATTACCCAGAGCACAGGAATTGCTGTTACACCTCCAAGTCTGGGATTGCTGGGAAGGCACATTAGTTAGATGATCCTTGTAAAACTGCTATCAACAACATGGTTAACAGAGCTGCCATTTACATAGCCAAATACATCCTTAGGTTCCACTGTTGGCCTATTAAGATAGAAGGAGCAGTTCACACTCTCTAACAGCTATTTTCAGGCTGTCTGTCAGCCAAGGACAACATTACACCAGTTTACAGTCAGTTCAGATTTTTGTTCATCCACTGCAATGAGAACAGGACCAGAAATATATTAGTGGGTTTTAGATGACTGATTAAGCTTTGGATTATACTTCTGCATGAAGAATGAATTGTGCATCAAATTCTGCAGCTATAAATAGATCTATGAAAATAAAGGGATTTGGTAGTTTCACTGGGGCTTTAATTTTATTCAGTCTTGTTTCTGCTTCATCTGTAGGTCAGTCATTCAAGCTGAAAGTATAAATTTGCTCTTTGTGTATGTCCAATAAAATTCCCTGTGAGAAGTACCTATTTAGTATTGTCTATTATCCATCATGTTTGATTTCATTAACTGACCAAAATAAATGTTTTAGAAACACAGTTGCCCTCCTTCTTTTAAAAATAGGAAAGTATCTCACCTTGCTCTCCTCAATTTTTGTTCATGTGCATCATACATTTTATCCCATGGTGAGAACAAGTTCATTGCCAGCTTGCTATACTGCCTGATCTGCATTTGTTACTATCAATCCACCTTCATACAATTATTTCTTGCAAACATGATGCATTTCGAGCATTCAGACCTCTGAGTGGCAGTGTGGTGCTGTGGACTAACTCCCTAGAGACAAGATGCTTATTCCTACTCCCAGATTTGATAGCTTGCAATCTGGATCTGAATTTTTTCCTTTTCAAAATTCACTTTGTTCAGATTCATACCATTCTAGAATTGCTTGAGATACATAAGCCAAACCTAGATGCAGACTTTGAGACTATATTAGTCTCCGCTACACTGGGGTTGTCAACCAGGGGTACACGTACCCGTGGGGGTACTTTGAAAGGTCCCAGGGGGTATGCATAGGTGGGCAGGGATGGCGTGCTGCCACCCCGTACTGCTGCCTTGCAGGAGCAGGCCCAGGGCAGGGTGAGGACAGTGGCACCCCTCTGCAGGTTGAACAGGCATTGCCCGGCCAGCTGGACATGGGGGGGAGAAGTTTGCACATGGCCGCTGCTGCCTCCATCCACCACTCTGTGCTGCCATCACTCTCTGTGCAGCCACT
>NW_017729029.1:68913383-68922633 GCF_001723915.1 Gavialis gangeticus | reverse complement strand
ATTTGCTACCAGAATTTTGCAACCTCCCCCCGCCCCCAAAAAACCCCTGCATGACACTACGCTATATTCATGAGACAAAATATAAGATACATATACACATATGATCATTTAAATATACCCACCCCCAGAACAGAGTAGTTCTTAAATCCCAGTATGCAGGGTGCTAATTTATAGGACTAGAGTAACTATGGGTATGAACAGGCATTCAATTTGATCGCCAACATTTTTCAGCAACACAAAAACATGCCAGTAAGGAGCCATACAGGCATTTTATAGCCCCCTGTCTGGAGAACTACACAATTGTGAGCTAGGGGGTCAACAGGGGCTCCTTAGTTTCTGCTGCCCCCAGGGGAATCTGGTCATTAGCATCCTGCCCCATCTACTGTTAGGTAAGGGACTAGGCTGTCAATGATCAGCTTGCATGATCATTCTGGGGAGACTTAGGAACCTGCAAAGGATGGGGATCAGTGGCACTGCCACTTGAGCCATCCCAATGAGCCACGGGAGCCATGCTGGTCTTTGAACAGCACCAGAAAGTCCCCGTGCTATTCAGTAGTTGGGAGTTGGCACCAGGGCTTGAACACCCTTGGCCTATCAAAGTGCCTGGCAGGAGGGTCCCTGCAGGATTCCCTGACAGCTTACCTCTGGTTAGGCCACCAGGGAGCCAGTGCTCTCCCTCACCTCCCTTGCAGGAGGAAAGGGAGACAGAGAAGTATGGGATAATAGAGATCCTAGGAAAAACTTTTCAGAGAAGTTGCTGGTTGGACGTGCTAACATTTTTTCACAGAATGATCATTTGGGGGAGCTTGAATTTGCAGCTGTAAGACATCTTTGGAAAAAAGAAAACTAAAACCCACACAGTTCACCCATGCCCAGTACAGGCTTGCTAAGAGTTCAGTTGCTAAACTAACTTCCATGAAAAAACCCTTTAATGCTTATATGCTAGCTTTTTGGGCTGAGATGGAACTATACAAACCAGAACTATGGATTCAATTTCATTGTGCATACAATTGATCTGATTCTTGAAAGGGCTCAGATGCAAGAGTTAGGCCAATGGTGAATGCTTTTGAAAATCCTATACTACATATAGAACAATATACCAGAACAATATAATTTAGGGAGGCTTAAGTTTGCATCTGGAAGACATATTCAGGGAAAAGAAAAAAACCCCACACAGTTCAGTGCTCTAAAAATTCACCAATGCTTGCTAGAAGTTCAGCTGCTAAACTAACTTCCTCAGTCTCAGAGAAGGAATTCAGCAAGAAAGTTCAAACAATTAGCAGTTCAGAATATCGTGCACTGGAGGAAAAGCATGGAGTAGAGAAACTAACTGTGAGAGAAGAGTTGGCTGTCAGACATGACACTGTCAGGACCTGTCTTAGTTGGAAATATATCTGTAACGGAATTTTGATGAAACGAATGTGGAGGTCTCCCAATTACATTCACAGGTGTCACTCAGAATAAGCAATAAAGTCACACAGTACCGTGAAGTTAATTTCAACAGTCACCTTCACAACATTTTTTTAAGCTAACCTTATTCACAGGTAGGATGTGTCACCTTAGATCCTTTTACATTAATGATCTCATATCCTAAATGATTAAATGAACTACTAAGTACATACCAGCATGATTCTCTGAGTATTCTTGTCTTCTGATAAACACATAAATGACAAAATGATTGATAAAAAAAAGTATTCACAAGAATGTGCCATGGGAGATTGCTGTGAAGTGATAGGTATGACGTCCTTCAGCATTTCATACAACTGAGATTTGCTACATGATCTGAGTTTCTTGACTATAATGCCATTGCTTTTAAACTACTTAATGTATGCTTTTATATGAACATTTTTGTCAATTTCAGTACCAAATTCTTCAGCTAAACAATTTACATATTATGGAAGTGCATCTGATATATCTATATCTATAGTGCATCTGTGTGACTTCTGTGGCTTGTTTGTCCCTTCAGCAAAAAAAGTGCATATTCTTAAATTGTTGATAAATCTGCACTTAAATGGCAGCAGAACTTCTACCAGATAAAGCTCAAGCTGCAAAAAAAAGGATTTGTGTAGAAGCACAGTTGGAAGGGTTTTGCAGATCCAAACTTTAAAACTACCCGATTCATGTTCAAATACTGCATAGAATTATGCCTGTAGTTAAAGCGACAGAAAAAAAATAATTATTTTCTAAAATACTAGGAAATAACAGTATCTGATAGAAAGGCACTAGTAACTGAACAAGTTTTCCATGGTGAATTATCTGAAATAATACCAAATTTTGTGGCTAATACCATCTGTCAGTTAGTGCTGTTGATTGAGACTCAAGAAACATGTTTGATCTCCAATTCTGTTACTTACTATGTGATCTAGGCAAATCTCCAAAATGTCTCTACTTTCCCCACGTTTACAGCTAAAAGAAATAATATTATTTTGCAGATACGGATTTGGGACCTGATATTCCACTCTGTTGCACCTTATGTAGTCATCTGCACATCTGCAGACACAGCTATGCCCGTGAGTATTTCTACGGATGGTAGTTGGCCAGTCACCACTGTAAAGTTATGTACATAGCTGACCATTTACAGATGGAGGCTTTACAACAGGGGTGAGCAAAATACAGCCCATGGACCAGATCCAGCCTATCAGGCCGTTCTATCCGCCTGCAGGGCTCCTAAAAATTTTTAAAAAATTAATATGCATCTGCCCCTAGCCAGCCTGTCAAGGTGACAGCAGCCAGGGGCAGTAGGACCCAGAGGAAGCCACAGCAGGCTCCTGCAATAGCAAAGCCGACCTGCCCTGCCCACTTCTGGCCTGGGACTGTGGTGCTGTTCGCACCTCCTTATGCCAGAGTGTGAAATTCAGGTAAGAAGGGGAAGGGGGGCAGGCAGGAAAGTAGGGGAAGTGGGAGCAGGGGCAGTGGAACCACGCCGGAGCATGGAGCCTATGCCAGTGTCCCAGGGCCAGCACCAACAGGGCCTAAAGCAGGGTGGCAGGTGTGGGCTGGCAGGGGTCTGTGGACCTGGGCTGGGCTGCGCCAGTAGGGAGAGCGGGGAGCTGACCCACTTCCATAGAGCTCCTACTGGCCGGGACCCTGCACTCCTGCTGCCCTGCTCTGGGCTCAGCCAGCACTGACCCAGGACAGTAGCGCAGGGCCCATGCACCTGCCTGGCTGCTGCTCACCTGCACCCCAGCCTCATGGTACAAGCAGGGACGACTGCGAGCAGCCCCGACCCAACCCTGCGCACTCACCCATCTGGGCTGAGCAGCGGCAGCAAGGAAGAAACTGGTGTTCAGTGGAGGGAAAAGCACAGCAGCAGTGGCCACATGGAGAAGCTATGCAGGGCAGCTCACAAGTGGCAGTGAAGGAGCTGTACCCCAACATAATGCGGTGCATGCTCCGGGCGGGAAGCCGCAGCAAACACTGCACAGGAGCAGCAAGGAGTGAGGAAGTGCTTTCCTCCGCCCCAGCAGCAGTTTGTGCCCAGCTGCTGCTACCTCTGCTATTCAGCCCAATGGGTGACCCAAAGCCAGTGCAGAGGCAAGGCTGGCAGCAGCAGCAGGCAAGAAACTGGTGCTCAGTGTGGGAGAAAAGAGGCCCCCCTGCTCCTGCCACCAGAGCCCTGTGTTGGAGCCACTCGGAGCCCGTGCAGGGCTGCCTGTGCCTGCTCTCCGTTGCCACCACTGCCCTGCAGAGCACCAGTGACATGGCAGAGAGGCAGGCAGCCTCGTGTGGGCTCTGGCCAGCTGCAGCAGGGAGCACCAGCAGCGGGGATGGGGGGGCATTCAGTATACCTAATCTAATTTGAAATGTGAAACAGTCTGGGTACTAAGTTATCCAGGATTGTGGGATTACTTTTTCTGATCTCAGGATAGTTCATCATGAGTGTGATCATTGTGAAGTTAGCCAGCTGTAATTGTACTTCTTTCTTCTGCAATCACAAAATGTCACAATTATGCCCCAAATCACAAGAATTCTGAGAACCTAAAATGATACAATTAATCTGATCCTCATCTGGTTTTAATCAAGATTATTCCATAGCTCCTATGGAGTTGCATCAAGGTACAGCAGGTATCTTATCCATAATGCCTATTTATCATTGCTCAATAGATAAGTATCTTAACTGTAGTTTAGTTCATTTTTATTTGCTTATTCTGATGTGTTATTACACAATCCAAATAGATCATAGCAGAAGAGGTCTGAATTTCACTCAGACTCAAATATCTTTACACATGCTCCAGGGTGGGGGTTGAGCATTTTAATTAGATCTGCTGTTGGGAGCCACTCTAATTAAAATGCCCACAGCGTCTTGTGTATTCAGCATCCCATACTTCAAAATGGTAGCAAACACACTTCAACTAAAGCTTGTTTGATGAGCTTTAAAGTGCCCCCAATGCCATTTTGAAATGCAGGGACACTGAATACACGACCGCCAAGTCTGCTAGAGCACTCTAATTAGAACACTCCAGCAGACTTGATTAATTGAGTCTACTCCAACTCCTTCCGATTAGAACACATCAAAGCAGGTGTTGGGCACATGTATAGGTACCGATTGTTACTAAGTTGTGAAAAGGTCTAGTTTATGGGTGGGTAATTGTTTTATCCGAAGGGCCCCTTAGTGAGTTTTGGTGAGCTGTTGAAGGCTGCACACAAAATTAATGGTGTAGATATCATTTTAACAAATTATGGATAAAACAAATCATATGCTAAAAATCAAACATGTATAAAATACTGAAATTTTATTTCAAAAAATATTTTTTGTCCTGATTTATGCTTTTTGGGGTTTTTTGAGTAGTGTATTTAGAGGCGTAAAAGCTCAAAATAAAGTCTTACTCTTGCATATAAAAATTAGGTTAAAGAAAAACAAACTCAGTGGGAAGAATGATTAACTCAATACTTGGTCTCTGAACACTGGGGGTGGCCTCAGCACCATCACAGGTTCCTGAGCCACAGACAGGAAGGGTGCTGCTGGCCTAGCCTAAGCAGGAGTGCCGGGGCCTGAGCATGGTTTCTCCAAGACCTGCTGCATGGAACTGGGTGGATGAGTAAGTAGGCAGGTGCGGCTGTCCACCTAGTGTCCTCCACAGCACCAGCAGAGGCCAGAACTGGAGCCTCTACTACTTTTCCCACTTTCAGTTTCAGTGTCACCACTTCCACTCCACCACATTGCTGGGGACCTGTAGCCAAGTTGTGGCAAATGTCCTCCATCAGCAAGTCATGGCTGATGTCCTGCCTTCACAAGCCAGATGCAATCACTTGGCAGGCTGGATCCAGTATGTGAGCATGATGAGAAGTGGGGGTGTTGAGCCTTGATTAAATGCATAAGAAAAAGGTTCCATCTCTTTTCTTACAATGATCAGCAAGTGCATTCATTCTGTTTGATCTTTACCTTACATTATGATACTCAAAACAATAAATCTGACAGCATTTGAGTGAGGAGAACTTTCTAGTTCATCTATTCATACAGACATATACATATACTTGCACCATGAGCTAGGTCCTAGAATTCACTGGAGTTTGATGTGTATTATCTGAGGACTTTTAAACTTGCTTGATTTTCCCTCCATACAATTTTACTTTAAGTTATCCAGCCACTTAATAACTGTCATTATATTATCTGTACTCCCTTTAAACTGTCTATTTTTCAAGTAATAAGGTGCTCAGAGAAGAGGAGGCTATATTACATTAGTGCTAACTTTTTGAAAGAATTGACTTCTGAAAAGAAGAGAAAGATGATCAAAACAATATGAGCTTTTCTGTTTTCAAAACCTATGTAGGAACTGGACCATTTTAGCCATCCAAATCTATCATAATCTAGAGCCTCCTACAAGTAGACACTTACAGGTACTCACCTGAACACCTTGTAACAGGGAAACCCTACTCCTGTTACTAGGAAGAAAGTGTGGGGAAGGTGTGCAGGAAGCCTGAAGGCAAAGAGGCAACAGGTAATAGCTACCTAGGTGAACTGAGCCAGGGGCTAGAAAAGGGCAGACAACTAATGGGGGAATTAACAGCACATGGGCCCTGGGTGCAGGAGACAAGGTCCGATGACTGGAAAGGGCCTGGGCTTGGGGCATATAAGCCCAGCCTCTGGGCTGAGGAAGGAACCAGTGGAGCTACTCCTGGTCCCACAGTTTGCCTCCTCAGTAAACCAAGGATAACATCAAAGGCATGGCAGGTGAGAGATTAGAAGTGGGGTGGGTCTGGAAAGAACTGGCAGGGGGGTCAGACCATAGCAGGCACCATGGGCCAAGGTAGTGGACCCACAACACTTGTTACACACCTATGAAAAGGAAAGCAAAGTTTATCTGGAGTTAACACCTTGTTCATCGAGACTAGATATTGGAACTTGTAAAGGGACCATAGATCAACGGGTCTCTTAATCTTCTTGCAGAAGGCCCTGGAAAGCAATAATAGAATGGTTTTAATCTACTAGGGTCAGCAAAATGCCAGGAAGTCTCAGACTCTACTACACCTGTGACAAAATTAAAACTAACAGTAAAAAAATTAGTAAAAATGATTGTTGACAAGCTACATGTATAGGTCTCCTTTTGGGTAGCTCTTTTGATCCCAAAGAATGCCAAAGCACATTCCAGACTTAAATATCTAAAACTGATGAAACAGAGGTGAAGACAAGTAATACACAGCTTGCTCCAGATGTAATTAACTTCTATCAGCTGTGCAGTCAGTCTCCTGGGTGCATTATAGATCTCATTCCAATTTATATACTGTAAGAAACTCACTGCTGGATTCTCCTGTGTCATCTACATTTAAAAGATAAAGTGTGGAGAAAAAGAAATAAGAAGTCTGGGTTCTGGAGAGCACTTGCATATGAACAATTTTTCGGGATGTTTTAACTTTGAGAGACACTGGCATATGGCATCATAAAGTCTATAGACAAGGTTACATAATACAAATAGTAGCAGAAAACACATTAACACAGGCCTGGGAAGGTCTGTGCAATGGTTTTACAAAATAATGCCACAAACTTAAGGAATAGAATTAGAAACTTTAAAAATTACTCACAACATTTAAGGCTATTAGCAACAGCAGTTTTAAATATTTGTCAATTCTTACTTTAAAGTGCTCATATGATGAGCCTTCCAAGACTTGCTGGACCATCTTTGAGAGTGGCCATTGGTTCTTTAAATTGTTATTTGCTAATTTACAGCTGTGGAGGGACAAAAAGTGTCATGAAACAGCATAATGTCATTGTTAGTTGAGTGTAGCATCAACATCAAAGACAGCCTTGTACTAAAGAGAGGAACATGACATGAACATTGCATGCCCCTGGAGGCTGTGGGGGCACGGCAACCACCTGCAGGTGGCGACGGCAGCGGCAGGGGTGTGGAGGCGGCAAGCGGGGAGCTCCTGCAGGGAGCCATGGCGGTGTCGGCAATGGGGGAGGGAGAGGGATGGCGAGTGGTGACTGCCTGCAGGTGCTTCTTTCAGGGGATGCACTGCCAATCTCAGGGGGTGCACATGTACCTGCATGAATCCCCTACATGTCACCAGTGGAACATGGTACCTAAAACTCTGAGAGCTTACAGTATAAGCAGACAGAAAAAATACCCAGAAACACCCAGGATGTCTCAAGGAAGGATAAATATTCATTCTATATCGCAGTTCTAATTAATTGCATTAACACTAGAAGCCTAAAAGAGATGATGTATCCTTTGAGACAATCTCAGGAATGAAAGAGTGGTTTCCTTGTTCACTAAAGCTGGAAAAAATATCTAGGTATGATGGTAGAGTTGGAGAAAGCTTAAGAAGATCTCTCAAAATAGGGCTATTAAGAATTTCTGAGGGAGGCTGGTAACTGGAAATTTACTTTCTACGTTAAGCTGTCTATTTTCTAGTTTCACACATGAAGTCTTGTTCCACGTATGAACTGCTCAGGAAAGATAAAAGGTGCATTTTATAATGCACATTGAAATGTGAAGGATTTCTTAAAAATTATACAAGGTCAATGATGAGAATGAGTCAGAATATTTACGGCATTGGAGGAGATGACTCCTGATTCATTTTGTTTTCTGGTATTAAAAAAACCCAACAGTTTCACCATAGATAGATGGATAATTTTACATCAGAATATACCTTATTGTAGAGAACTTCCTGAACACTGCAGATACTATACTGAAGTTTACTGACATCTGAAGTTTACTGACATCTAACCTTTTATGGAATACAAGTGCAACAGGGAGCCTGCGGCTCCTGTCATTTTAATGGGAGCTAGCTGCAGTACAGGTAGCAGCCAAGAGGCAGGAAGCCCAGAAGTAAAGACTTAAAGCAGGTGGGTGAAGCTGTAGCAGTGGAAGGCAAGCTGACTTAAGTCAAATTTGCTGCATAACCAGGAGTGGGTCTTTGGCACACACAAACCTGGTGCCTGAGCCCTAGGGAGCAGGGGAAGGAAAGAGCTAAGGGCAACTTATGGCTGGCAGGAAGGCAGTGACCCAGAGTGGGGAGGATTTGAGTTGTGCAGCAATTTTCTGGTATTAGTGTATGTGATTAGGCTTGGAACTAGGGGATTGGATTGTGGTTGTATGGAAGGATGGAGGCCATGGGAGGGGTGCCAGGTAGGGCACTCTGTGACAGGCAGCCTAGCCTAAGGTCAGGTATTCAGAGGGCTGAGACAGTGGGAGCAGCCTGGCTTGGAGTTGGGGATCCAGAAGAGTGAGATCTGGGGCAGAGGTCATGCTGTGGCCTTTGCCTCAGAGGGCTGGTGGAGCTGGGCCAAGGCTGGGAGGGCTAAGGCTATACTAGGGATGCAAAAACCTGGGACAAGATGAAGCAAAAATAAGCTCATCTAAGAAGGCTGAAGCCCAAAGAAGGGTGGAAGCTAAACTGGGGCCAGGGGCCCAGGGGGAAGAGAGCCTTGCCAGGACTAGAAGCCTGGCAAGCTAAGTGGATTGGTTGACAGATGGGGCCAAAAGGCCCAGTGGAAAAGCTCAAAGTAACACCTGTGAGGCATAGGCGTGGCTACAGGGAAATATGGAGACCATGAATACAGCCCATAATGTGGCTGGTATCCCACCATACTTAATTTAGTGCCTTTAGGGGCAAAGCTGTGGCCTGCTGGGCATGGGAAGGGCTGGCTGGGTATGGGAAGGACTAGCTGGCTGAGGAACCAAGGCTTACTTTGGGACCTGGGGCCAGCCTCCCTATATCCTATAAGATGCATCAAGGTATGGCAGGTGAGGTAAAACAGGAGGGTACCCAGAGAGCCAGAGGGGGCAGGAATGAATTGGCCACCAGG
>NW_017729029.1:68904067-68908383 GCF_001723915.1 Gavialis gangeticus | reverse complement strand
GTTTACAGTCCTCATTAAGATGAGACTGAACAGGAGGGTACCCAGAGAGCCAGAGGGGGCAGGAATGAATTGGCCACCAGGGGTATCACGGCCACCTCTGTGGGATGGGACCTGTTACAACAAATCATATAATTTAAGGCCAATCATTTTGTAATTTAATGGCCACATTAAAACCCTTTTGAAATGAGCAGAATATTTTTTTCATAAGACAATTTCCAAGTGAAATTCAGTTGGGTAGTCCAGCACATGATGCTATGGCTTTTAGGGCATCCAGGCTCCCTGCTATTGACCTATTGACCCAAGATCCTGAGAATCCTCTCTAAAGCTAAATCTCATTGGTTGCCAGGCTCCCAGCTCCATGCCATTGAGCCTGGGGTTCCTGGACCCAAGACAGAGGTCTTGTCAGGTCGCTTCAGAGCCTTTGCACATGGATGCACTCAAATTCTGACTGAATCAAGTCCGTATAGAGCAGGTCAGGCATGCTTTCCAGAAGTGGGCAGGTTTCAGATGGAAATAAGCCTGGCAAGCAAATCTGGAATATGGTTTGGCCTGTAGTGCTCTAGTGGCCCCTAGTTGTGTTTCATTTGGAAACTGACTGAAACTGAGGTACGTGTGGAACATGCCCCATTTCAGCTGATTGGCACTGTGCATGTGATAGCACACTTTGTGAACACCAGTTAATTTCTTTTTAATTTCTCTCTTCTTTTTTTTTTTCTTTTGGAAATGGAAGAGGGAGAAGGAAGCAATTTGATGGGCACCTATACACAAGCAGCAAGGCTGCTCCGACATGCTGTAACTACTACCTGACAATGGCAGCTAGAAGCTGCAGCATGGGGCTGCCTGGCATGGCTTTTTGCCATGCTGGGAACTGGTATCGGGGGAGGAAACAACCTCTCTGCCATGCAGAGCTGGCCCAGCCCCCCCACCAAGACCTAAGCCTGCAACCTTGGGTGCAGGGGGTACTTTTTTTCTCTCCATCCTCCTGCCTGGCTGCCCAGGAAAAAGACAGTCTTTTCTGTCTCCTTTCTGACAGTCCTGGAACAGAGCTGGGCCAGTCCTTGCCCAGAGCAGATGAGCACTGGCTGAGGTTAGCTTGCCATAAGCAAGAGGCCCCTGGGATGGCAGCAGATGCTGCTGGGACCTACATAGCAAGCCTGCGTTGAAGCACGATGGATGTGGTTCAGATATTCTAAAAAGTGCTTTCATTTAATACCACATCCATCGAGGGTTAACTTTGAGTGGGATCTGCCATTATTAATGTGTTTTAAGTGACATGAACATTCATTCTGTTATTGCTTTAAAGCACTTTCTGTATGCTTAACATATGTTAAGTATACACTATCTGTACCTAGCTTTAATTTTCTTCTGTTAAGAAAATTGTGTCATGAAAACAACGGATTATGGCAATTTACAGGAGCCAAGGATCTGTCATAAAAGTAATGAGGCCTTCATTCTTTCTTCTGCTACAAACACATAAAATGTAATTGTATTGCTTTAGCTAAAGCAAAGCTAAAGTCCCATTACTTTTTCAAAAAATTAAATTGTTCCACATAGAACTGTATATAAATAACCAAACTATGCTTGCATATTTCCAGTGCTACATTATGTCTTGCTAATGAAAAAGGAGACAACAGAATGACAGCATTTCCTATAGGAAAAATAATTGCAGTACCATACGGCTAGCACTACTACCTCCCCTTTTATTCAGCATGGGGCCGGGGGGGGGAAGACTAATTAAAACTAAGGAAGGGAAACTACTAAAACTACAGAGCTCAGAGCTTAAATCACGCAAATTTTATTTACATGTCTTAAAATGCTTTTGAACTTCATTATTTGACTGCTGTAAATGTACAGCATTAAATGGTATCATTTGGGAATCGCTAAAACACATTCACTTATTGTCACGAATATCGCTTCTAATTGCTGCATTTTACCCATTTGTATTTCAACATGTGTAACATTCCCTGCATATAGTCCAATTTAAAGGATTGAAACTAATTTTGCTCTTCAGTAATTTATCTCCTTACAGAAACATCATACTAACTTTTTCTCTTACCTAGCATCATTAGAAGCCAGTTCAAGAACAGCCATTTTCCAGTAAAAACATTGAAGAGGGATAAGAACTGCTGTCAAAATTGACTGTTAAAAGACTGTCTAGCAATACCATGGGGAGAAAGAAAGAGGATAAATGAGAAGAACTAAAGGGTCAGAATCAGCCCTAGATATAAACAGTCATTATGCCCATTAAGATAATGTTACATGCTTATGTCAGCTTTGGTATACAGTTGGTCATGTGCTGTCAAAGCCAAATATATCCAAAATTTCCTCATGGGTTCCATGGTTCATGCTTTTGTCTTATAGCTGAAAACTCTGAGAGGTTGTATCAATGCAGATGATGTTAGTAAGTATTTATATGGGATTCCAAAAACAGTTCAAGCAGATGTTGGTCAAAAATTTAGATATAATTTATATACCTTAAAGCTGTGTGAAATATTTACAGTGAAAACTGTAGTGATTAGGAATAGGGGATTATATCCCTTTAAATAGTTCTTGAGCCTTGCAATGGCATTACCATAGTGGGGGATCACTACAAACAGCCAGAACAGCAGTGTGCGTACTTAATTAGCCCCGGCACATTGTGACTGTTCAATAAGTATATTTTTTTGAAACTCTATTCTTAAATATTTTACATGAATTATATTTGTTGGGTAAAAAGCAAAAGACTGCTTTTCTGTTTCTCTTGTTTCTGGTATTTTTTTTTTTTTTTTATGTTGGCAGAAAGTTTGCAAGGTGTCAGGATACTGATAATTGTAAGCCAGAGTCTAGCTGAGCAGGTCTTTCACATCAACATTCTGCGAAACTGAAGACATTTGACACAAAGCTAGTTAGAACTTGGCTATACTGCTCAGATCCAGATCTCGGGTGACACAAGGTGCATTTGTGTGTTCATGTGTGAACTCACGTACATAGAATCTGAAGAAATCCGCAGACCTCTGTGAAGCAATACAGTGTATCATTGTATAATAACAATCACACTCCTCACTTGTCCTCGAGAGATATCAAAGTATCCTATTATGAAGGGTATTGTTACCCAGGCTGCCGAGACAGAAACAGACACAGGTGTCAAGTGAAGTATCCAAGATCATAAGTAAAACCAGGCCATAACTAGACATGGAAACGAGAGCACTTAAGAAGCAGTCCCATTCTCTAGCCATTGGACCGCACTGCTTCCCCACAGCTCTAATATAGGGTAGTCCTCAACCAGTAGTGTCACTAGGGGCGAATCACCCACTTTCTCCCTTTCAGAGTCTTCACAGTGAGTAGAAGGGTGCTCTCTACCCCCTTCCCCCTGTAGCCCAGGTGTACGGAGGTTTGTACTTCCCTCGACAATTGAGGGAATTATTGGCAGGGCAGTGTGCTGTGGAGGGACACAACAGCCCAGCAGCCGCCTCCATCCCCTATAGAGTCAGGTCCAGTCAATCCATTACTTAACTATATACAGATTTATTATTGCAACAAAATCATTAAAGGGTAAGGACATAGATTATATATACATGTACAAATTTACAAAACAATAAGTGTGTGCGCGCGTGCGCATAGACATCTGGAGATGTAGGGATCTCGGAGCTTCCTGTTCTCATCTGCCACGACTTCGATGACTAAAATGAAGAGGTTCAGATATAAATGAAAAGCTCGGAGGCTAGGTGTGTGTCTACAATGGGCTGTGAGCCCCCTTTATTGCCTATTAAGCCAAGCACAGTGCCCGAAAGATCCCCATGCTGCATAAGGCACCTAGCACTGCCTTAGGCACGGACGGGATTCCCTGCCTTAATGAATCAATTAAGTCCTCGAGTACCTGCCTGTGCCCGCACTGCAGTTGCAACAAAGTTGCTAGCTGTCTCAGATCTCTCCCTCTCTTTCTCAGCCCATTTTCTTACCTGTTCTTTTGGGTGTGGGCAAAGGAGTGAGCTGCAGCGGGTTCTCTAGTCCATCCTGCCAACGGCTGGCCTCGGCAGGCCCTCAGTTACCTTGATCCGCTGCTGTGCCTGCTTCCAGGTGCTCCACTTCCCACTCAGCGAGCACAAACTCGGCTCCTGCTCCCTTGTGAATGCCCGTAGGCACCAGGGCTCTTGGGTAACCCCCCTTTTATCCTGGCATGATTGCCAAAATGGATCCCAGGTGTGATCCTATCTCTCTTCTGCCTGCTAAGTCTTCCCCTCGGGGAGTAACAGGACTCGTTCTTGAGTCCCTGTTACTAACACACACACACACACACACACACACACACACACACACACACACACACACACACACAC
>NW_017729029.1:68902851-68904038 GCF_001723915.1 Gavialis gangeticus | reverse complement strand
CACACACACACACACACACACACACACACACACACACACACACACACACACACACACACACACACACACACACACACACACACACCATTTAAAATACAGATGAACAATAGAACAAACCAGACCAAAGCATATTGATTGAGCAACCTTATAACTCTATTCATATACAAACTATTATTTCATATTATTCACATAAACTGCAAGGCACGATCCACATATATAATCAGCAGTCCTTAGACTACCTGGGTTCCCTCCAGGGCAGGGGCCCCACTCCCAAGGTACCACTACAGGAAAGGAGATGGGGCGGGGGGAAGAAAAAGGAGAGGAAGACCCCAAAGATTCCTAAGCTTCCCTGCTGTCACTCAGGAGTGGCCCATGTAGTGCCCCTTCGCAACCCTCTGGGGGGTCCCTCCCCTGTGGGGACCCCCTCTCCAGGGTGACTTACTACTCCACAGTCCCGGAGTGTTGCCTCTTGTTCTTCAGATCAAGCTCTGTTCCCCGCCGAGTTTTCCTGCCACCTGACTGCTGCCACTGTCCTGGCTTAGGGTCACATGCTGCTGTGTGTAGTGGGCACTTTGCCTTGTGCTAGGGGTTGGAGGCCTGGACAGCCTTATGTAGCATCGGGGCTCAGTCTGTTCCTGGACCCTCTGGGCAGCATTGTCTGCACTGAGCTGCTGCCCTGTGTCAGCAGCTGTAGACCCGAGCCACCTCAAGCAGCTCCCAGGGTCTCTCACCCTCCTTGCAGTGCCTCCTGCACCAAGCTCCCAGCCTTGTTCTGGGGGTTGAGGACCCGAGCCACCCCAGGGGCTCTAAAGATCCTGCTCCATGCACCGGCCTATGCACTCTGGCCACACACCAGAGGTTGCAAACCCAAGCCGCCTCATGCAGCTCCCAGGGTCTGGACACTGTGTGCTGTGCTGCACACTGAAAGCCTAACTGTTGGAGCCATGCCACACTCCCTGCTGCTAGAAGTCTTCAGGGGCTCTTCCTGGGCTACTGCTGAGCCCTGATGAGCAGCTCTTCTAAGCCCTGCTCTTGTCTCTTCTCTGTCCCCAGTGCATCTCCCTCGTGCTGGCCACACAGCTCCTTTACATCCTCCAGGGCTGCACCCCTGAAGTCTTCCGGACCTGACACTTTGCAGACTTCAATCAAGTCTGAGGAAGCTCTTCTCCACCCCACCCCCCCCCGGA